>NW_005369062.1:262494-264956 GCF_000412655.1 Myotis brandtii | reverse complement strand
CTTGGCTTTCTCCATCACTGGAGCAAGCAAGCCTCCTGTTCGCTTCAGCTGCGTGGCTGCCGGCCACCATCTTGGTTGGCAGTTAATTTGCATATCTCGCTGATTAGCCAATGGGAAGGGTAGCGAAGTTACGGTTAATTACCATGTTTCTCTATTATTAGATAGGATTGTCTAAGTCTGCTTTCATGCTACAACAGAGTTGAGTAGTTGAGAAGAGACTGCATAGTCTGCAAGCTGAAGCTATTCACAATCTTGACCTTTAGGCAAGATTTTCTGACCCTTGCTTTAGTGATAAGCTAAAACTATGTGAGTAAACATGATTTCATATCTTATGTTAGGTGAATAGTACAATCTTTTGGCTTGAGCTCTTAATATTATACCCAAATCATGTCTACCATGAAATACAGTTTTCCACTTTTCATAGTCTCAGTTGTTTAAATAAAAGAAATGAATGAAATAATGTAATTCATGTTGTTATTTTTAGGTTAGCTCTTCATGCACTGTTCTTCTTTGTCATATACATGATGCTCTTGAAATTGCAGATGAAGATTCCTATTAACTTGTATTGCTAACTTCTGTTAAATTATACTGGATTGCTTATTAAATGAGCATGATTACTCACATTAAATCTGTCACCAGTGAAAATATTACACACAGAGAAGAGCATCATCTTCTCATTAGCCTGAAACCCCAGGGCATGCCTGACTATGCACAGAGGCCTTAGTGCCTGGCTTTCCATGTGAAGCTCTGACTTTGCTGAAAGAAGTCAGAAACTGATGTAGTCAGGCATCTCCCTGCTGGCTACACATTTGTACAGAGCTCAAAAGCATTGTTTATTTCAGCAGAGATCTGGAATAAATTATCCTTAATAATTTGGCTTCTGAAATCACTGTTTCAAATGTTAGATTATGGTAAACTTGCACAGGGTGGGAGTGCTCACTTCTAAATCATGATTCTTTTATTTTTGCAGAGTCCACTGGAAGGTAAAATCACATAGTAGGTTCACAAGTAAATGTTGAACAAATTTATTATGTGAATTGTCTCACAAATATGGGTATTTTTAAGTTCCTCCCATTTAATAGGGGTGCTGAATCTTGAGGCTTTAAAGCATTGTTTAGTCATATTTAAAAGGTGTTCCTGGCTCTGACTGGTGTTGTTAAGTGGTTAGAGCCTAAGAATGCACATTGAAGGGTCTCAGGTTCAATTCCCAGTCTAGGGCACCTGTTGCAGGTTCAATCGATGACCCTGGTCAGGAGGAAACCAATCAATGTGTTTCTCTCACATCCATGTCTCTCTCTCTCTCTCTCTCTCTCTCTCTTTCTCTCTCTCTCTCTCCCCCCTCCCTCCTTTCCTCCCTCTCACTCTCTCTAAAAAAATCAATGGAAAAATATCCTCAGGTGAGGATTAACAAGAACAAAAAAAGTGTGCCTGTGTGTGTATTTAAGGTAACTTTGTGAGAGGTACACAAACTATACCCTGATGATAATGCACAACACCTAATGAGGGGACACAAATTAATTTTCTTATAAGATATGAAAAGTTAAAGAGTCTATCACTCTTACCCTAACTAGAAAAGTCCAGAAATTCTATGAAAGAATAGTTTGATTTGTTTCCTTGTTTTATACCCATCAGAGAATTCACTAGGAAACAAACAAACAAACAAACAACAACAACAAAAAACACCTGAATTAGCTAAATTTTAGAAAGAATCCCTTCCTAGAAGACAATTTCTACAGCTGTTTTTATTCCTAGGGACATGTTGGAAAAATCACAGAAAGGAAGGGAGAAACCAGCCAATTTTCAAACTTTCCATGATTGTATGTGGGCTGATATAATAGATTAGAGTCACAAGACACCTAGTAACAGAGCTAGTCTGTACCCACTCAGCCTGCATTGAGTGCCAGGGCAGGGGAACTGAGAAACATCCTCCAGGATATTTCCCAAGTTCAAGAAAGTGACCTGTTGAGAGTGGAAGCAAGGCAGTAGAGACAAAAGATTCTCCAAGGCAGAATTTCATCGACTGCATGGCAGTGGCTCAATAAAGCTCGGGTGCTGGGCAGTAAAGCTGAGAGGAATCCTTCTTCTAAGCCATAGACTTTTACCTAGTGCAAGGTCACAGTCTGCAGAAGCTGGGGTCAAAGTAGGAGAACTTTTTCCCCTACCCTGAGGCACTCTAGGTCTTTACATGTTACATTGTCACTGCCTACCGAAAGCTGGGGGAAGGGCATCAAAGTGGAAAGAGATGTTCCCAGCTTCCATAATGGAGAGGCAGAGTTATAGAGCAAAGAAAATGCCACAGAAACCCCAAGAGTTGGTGGCTGAGCTATCCTATATAATAAAGAGGTAATATGCAAATTGACCCTCACACCCTCGCACCATCACAAGATGGCCACCCCCACGTTGTCACCAGATGGCTGCCCCCACGTTGTCACAAGATGACCGGCAGGGGAGGGCAGTTGGGG
>NW_005369062.1:261172-262295 GCF_000412655.1 Myotis brandtii | reverse complement strand
TCCCAGATTGTGAGAGAGATGTCCGACTGCCGGTTTAGGCCCAATCCCACAGGGATCCCACAGGGATCAGGCCTAAACTGGCAGTCAGACATCCCCCGAGGGGTCCCATATTGGAGAAGGTGCAGGCTGGGCTGAGGGACACACCCCCTCCCCTGCAACAGTGCACGAATTTTGTGCACTGGGCCTCTAGTACAATATAAAACATAACGAGGTTTCCCATAGTTTGGAAAGCTGGGAACTGGGCTGGGAAGCTTGGAGAAATTTCCAGAGTCTTGCAGGTTTTAGGTTTGCAAGATGTAGTGAAATAAAAGTCACGATACCACTCTTTAAACTTACAAAACCAGCCATGAACTGAATCTAAAACCTGCAACAAAGCTCAGGAACAGTCCACCTATAGATTAGATAGACCAGTTCCTGAATCATAGAGGACTCACAGAGCAAAAGCCATGCCATTTGATAGAAGCATTATTTGCCTTCATTCCCATTGTTCTTTCAAACTGTATGGTCGGTGTACAACAACAAGATTGTGAGAGACTAAGAGTAGTAGGACAATGGGACCCATAGTTAAGAGAAAATAATGTCATTAGAAGCATATCCACAGATGGCCCAGATTTTAACAACAGGGGAAAGTGGCTATAGGGTTTATGTGAACTATACTACATTTGCAACTTTTTTTGTAATCTAAAACTATTTTTTTAAGTTTGTTTTAAAACACTCATGAGACAGTAGCAAATCATGTAATATACATGTAATTAGTGGCCCAGAAGGAGAGGTGAGAGAAAATTGAGCAAAAGATATATTTGAAAAATCATGGCCAAAATTATAAAAATTTCTGAAATGCACCAAGCCAAACATTTAATAAGTATAGTGAATATCAAGCAGGATCAATACAAAAAAACAAAACAAACAAACAAACAAAAAACAACAACACATCTAGGCACATCATAGTCAAACTGGTGAAAACCAAAGGTTAAAAAAAGATCTTTAAAAACGTCCCACAAAAAAGCACACATTACATTCAGAACATCAATAAGAACAATGATCGCTTTTCTTTAGAAAGCAAATGAAGGCTAGAGACAATAGAATAATATCTTTATGGGGCAGTAAAAAAAAAAATCAATAT
>NW_005369062.1:227526-260382 GCF_000412655.1 Myotis brandtii | reverse complement strand
ATATATATATATATATAGCAAATTAGCTAGGACGCTGTAACAGTCACGACTGATCAGGAGGAATCTGCAGGTGAGGCATGGAGCATAGATGGAGATGAGGGGCCTTCCCAAGCCGCTACGGCCAAGGGCAGGCCCACAGAGGAGAGGGCAGGCCTGCCTGCAACCTCTGTGGCCAAGCGCAGGCCCAGAGAGGAGAGGTGTCTCTCTCACATTGATGTTTCTTTCTGTCTTTCCCTCTCTCTTCCACACTCTCTAAAAATCAATGGAAAAATATCCTCAGGTGAGGATAAAAAAAAAAAAGAAAGAAAGAATTGTCATATCCTATGAAAGAAACATCTTGAAAATGCCTAAAGAAAGTTGTCATTTTTTTCGTGGTGAAGGGATTGGAGTCCGTGTTGATGAAAACACCTTGGCAGCTGTGGCATTCGGCAGTGGCAGCAGCAGCAGGGTGATGGGGTAGGCGCCTTCCCCTGATCAGCCAGGCTGCCTCCTGCAGAGGGAGGCTAGACTGCAGCTTAGGCCTGCTCCCCATGGGGAATGGGCCTATGTTATCAGTAGGACATCCCCTGAGGGCTCCCGGTCTGTGAAAGGGTGCAGGCTGGGCTGAAGGAACCCCCTCCAGTGCACGAATTTTGTGCACCGGGCCACTAGTAATCCTATATAATAAAAGCCTAATATGCTAAGTGTCTGGTCTTCTGCTCGTCTGTTCAACCAATCAAAGCATAATATGCTAATGATATGCCAAAGCCACTCAACTGCTTGCTATGACATGCACTGACCACTAGGAGGCAGATGTTCCAACAGGTAGGTTAGCTTGCTGCTGGGGTTCAGCTGATCAGGACTGAGTGAGAAGGGCTGGACATGCCCTGGAACCTTCCCACGGTCCTTCCCTGGTTGGCCAATCTGTCGTGTTTCATAAGTGATAAAAAGCTGAGTCCTTGTGGAGGTTATTTTCTAGTGGGGCCAGACACACAATACAACAAAGAGTGCATTAAACAGTTTGTAAGATGATAAGTGCTATGGGAAAAAATATAGAGCACGATAAGGGGCAATGAAAGTGCCAAGGAAATAGAAGGGGGTGTTTCAATTTTAAATATGGACATCAGGGGACACATAACTAAGAAGGTAATATTTGATTGAATACTTGAAGAAGTTGAAGGAGTCATCTATGCAGCTACCTAGGAAGAGAACACTTCAGGCAGAGGGAACAGCAAGTGTGAAGGCCTTAAGATGGACACACATTTGCCCAACCGGTGTGGCTCAGTGGTTGAGCATCAATCTATGAACCAGAAGGCCACAGTTCGAATCCCGGTCGAGGCATATGATGTTTCTCTCCCTCTCCCCCCCCGCCCCCAATTTGTGGGCTGTATCCACAGTGTGTGTGTGTGTGGGGGGGGAGGGGCGGTACAAGAGGCAGCTGATCAATGATTCTCTCTCATCATGGATGTTTCCATCTCTCTCTCCCTCTCCCTTTCCTCTCTGAAATCAATAAAAGATATACTTAAAAAGAACAATAAAGATTTAATAAAAAAAAAAAGAAAAAAAGAAAAAATAAATAAAAAGGAACAGAATCAGTGTTGGGCCGGATGTGAATATAACATCTATTATAATGGCTAAAAAGGAACAGAATCAGTGTTGGGCCAGATGTGAAAGAACTACAACTCTCTATGCTACTGGTAGGAATGTAAATGGTCCAAGCACTTTGAAAAACTTTTTTGACAGATCTTAAAAAAACTTAAAAGTTCTTAAAAAGGTAAACATACTTACCACATGACCCATATGTTCCACTCTGTGATGGTTAATTTCATGTGTCAACTTGACTGGATCACAGGGTGCCCAGATATTTAGTTAAACATTATTTCTGCATGTGTCTGTGAGGGCGTTTCTGGATAAGAGTTAACATTTGAATCTGAGAAAGTTGATTGATCTCATGGTGGGTGGTCCTCACCCTATGTGTTGAGGGCCTGAACAGAACAAAAAGGCAGAGAATGGATGGGTGAATTCACTCTCTCTCCAGCTGAAACATTGGTTTTCTCCTGCCCTTGGAGTTGCACTCAGACTGGAACTTACACCATCAGCTGTCCTGGTTGTCAGGCCTTTTGACTCACACTGAAACTACGGTATACTATCAGTTTTCTTGAGTCTCTAGCTTACCAACTGCAGATCTTAGGACTTTTCAGACTCCATAACCATGTGAGATAATTCCTTATAGTAAATCAACCCCTCTCTTTTTTATCTATATAAATATAGATATCTATATTTTTTATCTATATAAACATAAATATAAATATCATCTATAAATTTATGTCTATATATCTATAGATTTATAGATTTATATATATATATAGATATGTTGTATGTCTCCTATTGGCTATTTTTCTTCAGATAACACAGACTGGCACCCACTCTTAGGTGTTTTCTCAAGAAAAATGAAAGTATATGTATACACTAATACTGTACACAAAAGACTATAGTAGATTTATTTACAATAGTAAAAAACTAGAAATAGCCCTAATATTTCAGTAGGTGAACACATAAACAGAATGTAGTATATCTATACAATTAGATATAACTCAGCAATAAAAAGGGGAACTACATATATATGCAACCACATGGATGAATCTCAAAAACCATAATGATGAGTAAAAGAAGCTAAATACAAAAGATTATATACTGTATAATTGCAATCACATAGAGAGCTCTAGAAAAAGCAAATTAATCCCTGGTAACAAAAATATTGATGAGTGGAGGGAACATTGAACTGCAGAGTGACACAGACTTTGGGGATAGATGGAAATATTTTGTTTTTATTATTGTGACAGTTTAATACATTTATCAAATTCATTAACTTGTTTACTTGAAATGAGTGCAGTTTATTGTATGTATCTTATACCTCAATGAAGTCAATTTTAATATGGATGTGTACCTTTGTACATATACAAGTGCATAGAAAATGGTTTGGACAGTCACTTCTGTACATGGAAGTGAACTGGGAACTTCACTTTTTAAGTCTGTACCATGAAATATATTTATTGTAAAAATGAAAATATAAAATAAAAACGTATAGCTTTGTAACAAAGATTGGGGAAGTATAGAAACCTTTAAGAAAGATTATACATTATCCATAATCTTATCACTCAAAAAGGGCCTTCTTAACATGTTGGTTAGATTTAAACAGGTATCATGTGTCTATATTCTTGGGAGTATGATTGCACAAAAAATTGACATCATTCTGTGCATAATTTGTGAATGTTTTTTATTTAATATTAGAAAAATTTTCAAATGTCTTTCTCTATTATTTGAAAACATGATTTTTATGGAAGCTTACTGTTCTACTATATGGAAGCACTATAATTTATTTAACCAATTCCTTATTGTTGGATATGTGAATTATTTCCCATTTTTAATTATAAGTAATGCCCCAATATAAATATACTTATAAGTTAATCTTTTCATGCATTCCTATTTATTATCTCAAAATAGATTCCTAGAGATGGAATTATTGTATCTAAAACAACACAAACACTCCTCACTTTGCACAGTTCTGATATGACTGAGTTTCAGTTAAACATAGCACAATGCAAAGAGAGGGCTGCCTGCATTTTAAGGTTATTGATGCATATGACCAGATTGCTCTTCCAAGAACTGTACCAATTTATATTTCTACTAGCAACCCATGGTACATCTCAGCCAAATCTAGATAATGTCACTTTTAAAAATATTTGATAAATTGAGAGGCAAAAACATAGCATCTAATTTTTAATTTATTTCTTTTATCATTAAAATGGCTTAATTTCTGTCATGTTTATTAGTCATTTGTATTTCTTCTTTTGTGAACTGTAACCTGTTTTAAATTTTGAAGAAAAATGTTTTGCAAAGTCAAATGGGATTAGAAAACTTTATATCTCTATAATAATCCCTCTACTTTCTATAAAACTTTCAAATATTTAGAATAACCACAATATAACATTAAAAACATATCACAAATGGCATCAGCAAGGATGAAAGCATTTAAAAAATAGTCCATGGTAGATAGAAGCTACCAGAAGAGCATTAAGTGAAAAAGGAATATAAATCTTAACATCTTCCTTCAGTTTAATCCCAAAGCTTCAAACCCATAAGGTTTGGATGAATTTAGAATTTCGTGTATTTATAATATGTAACTTTCCACTATTAATGTAATAAGGACGTGTTTGAAATGATGAAATCTGCCTTTAAGAAATGGAATTTGCCCTGACCGGTTTGGCTCAGTGGATAGAGCGTCAGCCTGCAGACTCAAGGGTCCCAGGTTTGATTCAGGTAAAGGGGCTTGGTTGCAGACACATCCCCAGTGGGGAGTGTGCAGGAGGCAGTTGATCGATGTTTCTCTCTCATCAATGTTTCTAACTTTCTATCCCTCTCCCTTTCTCTCTGTAAAAAAATCAATAAAATATATTTTAAAAAAGAAATGGAATTTAACTGGTTTGAAGCCCATCTGTCAAGATGACAGGACAGAGAATGTCAAAACAAAACGGTCTTCCAGTGTGAGGGCTCGGCACAGGGCTGCGCACATAGAAGGAACTCAATTAGCTACATTAACAGAGTAAATGATTCCTTAGGATATTATTTTTCATTTTTAATGAGATATAATTTACATATGATATAGCACACAGGACTTAATTATTCAGTCTGATGAATTTTGACAATTTCTCCTGTGTCATCATAACCCAAAACAACATCTGGCCCTTTCAATTAATTTTCTAATTCCAAAATTCAGAGATAATCACATTCTAATTTTTACCACCATAGTTAGTTTTACTATTCATGGATTTTCGGTAAATTAAACCAACAGAATGAATTCTTTTGTGAGGAATTATTTTACTCAATATAATATTTCAAAGATTCAATCATAGTGCTGTGAGTATCATTCCCTTTACCACTGAGTCATTGCATGGATATACTAGTACTGCAACTTGTTTTTCCATTCTCTTATTGGTAGACATTGGGTTATTTTTTTTTCAATTTGGAGCGATTATGAATGGGGCTGGATGAACATTGTTGCACATAGTATATTGTGAACATAGTATTCATTTTTCTTAGATAAATTTCCATGAGTGGAATTGCTGGACTATGGGGAAAATGCATGTTCAACTTGGTAAGAAGCTGCCAAAAGCTTCTCTGGATATAGTTTCAACAGCAATGCCTACAAGTTCTAGTGGCTCAACATCCTTATCAACACTTACTGTCAGTCTTTTTTTATTTTAGCCATTCCAGTGTGCATGTAGTGATGTCTCATTGTGTTTGTTTATGATGGAGATATATTTAGACTTTTGATGGTTTTATAAACCATGTAATCACCATATAGAAGCATATAGAACATTTATATTTCCCCAGAAATTCCCCTGTGTCCCTTTTACTTAGCAGTCTCCTATAACAGGCAATGATTTTCTGACCTCTCTCATAGATTAGTTTGCCAGGTCTAGTAATTAAAATACATGAAATCATACAGTGTATTAGCTATCTATTTCGCACAAAAAATTGCCACAAACTTTGCAGCTTAAAGCGAAATACATTTATTATCTTACAATTTCTAAAGGTCAGGAATTCGGTACTGCATGGTTTAATTCTCTGCTCAGGGTCTTATAAAAATCGGCTGAGGAAGTTCTCAAATGGGTCTCAAGGTCATCTTCTAAGCACTGGTTGTAGGTAGAATCCATTTTTTCTCACACTTTCCACATGGACTCATTCATTTCCAAGCTAGTCTTGAATTATCCTCAAGCTTCGAATCTCTGACTTCCCCTTCAGCCTCTGCATTTAAGGACTCATATTGATACGGTTGTAATTAACCTAGTTATTAATAGCAGGAAAGGAACAAAGGGGAAGGCCAAATATCATAGGCATGTCATTTGAGCAGCTTTGCCAAGAAGTTGTTACTTTATAACTCCCCAGGGAGCCATTCCCTGCAGATCACTGGGGGAAGGGCCTGGACGAGCGAGATAGATGCATGCCCAGTAAAGCTGGGGTGACAGGGAAAGTGCTAGCTGTCAGTCACACCTAGGAACAGGTCATTGGCCAGAATAGGCATGGCCGCTGCCAGCACAGGAAGATGTGGGATGTTTAATCCCCTACAAAGGAATTCGCTCTCCTGGCCCCCTGGGTTTCTCTGGGTTGACGCCTGGCTTGCGGAGCTCTCACGCTCTTGCTCCCCTGCATTCTCCTATGTGGCTTATGGCCATGTGGAACCCCACACACTGGACTAACGTGAGAAATACTCACCTGTCCGAATTCAAATAACGGACTCAGAGACAGAAGTATGGTGAAAAATGAGACTTTTAATACATTCGCACAAGCACACATGGCATACCATCACAGGCTGTTTATCCCTAGGGTGCGAGTTCCTCCTCCAGTTCCTCATTGGCTGAGTACTCTGGGGTTAATAGTTTGCTCATATGTCACCTAGGTCTTATTGTCTCTGACTGAGTTATTTTAAAACATGGATTGAGGCCTTTTCTAGTTGTCTCCACCTCCCCCTGTCTAGTTGAGGCCAGGGGGAGGAGTCTTGTTCTGGGAGACGGGGGTTTTTCACCGTGATGCTGGCTCCCATACACAGTTCTTTGTTCTTATATCCTCTTCCCTCCTCCCTTCATCCTGTTTGCCCTGGGGAGATTCAGTAACCGTTTCCATTAAAAGTTGACTATGCTGGAGATGGATCACAGAGGCCTATTTCCTACACTAATGGACTGTAACTAGCCTGATGCTGAACTGGACCTGGCTGCAACATGGAACGGAAACTCTGGACATGGGCTTTGCTTTTAGCTCTGCTGAAACCCCAATTACACTTTTCCAGGACTGGATTAAGGGAAATGGGACTTTAGAAACACAGAGATGTAATTCCATGCAAATAAAAACCACTCATCCTCTCATGTTTTCTTGAGATATTGTAAGGACTCCACCCCCAGCACACAGTGGGGAAAAGGATAACCCACTTCCACACAAACAATATGATTACCTGAGGCCCGGTGCATGACATTTGTGCACGGGTAGGGTCCCTAGGCCTGGCCGGTGATCAGGGCCGATCTGTGGGGCAACTGGCAGGGTGATTGGGGGGGCCCCCCCGCTGGCACCCGCCTTGGCCAGCCTAGCGCCATCCACTCGCCGGCCCTGCCCTCCACTGCTGCCACTGGTCACTTACCTCTGTGGGGCGACTCCTTCTGCAGGGCGACTGGCGGGGAGATTGGGGGGGCCCCCCACTGGCACCCGCCTTGGCACCCGGAAGGACGTCTGGAAGATGTCCAGTCTAATTAGGTTATTACCCTTTTATTAGTATAGAGCAGTGGTCGGCAAACTCATTAGTCAACAGAGCCAAATATCAACAGTACAACGATTGAAATTTCTTTTGAGAGCCAAATTTGTTAAACTTAAACTATATAGGCAGGTACATTGTTATTAACTTAATTAGGGTACTCCTAAGGCTTAGGAAGAGCCACACTCAAGGGGCCAAAGAGCCACATGTGGCTCGAGAGCCGCAGTTTGGCGACCACTAGTATAGAGGATTGGACCAGGATAATCCTGAATAATCTTCCTATTTTAGAGTCAACCAATGAGTAAACCCTAATTACATCTCCAAAGACCCTTTTGCCATGTAATGTAGCATATTCACAGACATAACAACATGACCAAGGTCATGGGGCCAAAATTTTGCCACCATCAGTAAGTACACTTTTATTGTTGTTGTTCATTTGTGGCAATCAGATTAGTATCTGTAAGATTCAGACACATTTGCAATTATCAATAATTTTAAATTTTTCTTTCTTGAGAAGTATTTTATTCTGTGAATATAACATAGTTTGTTTATCCATTCTCTTAGTTGACTGGCATGTGTTTTTTCATTTTTTTTTTTGCCATTGTGAATAAGAATGCTATGAATATTCTTTTATAAGTCCTTAGCTAACATATGTTTGCATTTCTCTTAGTAAGTACCTAGAATGTAATTGCTGAGTCACAGGGGACATGTATGTTTAATTTTATAAGAAGCTGCCAAATAATTCTCCCTGTTGTTTGCACCATTTTTTACACTCCTGCCAGTGATATATGAGAGTTTCAACTGCTGCATAACCTCCCTACATTTGTTGTTGTCAGTCTTGTATTTTTCAAAGTAATTCTAGTGAATGTAACATTGTAGCACATGGTGGTTTTAATTTGCCTTTTCCAGATGACTAATGATGTCCAACTACTTTCCTAGAGCTCAATGGTTACTCATGTTTTCTTTTGTGAGATGTCTGTTCAAATTTTGTGTCCACTTTAAAAATAAGATTTTTCAACTATTACTTTGTACATATCAAAATACAAGTCTTTTGTCAGATATTTATTGTAAATATTTTCTCCAGTCTGTGACTTGCCTTTTCATTTTCTCAATAATGGCTTTTGAATAGCAGAAAATTTAATTTTGATGAAGTCCAATTTATCAATTCTTTTGCTACTATTGTTACTGTTACTTGTCTAAAAATATCTATGTGAATTTTTTGCTAGAAGCTATATGGTTATAGAGTGTTTACATTTAAGGATATGATCCCTCCTAAATTAATTTTTTTCTATAGAGTGGCATGAGGATTAAAGTTTTTTTAATGTAGATATCCATTTTTTCTAGCACTATTTATTAAAAAGACTTTTCCTTACCCCATTCATTAATTTTGTCAAAAATCACCTGAATATATATGTGTTGTATAAATTCTCTAGCTCCATTCTTATTTTTCAGAATAGTTGTCACTATTCTAAATTCTTTGCAGGTATACCAGTAACATCTGTTGAAATGATTTTCTTTCCCCATTTAATTGCCTTAGTGTTACCAAACTAAAGGGGTTCATTTGAGCCCAATCAAACCCCAACAGGAGTTTGCAAAAAAAAAAAAGTAAAGGTTTATTAGTTTAGGAAATGGTGCCAAACCAGGAGTCACAGGTGAACTTGTGTTCAAAGACCTGGCTCCTTGATGGCTTCTAGGGCAGGGTTATATGGAGGGAAATCATTAATCATGGTGGAGTTAGGGTCATGGTCTCTATTGATTGGTCGGCACTAGGTAGTGGGTAGTTGATCATTGCATCTGGTCCTGATGGCAGCCATGGCATCACTTTGTCTGGTTTTATAAGGATGTGATTGTTGGGGTCCTTCTGCTTTTCTGGGTCTGGAGCTGAATTACATCCGAGGCCTAGATGTTATCTTTAGTTTATTAAAACTCTGTCTCTGTGGTCAACAGATCTAAGGCTTTGTTCCTAAGATTATATGATGCTGACCAGAACCTCGTGTCCTGAAGGCTTAATGTTTAAGGGAGTGGACGTGCAAGGGAGAGGGAGGAGGGTGAGTCAGGGTGCTCCTAGGCCAGAAAAGGCCAGTTTGAATCAAAAGGAAAGAAAAAGAAAAGGCTACATTAAAGAAATAAAAGTTCTGTGTAGCTACATTAGCAATTTTGTCAAAAAGTATTTGATCATAGCCCAGATGTGGGGTGGCTCTGTGGTTGAGGGTCGACCACGATCCAGGAGGTCATGGTTCCATTCCATGAACAGGTTGTGGGCTCGATCCCCAGTAGGGGGCATGCAGGAGGAAGCTGATCAATGATTCTCTCTCATCATTGATGTTTCTATCGCTCCCTCTCTGAAATCAATAAAAATATATTTTAAAAAATTAATTGATCATATATATGTGGGTCTATTTCTGGTCTCTATTTTTCATTGATCTATTTGCTTAGCTTATTCCAACATCACATTGTTTTGATTACTATGGCTTATAAAAAATCTTGAAAACAACTTTGTTCTTTTTCAAAGTTGTTTTGGATATTTTAGGCCTTTGAATTTTATTGTCAGTTTGTCAATTTATATAAAAACACCTGCTAAAATTTTGAATGAGATTGTATTGATTCTGTACAAATTCATTTAGGAAGAATTGACATTTTAACAATATTTAATACTTCTGATCAATGAACATGATATATCTCTCCATTTGTTTGGATATTCTTTAATTTTTCTCAGCAATGTTTTATGATTTTCAGCACATAAGTATTGCAAATTTATCTTTAATTATTTATTACTATTTGATGTATTATAAATAGCACATCTTTTAAAGTATTAATTTCTAATTGTTGCTAATATACAGCGTTGTGCAAAAGTAAGTTTATAGTTGTTCATATGAAAAATAATACAATAATTAATAAATAATAATATGAGAATAAACTCTGTGTTTTGCATACTCACAACCTACTTATACCACACCCTGAATAGCAATGACAATTGATTTTTGAAAATTGACTTCTATCCTTAAAACATGGATTTTCAATATGTGATCATGTTGAATGCAAAAAGGATAGTTTTGCCTTTTCTTTTCCAATTTAGTTGCCTAATTTATTTTTCTTGCCTTATTACACTGGTTAGAATCTTCTAGGGCAATGTTAAATAGAAGTGGCCATAGTGAACATTCCTTTCTTGTCTTAATCCTTAAGGGAAAAGTATTCACTCTTTTTCCATTAGTATGGTGTGGCTATACATTTTTCATGGATACACTTTTTCAGATTGAGGGAGTTTTTTTCCATTCCTAGATTAAAGCAAGTTGTTGTGTTGTTGTTGTTCTTTAAATCAGCAATAGATGTTGGATTTTGTCAAATGACTTTTCTGTACCTATTAATATAATTATATAGTTTTTCTTTTTTAGACAGTATGTTGAATTTAACTGAATAATTTTCAAATATTAAATAAACCTTGCATTCCTGAATAAACCTCAATTTCTATAATTTATTATAAATGTATACATAATTAAATTGAAATTAATAATTTGTATATTTATAAATTTATATATTAATTTCAATTTATTAAAATTTTTATTCAAATTTTTGGGGCTTGTTTATGTTCATGGGTTAGTAGTTTTCCTGTGGTATCTTTGCAAGGTTTTAGGGATACTTGCATCATAGAATGTATTAGAAAATATTTTGTCTTCTTATTTTTCTGGAAGAATTTGTGTAGAATCAATATTGTATCTTCATTAATTACTTGATAGAATATATTAGTAAAACCATCTGAACAAGGAATTTTGTTTATGGGAAAGTTTCTAACTATACATTCATTTTCTTTAATAAATATAGATTAATTTCTCTAATAATTTTCTCTAATCAGGTTATTTATCTCTTCTTAAATGTGCTTATCGCCCAGCTGGCATGGCTCAGTGGTTGAGCATCGACCTATGAACCAGGAGGTTACAGTTTGATTCCCAGTCAGGGCACATGCTTGGGTTGCAGGCTTAATCCCCAGTGTGGGGCATGCAGGAAACAGCTGATCAATGATTCTCTCTCATCATTGATGTTTCTGTCTCTCTATCTCTTCCTTCCTCTCTGAAATCAATAAATATATGTAAAAAATGTGCTTTGGTAATTTGTCTCTTTTGAGGAATTTATCTATCTTATTTAAGCTATTGAAATTATTGGCATAAAGTTGTTCATAATTTTTTTATTATACTTTTAATGTTTGTAGAATCTGCAGTAGTATAGTGGTGTTGTAATTGTATTTAGAATTGCCATTTTGCTATTCTTTTAAGTCATCATTGTTTATGTTTTTTATCTTTTTATATTTAAATCAGATATTTTGCAGCATTTCATTTTTTATTCTTATTGGCTTTCTATCTAAAAGTCTTTGCTTTATTTTTATTGTTTGCTTATGTATTACAGTATATCCTGGCTACTTGGGTATCATATAGGAATATTACAACAATATCTTTTCCTTTACTATTTCTTCTTTGAGCTATTTTAGTTACATACATGACACATTTATATGTTTTAAGCCATCTACATATTATAATTTTTTAACTAGCTTTACGTCTTTTAATGAAATAAAAAAACATAGTATTTATTTGCCCACATATTTCCATTTCTGTTGTTCTTTATCTTTTTCCTAAATATTTTAATTGTTATCTAATGTTATTTTCCTTTAATCTAAAGTTGTTTTTTGATTTTTGGATTTGTTTGTTGCATTTACTGTAGTGTAGCTCTATTTGCAGCAAAGTTTTTTTTTGTGTGTGTGTGTGTGTGTGTGTGTGTGTGTGTGGAAATAAAATGTCATTGTTTTGCCTTCTTTTCTTTTATGATATCACTGGGTATAGAATTCTTAGTTGACATTTTTTTCAAAGTCTTCTTGCTTCCTTATTTTGGTTGTTACATAATCTTTTTATTGTCTCCCCATATGTAACATGTGGTTTTTCTTTTTCTGTTTCAAGATTTTCTCTTTCTCTTCATTTTTTAGCTGTTTGACTCTCATGTATCTAAGAATGGTTTTACGTGAGTTCATCCTACTTAGGAATAGTTGAACTTCTTGGATCTATGGGTTCATATTTTCCATCAAATGTAGAAAGTTCTCAGACATAATTTCCTCAAATTTTTGTTGTTTTATTTCTCCTCTTTTCTTAAGATTCTAGTTATACAGATGTTGCTGCTTGATATTTTCACATTATGTTTTTGAGGTCTTATTCATTTTTACGCAATATTTTTTCTGCTTGTATCGGTGTGGGTAAACTCTATTTTTCCTGCAAGTTCCAATCTGTTATTGAGTCTGCACACTAAATTTTTATTTCAGTTTTCATACATTCCACTCCTAGAAATTTTATTATTTTAGAACGTTTATTTCTATAAAGAGATACCCTATTCTGGTATTCATTAATGCCATATTTACCTTTAAAATTTTAAGTCTATTTATAATTTATGCTTTGTAGTCTTTGCTAAATCCCAAACCTGGACCCAGTTGGTGTCAATTTCTATTGATTGTCTTTATTTCCTTAATAAGGGTTACACTTTCCTGTTTCTATGCATGTTTACTATTTTCTGCTTTGAGATTGGACATTTTATTTAATACGTTGTAGTGACTCTGGATTATGTTATATTCTTCTGAGGATTACTGCTTTTTATTCTATTTTTCAGTTAACTTGTGTGAATTCAAACTACAATCTTTCCTCTTATAATGTAGCGGCTGATTTCTTGATCTATTCTAATGATTTCCCACTGCTGGCTTCTAGCATAGACTCTTTTTGTGTCTGCATTATCTGTCAGTCAACCAAGTCTCTGGGCATAGATAGGGCTTGCCTTCTCAGTTTTTTCCTTGTTTCTAGAGATCTCACAGCCAGCTGCACTGCCATCTGTAGGCTCTGTCCTGTGCACTGCAGATGCATAAGGCTTCACTTTTTTACAGCCTAGTTGTTGCATGGTTGAGGAGTGTGTTAGTTAAAAAATATATTTTTAAAAGCAGAAAAATCACAGATATGACTTAAAGTAATTTTATCCTTCAAGAGTAGAGTTCTTTCTCCATGCTTATTTGTTGGATTCTTAAGGTCTCCTCCAATATCCTTGGATTTTAACTGTTAGTTGAAGATTTGGGAACAATATATGTTTTACTTTTTCTCTTGCTCTCTCATTGCCAAGATTTCCTTGTTAAATTTCCACCTGTTTTTCCACTCATCAATGCTTATCTCTGGTACTTTTATCTAATAAAGATGTAGTTTTCTTATACAATTTTCTGCAGCCATAGACCCTAGGATTGGGCAGTACATTTGGCCCAGGAAGCCACATCCTCATAATTCTTACCCTTTCTAATTGAAAAATTTTAGCTTGAACTCTCCTACAGCTTCAGTCTACTTTTGCATACTCCACTATCTTAAAATTTTTATTTTATGCAGTTTGTCTAATTTTTATTTTATGCAGTTTTTCTAATTTTTATTTTATGCAGTTTGTCTAATTTTTATTTTATGCAGTTTGTCTAATTTTTATTTTATGCAGTTTGTCTAATTTTTATTTGAAAGGAGGGTTCATGTGACTAGTTCACTCCTCTGCCATTATCAGAAGTAGCAGTTGGAAAATATCTTTCTGTACAATTTAAAAAAATATATTTGAGCCCTGGTTGGTTGGCCTGCTGACTGAAGGGTCACGGGTTCAATTCCCAGTCAAGGGCATGTACCTGGATTGCAGGTTCGATTTCAGCCCTTTTCGAGGCCTGTGTGGGAGGCAATCAATCGATGTGTCTCTCTCACATTGATGTTTCTTTCTCTCTCTCCCTTTCCCTCACTCCCTTCCATTATCTCTAAAAATCAGTGGAAAAAATAACTTTGGATGAGGATTAACAAACAAACAAACAAATATATTTGAGATCATTGTATACACCTTCTATGACTTTTTTCTAAATAAATTATGCTTTGGTTATTTTTTTCCATCTCAGCACTTATATCATTTTTTAATGGTTTCAGTGGATTTATTAATACAATATACTCATTTATCCATTTATCTCAATACAAATAGAGAATCTCCAAATGTGTGTTTTTTTACAATAAATACTGATATTATAAGTGATACTTATGTTTTTTTTGAACATGTATGATTATTTCCATAACAAATATTCTTCAGAGGGAATTTGCTGGATCAAAATATAGGTGTATATAAAATTTGGATATTTCCAAATTATCCTTCAAAATGGCTGAATTAATTTACACCCTACCTAGATAGACTAAGAGTGCTCATTCACTTTTCTACATCCTCACTAAACCAGGATATAATCAAGATTTGTAAGTCATAATCAATGAGGGAATCAAAAATTTGCATTCTGACCACTTATAATTTATATTTCACGAATAATAAAGAAGTAGATTCATAGACTATAAGTCCTAAGAAAGCATGAACTTGGTCTGTTTTTGTTCACTGCTCTATCCACAGAACAGTGCCTAACACATAGTAGACATTCAGTAAATAGTTGTTGAGTGAATGAACAAAAAAATAAATACCTGACAAAATGTAGGTCAGAACGAGGGGGAATATTGGGGTTTACCAATTTAACTGGTGCAAATGGGTAAGATGAAGAACAAGAAGTTAATTACCTGCCTAAGATCTCACACCTGGTGAACCGCAGGACACAGCTGAATCGCAGGCTTCATGAGTATCCATTCAAAAACTGGAAAGTCAGAGGCCATGTGGATGAGTCTAAAGAAATTAAGCTTTACAAAATGAATTACCAAATTACCAAGCCTTACGTCAATTAATAATTTGGCATTATATAATATACTAACAAAAAATACATATAGCATGCACATATGTACCCATCACTGTTTATATATGAAAAATGTCCTTGACTATCAAAAGGATGGTAGCTTCTTTGTAGCAAAAATCAATTGCTTCTCCATGGCTCCTCTTGTCTTTCTATTTCCTGTCACTGTTCCTAAAAAGTGAGGGATAAGAGAGATGTCTTTCAGTAGGTCTCCTTACATATTAGCTATTTTCCTTATTATAGCTTATAGATGAGGGTGGCTTAGAGTATTGTAAAATTTCTCTATCCTACCCCACTCTGCTAGATACTCCCATGTCTTTCCTTAGCAATGAATATCACTTTTATCTGATTGGTACCTTTAATGTCTGACATTCTATGTTAGATAAAATATTTAGCCATGTCTTCAAAAGCACAAACATACTAAAATTTTAGGCTGCAGCTGAAATTTCATAATGGAAAGCATCTCATATCCCTACAGAACTAAAATGCAATATCAGCGTATCTGAGATGGAAATCAGTGCTATATTCCTGTGGTGCTTTCAAAGTTACTGGGGATGTTAAACATCTCCACAACTATTATTTTTACAGGCACCTGAAGTTGCTCCTTCTACAATATTTATAAACTATCACCTAATGCCCCAAAATGACTCCAAACACACACTTTCCCACGAGTGAATCTGTGTCAGAGTAAATTCTTCAACACTGGTTTATAATACACTAAAGAAAGATTATCTGTGTTCAGATTATCTTTTTCTGAAGGGCATTCTTGATACATAGTTTGATTCAAAGAAGTTACCTCTCCCCCCCCCCTTTTTTTTTTGCAGGGGGAACAGGTATTTTTAAAAAATATATTTTTATTGATTTCAGAGAGGAAGGGAGAGGGAGAGAGGGATAGAAACATCAATGATAAGAGAGAATCATTGATCAGCTGCCTCCTGCACGCCCCGCACTGGGGATTGAGCCCACAACCCGGGCATGTGCCCTTGACCGGAATCGAATCCGGGACCCTTCAGTCCACAGGCCGATGCTCTATCCACTGAGTCAAACCAGCTAGGGCGGTGTTCTTCTTTTTTTATTGTGACATATAACATAAAATTTACTATTCTAACCATGTCTAAGTATACAGCTCAGTAATGTTAAATATATTCACATTGTTGTGAAACATCTCCTGAACTTCTTCATCTTGCAAAACTGAAACTCTGAACCCACTAAACAACAACTCCCCACTTGCCTCTCCCTCAAAACCACTAGAAATCACCAGTTTACTTTGTTTGATTGCATTAGATACCTCATGTAAATGGAATCATACAGTGTCTTTTGGTGACTACCTTGTTTTACTTAACATAATGTCCTCAAAGTTTATCTACATTGTAGCATGTGACAGGATTTCTTTCCTTTTCCAGGCTAAATAATATTCTATTGTATATATTTACCACATTTTATTTATCTATTCATCCACTAATAGACACTTGAATTGCTTTTACCTCTTAGATATTGTGAACAGTGCTGCTAGGAATATGGGTGAGCAAATAAATATCTTTTCAAGACCCTATTTTTAATTCTTTTGGATATATTACCAGAAGTGAGATGGCTGTGTCATATGGTAGTTTATTTTTAATGTTTGAGATACTTCTATACTGCTTTTCACAATAGTTGCACCATTTAAAAAATACACTAAAGGTGCACAAGTTTTCCAATTTCTTCACATCCTTATCAAGATGTATTTTCCACCCTAACCAGTTTGGCTCAGTGGATAGAGCATCGGCCTGTGGACTGAAGGGTCCCAGGTTTGATTCCTATCAGGGGCATGTACCTTGGTTGCGGGCTCATCCCCAGTTGGGGGTGTGCAGGAGGCAGTTGATTGATGTTTATCTCTCATCAATGTTTCTAACTCTCTATCCCTCTCCCTTCCTCTCTGTAAAAAAAATCAATGAAATATATATTTTTAAAAAAGATGTATTTTCCTTCCTTCCTTCCTTCCTTCCTTCCTTCCTCCCTTCCTTCTTTCCTTCTTTCCTTTCTTCCTTTCCTCTTTTCCTTCTTTCTTACTTTTGAGAGTAGGCATCTTAATTGTTGTGAGGTGATATTGTGGTCTTGATTTGCATTTTTCTGATGATTAGTAATGTTGAGCATTTTTTTTCATATACTTTTTGGTCATCTGTATATTATTGGTGGAGAAATGTCTATTCAAGTCCTTTGACCATTTTTTAATCAGGTTATTTGATTTTTCTGTTGTTGAGTTGTAGGAGTTTTAAAAAAAATACTCTTATCAGATATATGATTTACAAATATTTCTTCAATTCCATAGATTACCTTTTTACTCTGCTGCTTGTGTACATATGTTTGAGCTTTGAGTCTAGAGACAATATTTTACATTTTCCTTTTAGAAATATTATGCTTTTAAAGTTTAACATTTTAGTTCTTAATTTAAAATATTTTGAGTATTTTCAAATGTATAAAAGTGAAAGAGAATAGTATAAGGATTGTGACTGCTGGATCATGTACATTTAGTTTTGTAAGAAGCTGCCAAACTGTCTTTTACGGTGGTTGTGCTATTTCGTATTTCCATCAGTGATGAATTCTCACCAGTGTTTGGCATTGTCAGTGTTCTGAATTTTGGCCATGTAAATAGATGTGTAGATTTTAATATCACATATAGAATACCACTATCTGCTATCACTGATAGAGCTACAGTAGTGCTCCCCCCTTATTCATGGAAGATACATTCCAAGACCCCCAGTGGATGTCTGAAATCATGGGTAGTACTGAACCATCTATATATTGTGGGTTTTTTCATATAAAGTGCAACTTATAAATTAGGCACAGTAAGAGATATAAAACAATGACTAATAATAAAATAAAAGCAATTATAACAATATACTGTAAATGCCCTTGTCGGTGTGGCATAGTTTGTTGATCATCACCCTCTGCACCAAAAGGTCATCAGTTCAATTCCTGGTCAGGGCACATGTCCAGGTTGTGGGTTCAGTCCCCAGTCAGGTGCATATAGAAGGCAACTAATAGATATACAAGAGGCAACTGATCTCTCTCTCTCTCTCAAAAATCAATGAAAACAGCCTTAGCTGGTTTTGCTCAGTGGATAGAGCATCGGCCTGCAGACTGAAGGGTCCCAGGTTCGATTCTGGCCAAGGGCACATTCCCGGGTTGCTAGCTCGATCCCTAGTAAGGGGCGTGCAGGAGGCAGCTGGTCAATGATTCTCTCTCATCATTGATGTTTCTATCTCTCTCTCCCTCTCCCTTCCTCTCTGAAATCAATAAAGAAATATTTAAAAAATCAATGAAAACATTAAAAAATAGGAACTTAAAAAAACAATATACTGTAATAAAAGTTATGTGAATGTAGTCTCTTTCTCTCCCAAAATACCTTATTGTACTCTAATCATCCTTTTTCTTGTTATAATGTAAGATGATAAAATGCCAAACCTATTCCTGAATCTGTGTAACCATCCTTATCTGCAAAAAATGGCTTGGTGTCACTATCATGGAATCCCTTGCTGGGTCTTCTAATAGGCTCAATGGTTTCTAACACTAAACAATGCCATAAATTGAAACATGTCTTCCACCCACAAATTTAATGCCTTTTCCATCTTAACTAAGCTCTTATTATGCACTGTGGCTATCTATAATATTTGCAGTTTGAGGTGTGACAGAAAAACTAGCATGCATTTCTTTTTCCTTCTTTACAATTTCACAGATGGAAGATTTGTTCTTACTGTGTAGATCTCAGCAACCTCAGCATACATTTCCCTCCTTTCTTTATTAAGTTGAGAACTTTCATCTTTTCACTTAAAGAGAGCACTTTAAAGCTTCTCTTTGGTATATCTGAACTAACAGCAACAATGTTCTTGTGCTTTGGGGATAGTATTAAGTAAAATAAGGGTTACTTGAACACAATTACTGTGATACCAGGACAGTTCATCTGATAAACAATTAAGTGACTAACAGGCAGAGAGTGAATACAGAGTGTAGATGCTAGACAAAGAGATGATTAACATCTGGATAGATAGAGTGGGACAGCATGGGATTTCATTATGCTACTTAGAATGGCATACAATTTAAAACTTATAAATTCTTGGTTTCTAGAAATTTCCAGTTAATATTTTTGGACTGTTGTTGACTTCAGGTAACTGAAACCATAGAAAGAGAAACCATAAATATGGGGGAGGGGGAGAGACTACTGTACTTATTTGGAAATGATTATAATATAAGGGATAGAACAAGAATCTAGATTTGAAACTTGGTTCTGCCATTTATTAATTCATTCAAATATATGCTACCAATTACCTATTACTTTTACAGTTTTGTGCCTGGCACTGAGTACAAAATGGCAAACAAAACAGACATGATTCTTGTCTTCCCTGAATTAACCATTTAATGGGAGGGACAGCTGAGTTAACAAGTCATTGCTACTGTGTGTGATAAGAGCTTGTGGCAGAATTTAGTAGGTATTCATCAACCTGTCTTCTCTCCTTCCCTAGCACACAGCTAGATATTAGCTAGTTTCTGTGCAGTGAAGTAGATCTATTTCAGAGGTAAATGGACAAGTCACAGTGGTTGAGTTCATGAAGAAAGTGAAGAAAGGGGAGGATACAAGGATGACACCTAGCTTTGTTTGGGACACTGGACGAGGAGCTTGAAACACAGGAGGAAGAGCAGGTATGAAGAGTAAAGAAAATTAGTTCGGTCCTGAATAGGTTGAATTTGAGGTAATTATGGTATATCCATGGAGAGATGTCTCTTAGCAAGTTGACATGTGTCCATGGAGCTCTGGAGAGAGATAAGTCACCATTCTATTTTTGGAAGTCATTATCATGAAGATGGTAAGTAATGCTTGAAATAGAGAAATGGCTCAGAATGAATGCATAGAGTTTATTCATTCATCAAATTGTTCATTCAGTGCCAGCATGGGGGTGGGGGTAAGCAGTGAAGATACAAGATCTTTCCTCACTGAAGTTTAATCCATAGGGAAGCCTCTGGAGACAAATAATAAACAAGTAAACACTTCAATAAATAAGATCTTCAGATAGTTCTAGTGGTAAAAAGAAAATAAACAACATGAATTACTGAAAATAAACATTATGGCAGAGAATTACTGTGTGTTTTATACCCAGTGGTCAGAGAAAGACTTCTCTGAGATGTTGTACCATTGGAGCTAAGAGACAAGAGGGCCAAGGACTGAAGACAGAAGAAAACTGACATTTAAAAGCTGAAGAGAAAAGGATCCACAAAGAAGATTAGAAAGGACCAGCCAGAAACTTGAGAGAACATCCACAGACAAAGGTAGCAGAAGCCACTAGAAGAGGGCTTTTCAAGAATGGAAAGTTTAAGACACGGACAAGTGGCCACTGAATTGACAACTAGGAGGCTGACAGGACCTTGGGAAGGGTTCCATTGCTGGAATGGAGGAGGGCTGGAGGGTAGTTCAATACAGGGTGAGAATAAAGTTAGAAGTGAGGAAGCAAACACAGAGGGAATAGACAGGCCGTTAATGAAGTTTGCTTCAGAAGTAAAGGATGGAAGTGAAGGAAAAACAAAATTTTTAAGCTGTGAAAAATAACAAGCATATTTGATTGAAAGTATATAGAGTAAAGCTGGAAACTTATGAGAGAAAAAAAACAAAATAAAAAGAATTCAGTGATTGTATGCTAAGTGTTTATATAGTTTTCCTTATTTAATTCATACAATACTAATGTTATCCCCAGTTTAAAGATCAGAAACTTGAATCTCAGAGAGTTTGAGTTCCTCAATTTACAGCTAGTAATAGGTGTTGTGGCTCTAAATCCATGTCTGTATAACTCCAGACATTGTTTAGGACTTTTAAAAATGTTTTTAAAAATTACACAGACAGTCCTAGCTGGGTGGCTCATCCCATACACCGAAAGGTTGCAGGGTCAATTCCTGGTCAGGGCATATATGTAGGTTGCAGATTCAGGGTGCATAGGGGAAAGCAACCAATTGATGTTTCTCTCTCACATCGATGTTTCTCTGTATCTCCCTCTGTCTTCCTCCCTCTCTAAAATCAATAAAAATATATCCTCAGGTGAGGATTAAAAAAAATTGCACAGATAATTCATGGACATGTTCTCCATAAAATACCTAAACAATCAAGAAGTCCACTGTTAATCATTTGGTTTAGATCCTCCCAGTCTTTCCCCTGAGCATTTAATGTTGGAATAATGCTATTACCTTTTAATGGCTCATCATCATTTAAAATCCAAGGTTCTCAGAACCATCAGGTCAAAATTTATTGGGGAGCTGGATATCTACACAGTCTCAAAATATCTCCCCACAAGTGACTTATTAATTACAAAGAAGAAAAGTATATATGCAAGGAAATCATCTGAATGGAGTGATCAGAAGTGTCCACCACCAGCAATGAGACAAGGTGACATCAGGTGTCTCCTGATGCAGCACATTTACAAGAGTCCATCATTTGTATAGTGTCACTGTACAATGTGTGAGCTCAAAATTTAATCATTAGAGAATTTTAATGTAAGCTCAAACTGAGGGAAAGCCTACAAAATAAACTTGCTTATACTCTTAAAAATATTGATATCATGAAAGACAAAGAGAGGACAAGGAACTGTTCCAGCTTAAAGAAGACTAAAGACACATGACAATTAAATGTAAAGTGTGATAAAGGATTGAATCCTGGTTCAGAAAAAATGAGCCGGGGGCCTCTATAAAGGACATTACTGGGGCAATTGTTGAAATTTGTATGTATTTGATAGCAGTATTTTATCAATGCACAATGTCCTGACTTTGATAATTATGCCATCCTATCTAATAAAGAGGGAATATGCAAATTGACCATCACACAGTCACAAAGATGGCTGCACCCACAGCGGAGGCCAAGTTCCCCTAATGAGTCTTAACAAGCAATCAGCAGGGACCTGGGGCTGCACTCCCTGCCTGGTGGGGCTTGACAGGGAACCTCAGGCCACGCCCCCTGCCCCGGCGCCAGGTCAGGAGACCTCAGGCTGCGCCCCCTGCCTGGTGGGGCTTGACAGGGGACCTCAGGACATGCCTCCCGCCCAGCAGGGCTTGACGGGGGACCTCAGGCTGTGCCCCCTTGCCCCAGCACTGGGCTAGGGGACCTGAGGTTGCACCCCCCCACCCAGCGGGGCTTGACAGGGGATCTCAGGGCACACCCCCACCTGGTGGGGCTAGCCAGGGGACCTCAAGGTGCCCCCCCCCATGCTGGGCCAGGGAACCTCAGGCTGCTCCCCCTGCACAGGGCCAGGAGACCTCATGCCACACCCCCCACCCAGGTGCTGGGGGAACTGAGGCTGTGCCCCCCCACCAGGCGGGGCTTGACGGGGGCCCTGAGGCTATGCCCTCCTCCCAGCTGCACCCACAGCGGAGGCCGAGTTCCCCTAATGAGCCTTAACAAGCAATCAGCAGGAACCTGAGGCTGCGCCCCCCGCCTGGTGGGGCTTGACAGGGAACCTCAGGCCGCTCCCCCTGCCTCGGCGCTAGGCCAGGATACCTCAGGCCACGCTCTCTGCCTGGTGGGGCTTGATGGGGGACCTCAGACTGTGCCCCCCCCTGGCCTGGACTGGGGGGACCTCAGACCGTGCCCCCCATCCGGCGGGCCTTGACAGGGGACCTCAGGTCGCACCCCCCGACCCCAGCGCCAGGCCAGGGGACCTGAGGCTGAGCCCCCCGCCTGGTGGGGCTTGACAAGGGTGGGGCTTGACTCTGGGTCCTGCGGCGTGCCCCAGACTCTGACAGGAGGAAGATTTTCATGTACATTTTACTAATTTTCTTTCATCTCTGACACTTCTATTATAGAGAAAGGGAAAATAGCAATATTAAAATAGTTCCTCTAATTAACCCCCTTTTAATGTGCACAAATTTCATGCACTGGGCCACTAGTGGTTATATAAGAGCATGTTGTTTTTAGGAGATTCATAAAAAATATTTAGGTATTAAGAGTTATAATGTCTGCCCAGCCAGTGTGGGTCAGTGATTGAGCTTTGACCCATGAACCAGGAGGTCACGGTTCATTTCCTGGTCAGGGGATATGCCTGCATGCCTGGATTTCAGGCTTGATCCCCTGTGGGGGTGGGGGGACATACAGGAGGCAGCCAATCAATGATTCTCATCATTGATGTTTCTGTCCCTCTTTCCCTTCCCCTTCCTCTCTCTGAGATGAATAAAAAACTTTTTTAAAAAAAGTCATGATGTCTGCAACTTATGCTTGAGTAAGTTTAAGAAAAAATATTTAGCGAAAGAGAGATATTGAGAGAGATAAATCAAAGTGGTGAAGTGTTAACCATTGATCAAGATTCTAGGTGAAGAGTATAATACTTTGTCTATTCTTAGACTTTTGTTGAATTTTTTTTCAAAATAAAACGTTAAGTAAAAAAAGTCCAATGTCCTTACAGAAGGCCCTATGTAATCTGACCTCAGAATTCTCTCTTGTTCCAACACTGTCCCCAGAACTTCTGCTCAAGCCACAAAGGCTCCTTGCTGTTCTTCAAACACAACGAGAACTCTCTTGCCCTGTATCATCGCTAGGCTTTCCCTAGGGCCCAACATCTTATGGCTCACTCTTCACTTCACATAGGCCTCTGCTTAAAGGTCACTGCCTTGCCTGCCATCTCTAAAATAGAGTCCCTATCACTTTCTATCTCCTTACTGTGTGTGGCACACTATAGGTTGCCTGACACGTTCTCCATTTTTAACTCCACATTTTCTCTGCCTTTACTCTTCATGCTACTGAAACCAACACTTAATTTCCCAGTCTTTTTTGCAACTAAAGATGGCCATATGATAGTGTTCTGGCCAATAACAAGTAAAAAGAACTCTCTTGTTGCCTATGTTTTTTCTTCCTCCTCCTTCATGCTTGGAATGCTGATCTATTGCATAGAGGAGCAGAAGCCACATCCTGAAGATACGGTAGTAGAGCAGGAAGCTAAAAGGAGCTTCATTCTTTCATGATCTACCCCCAGCTTTCTCCCCCTCACCTGTATTTCTGTTCCACATGATAAATAAATCCTTATTTATGTAAACCTCAGCTAATGAGGTTTTCTCATACACGAAAAACAGTAAAAATGACACACCATGCTTTATTTTTCTTCACAGGACTTTTCATTATTGGATATTACGATTTATATTTATTTGTTGATTTGTTTATTGTCAAACTTATATTAGAATGTAAGTTTCTTGAGGGAGGAATTTGATGTTTTACTTTTTTCTGTGTCCCAGCATCTAGAACTGCCTGACTAGTTAAGATACTTATTCAGTATTAACATTTGTCAAGTAAGTGCATTGCTTTGCAACTTGCTTATTTCCATGTTAGTAGCTATAGTTCTACCTATTTTTTTGCATCAACGTTCTTTGTAACAGGGTGTCCCATGATTTTATTTATCCTCTTCCCTGCAGAAAGGCATTTCAGTTATTTGCATGTTTTCCTTATTTTTTTATACATACTGTACATACAACTATGCTCACATGTGACTATTTCTTTAGGACAAAAATTATCCTGCAAAAAGTCTGACTCCGTATACTTCCACCAATGGCATATGAGACTAGCCACTACCCTACATTGTTGGTCAAGCCTATATTAATCAACTCTTATTTCTGCCAGTCTGAGGGGTTGAGGAGTAGGAAGGCTATATCGTAATGTTGATTTCATTTGCATTTTCCTAACAACTAGTGAGACTATCTTTTTATATGTTTATTGGATCATTGATTTTTTTATATCCTTTGCCTAATTTAATCAAATCTATATCATTACAAAATTTATTGTTACTTTTATAGATTAATCCTTTGCCAGCTTTTTATGTTGCAAATATATTGTATCAGACTGCATTTGTTTTCAAAAGTTATTTATGGCATCTTTCATCAAATAAAAGTTTTAATATTTTATGTAATAAAAACTATCCAATTTTTCCTTTATGATGTATACATACTGTATCTTATTTAGAAACATCTCATCTCAGTGATTATAAATATATTCAACAGTATTTTTTCTAATTTTTTTTTATCATTTTGATATTTTACATTTAGCACTTTAGTCCATCTGTTATTTATACTTACACTAGAGACCTGTACAAAATTCATGCACTCGTGGGGGGGTCCCTCAGCCTAGCCTGTGCCCTCTCGCAGTCCAGGAGCCCTTGGGAGATGTCCGACTGATGGCTTAGGCCCGCTCAGTTGGACATCCTTAGTGCTGCCGTGGAGGCGGGAGAGGCTCCTGCCACCACCACTGTGCTCACCAGAGCCCGGCTTCTGGCTGAGTGGCACTCCCCCTGTGGGAGCACACTGACCACCAAGGAGCAGCTCCTGCATTGAGCGTCTTCCCCCTGTTGGTCAGTGTGTGTCATAGCGAGTGGTTGTTCTGCTGTTTGGTCGATTTGCATATTAGCCTTTTATTATATAGGATATGAAGTTGAAATAGATCTAACTTTGTTTTTATCCAAATGGATAGCCAATTATTACATCACTAATTTGTTCTTCACTGAATTGACATAAAATATACAATTGGCACTTGGGGCAGAGAACTTGGGGCCCACTGACTGTGGAACAGAGATGCAGGAGAAGCTTTGCCAAAGGTCTCTGGAACTCCTTCCTCTCTCAGCTGAAGGCCCTTTCCACAGGTGCAATCTCTAGTATAGTGGTTTCTTTGTTACTAATGTTGTGGCCCCACCCCATAACAAAGAAACAGAATTTCTGGAGGATGAAGCCCAGAAATCAGGATTTTAAAAAGATTCCCAGTTGATTCTAATGTGCAGCCAAGGTTGAGAACCATTGCTCTAGTACATATATACCTACCTGGTTTTGACTCTATTGTTCTTTTTGTCCATTTTAGTACCATTATCCCTTTTTTAAAGTGGTATAACTTGCAGTACATTTTGATATATGATATAGAAACTCCCTCCTAATTATTATTTCAAATTTTTTTTTAGCTAATTAGATGCTTTTTCTTCTAGATGAATTTGAGAATGATTTTGCTTAGTTTTATAAAAATCCTACTGACATGTTATTGAGATTACATTGAGTTTCTAGATTAATTTAGAGAAAATTGATAACTTTATAAATTTGAACTGGTCAACAGAAAGGGATTATTTTTCTGCATTTATTTAGATCTTTTTTATAGCTTCAGTAATTTTGTTTTACATACAGTTTTTTTTGACATAAGTATTGAAAATGTTTATGCTTAGTTTATTTCCAGCTATTTTGTAGGTTTGTTGTAATTATGAATTAGGCCATTTTCCCCCCTGACATTTCTAATCAGTTATTGTGGTACACACAAAAGCTAATCAGTTTTTGTATATTTACTATATATATCTGAAGTAAACTCTCAAGTTTTCAGTTGATTTTCTTGGATTCTCCAGGCAGATGTTTCTACCATCCACAAGAGTCTAATCAGTTAGTTTCCATATGGCGTTGCTTCCCCCATGAGTGTTAAATTTGCTAATTTAAAATATTAGCATAAAAATTTAAGGGAACTAAAAATGTTTTAAGTTAAAGCATAGCATTAATTGTGATAAATAAAATAAGACATTTCAAGGTATACTTTTTACTTATCATCTGTTATTTTATATTTTACCTTGGCTTTGAAATGATGGTTACTTAAAATTAAAAAAATAAGCCATGGTTAAATAGAATTGTTTATTAAAATTAGCATTCACCTAGGAAGTATTAGATTTTACTCTTATCTAAAATGAATAGGACATTAAGAATCCTTCAATGCTTCTTTAACAAATTATCTACCATTATCTAGGGGTGATCCATCAGAGGCTACCATTTAAGCTTCTAAGAAAGCTTATATATTTGAACAGAGGAGTTAAAGATCCTACTGAATGTGGTTTCAATTTTCAAATGGGAATTACAGACCAAATAAAATTTACAAATTATTTTCTTGATTATATGCTTGAAATTTGATCATTTGTATGGGCCATTTGAGTTTTATGGTCAGATCAGCATGTATAAAATCCCACTTGCTAAATAGCAGTGAACTATTAGAGAAACAGATGATGAAAATAAAAAAAATACATTCTTTATGCTAAAATATGTAATGCCATAATTTTATGTTAACATAGTTTTAAAATATTACACATTTTTTTCCTCCAAGGGAAAAATAAGGGTCTTTCAGTTATGTTCAACAAATTTTTGTTTTTGAAATGGCTGTTACCTTATTTCAACTCTTCTGACCATTCTCAATAATATTTTGAAACAAAAATGAAGAAAATGACCAAACAAATAAAACAAGCCCATCTGATGGTCTCTCTTGTTTTCCTAGCACAGAGAGCCAACATGGGAAGGCACTAATCCAGTTCTCAAAACTGATTTAGTTCTTTCTTGATGCACTCAGGGTTTAAGAGTTAGACTAATAACATGCTTATTGAATTTCCAAGTATGAACGTTTCACTTCATGTAAGCATAGGCATAGTGATCTTTAAACAAAAGACCATGTGCTCCCAATCCCTCCTCCATGCCCCCCCCCTTTTTTTTTTACAATTACCACAGTAGAACAGGTACTGAGGAATACGAATAGAATTCCTTAAGATAAAAAGTGTGGAAAGGGAGTGCAAAGATTTCTTTTAGTTTTAAATATATCAACCCAAGTAGAACATTTATTTCTATCATATTAAAAGGGTACCCACTGGAACTTGGAAATACATACAGGTTGATCATGGACAGTGAGGAGGGTGGTCCCATTTTTTCACTTAGATTGCAGACCTTGGAATATAGTTGCATGAAAACACTTCCACATTTATTCCTTCCCCATTTTATTGCTATTACTTCCCCCCCCCCATTTAAATTTTATAAGCCATTTCTACACAGATAATTGCGATAGCTCAGGAAATCAAGCAGCTTTTTAATTTTTCCCTCCAAGAGAAAGGATATTCTTTAGAGATTACATTTTGTAATCAGAAATGGAGGGGAGAACCCAGCAAGGTTGTCTTGTTGAAATTATATGTAGGCAGCATGAAAATCCATGGCCAGTCTGTCACTCTTAAAAACCAAATTACCTACCAAAGCAATAAGAATTAGGAAAGATTAAATATACTCTTTAAAAATCCACTTTTGATTTTTTTCTGCCAACATTAAGAATTCCTTTTGGAAATATAATAACTATTGAGACAAAATTCAGTAAAGCTATTTATAGTCCAGGGGAAATAGTATTTTGTGTTGAGGAGGTGAGTTACACAGCAGGTTATGTCAGCACAGGCAGGTGAGATTCAACATTCTTTACTTCTCCTTTTTCTCCCTTTATGAGACGTCCCTGGTTTTCTGCACTTAGTTTTACTAAGCTTCACTTTGCTTCACCAGCTGACTAGGGTCTGGGCAGGCAGCACATATGTGATGTCCTGAAAACACACTGCCCTATATAAACAATTGTTTTTGGCAATTCGGAGGTTTCGTGGCAGGATTGCATCTTTTCCCTCCTCAAAATGAAATGTTTAGGCCAAAATTAGAACTACATGTGCAGTTTTATGAACTGGCATATTCAAACATTACAATTGTGTGTTTAAAAGGGGAATTTGATCTTTTTTTCTTTCTTCTTTGGAACTCCTTCTTTTCCTAGTTCCTTTGTTTTCTCTTTTACAGAACATTTTCATATCTTAGTATATCTATTCAGCATCTGTTTCTCCTCAATAACAATTCTCATTCAAAAATAATAACTCTTTGTCCTCTTTGGACATGTTTTGTTTTGCCCCCACCTATGAAGTTCACCAGCATGTGTTGAAGGTTAACAGCTCCATTTCTGGAATTCTCTTGGATCCGTTTTGGAGCAAAGTGCCAAAGTATATAAGGAGGGCTCAAATGTATCCGGACTCTGCCAAGTCCTGTGAGGAAGGCTCCACAGAGCTGCACCTTTGCCAGCTCCCTTCTGTTCTCACTGGGCCTGGCTTCTTCATGATTCCACACACGACCTTTTATCATTTGCTCATACGGAAAAAGAACCTTTGGATGAATAGAAGCAACAGAATCGTTATTTATGCAACAACACTCTAACTTGTCCATTAACAGGTAGAAAATTGTTTCTGACCTTACTGAGTTTTCTACTCTTGTACTTTCCATCCCACAGCACCCAGGGTCATGAATGGTTCCATTGATCATTTTCTAATGGTCCCATCAATCAATTGTCAACAATGACCAAAGTTGCTCAAAGAGCTTTTCCCACAATTACTGTTAATAGTAGAAAGAGTAGAGTAGGTGTATGACAAAGGCCCTGCTGGAAATGGTAGAAGGGACTCTTTTACAGTGTTTTGCCTGAGGGGCATTGGGTCACAGGGTCACTCCATGAACATCCTGCCTATCCTACTAGATGTGTTATTAGGCTGTTTGCTTCAGTTGTAACTTTCTGGTGCAAGAGGCAGTAACTCAACCCAAAGTGGTTCAAGCAGAAAGAGATTTTAGTGGCTTGTATAAATGAAAAGCTCAGAGTTGCAGCTGTCTTCTTATGTAGCTAAAATGTGGGGCTCAGGTGATATGATAAGGCCACTGATTTCTCTCATTTTATAAATCTTTTAGTGTTGGCTCATTCATAGGCAAGCTCTCCTTTCAGACTTACAATCTGGCTACAGAAGCTTCAGAACTTATATCTTCTCTGTTTCACATCCATAAGGAATCACTGCAGGCCGACATTTGATAATAGAAGGGTCAGCCTCATAAAACTGGATCACCAGTGGCTCTGGAAAGAGGAACACTGCTGGAGATCTGACACTCCTGGAGATTAACTAACCCTGGAGCCATCCTACCTCAGGACTTGTGATTGGAAACAATAACTTATTCCTACTGATTAAACTATTTTATGTTAAGTTTTCTTGTTATAAGGGAAATTATCTTTTTTAAAAATATATATTTTTATTGATTTCAGAGAGGAAGGAAGAGGGAGAGAGAGAGATAGAAATATCAATGAGAGAGAATCATTGATCGGCTGCCTCCTGCACGACCCCAGGACCGAGCCCACAAGCTGGGCATGTGCCCTTGACTGGAATAGAACCTGGGACCCTTCAGTCCGCAGGCCAATGCTCTATCCACTGTGCCAAACCAGCTAGGGCGGGAAATTATCTTTTTTACTCTTTCATATTTTAGCCTACATTTTCTTCTAGTTCCATTGTTTCTCTTATTTGGTTCATTCAGCAGAAAGCATCCTAACTGATAATTGTCATACTGGCTCTAATTGGGTCATAGATGCATCACTGACCATACATAATGGGAATGTGATGTGTGATTGGCCTCAGCCTCAATGCCCCAGTCCACATCCGACTACATGGACTGAGTGGATGTGTGATTGGCCTCAGCCTCAATGCCCCAGTCCACTTCTGCAGTGGGATGAGTTTGGAGAAAGGGGAAGAATATCTACTGGGAAATGAGGATATGGTTTCCATTAAATAGTGAAATAGATACTGTGAAGGAAAAACATCATGTGTCCAGTACTTTATCCTTTTGAATGTGCCTTTTATTACAGAGTGGCCTGAAATTGTCAGAATAGTAAATTAAGGAGTTGTGATTTGTTACTTGGTCTGGTAGCCCAGAATATATAACTTTGAAGGTTTTAAATCAAAGGCAGAGCTGCTATGCTATTGAATCATCTCGTTAGCCTATGAATCAATATGTTTCCTCAATTAGGGTCTCATATCTCCAGCTTTGGAACATCAGCCATTTCAAGGAAAGTGGCTCATGGCCAAGATGGACAAAGGCTGGGTTGCTTAACAATCTAGTACTCTCAAAGGATATTGGGAAACCCAGGCAGCTTTTAAGTGGCATGTGCCATCCCACAGGCCCGGTGTTTTTTTCTGGCCCCTTTCCTCATACCCCTGAAATTCATTTGGTCTCATGGCTCTCAGACTCAGCTGGTATGTAGAACAGTGGGGTCTCAGGTCAGGTTGTGTCTAGTGATTTCAGTTGTGCTGTTGGCTGGAATTCCATCTGTCAAGTAGGTTTTACAGTCAGCCATTCGATAGCAGTAGGGTTAGCCCATGAAACTGGACTTCCTGCATATCTGGAAACAGGAGCACCCCTGGAGATCTGACATGCTCTGAGAAAATTAGGAGTTAGTTTTAGCTATTTCTGGTTAGTCTCTGTTGAACCTAATGTATTCCAACACTTGAGGATAAAACACCCCCCCACACACACATACACACAGAGACAGAATAATTTATTTTTTTATTGTGAAGTTAAGTAACTTCATGGAAAGAGAATCTAATCAACATTGAACTATTTACTTGTCTCCACAGTAATTTTCTCTTTGTCAATTGACAGACATGGATTTTCATTTACTTATAATTAGTGTGAGCATACTAATTTTTGTTTAAGAAAGGTTTTCTTTACCTTGGCATTCTGATTTGTTTTCATAGATGGAAAAAAAAATCAGTGAGAAAGAGAAGGAATCATCCCTGGAGAGTTGGGAGGAATATGTGGGGTCCTACTCTCCCAGAGTTAAAGAAACCTTAAAGGACCCTGAACCCCTCCCCACATCTTTGATAACTGCCTTTTTAGACTGATAGTCACTGGAGCAGCTTTCCCAAGCGAGCAAGGACCTCTCCCAATTTCACTCCACAACACCCAGGGGGGACCCTCCATTACAAAGGAAAAATGAAATCCATCCTTTAGGTGTGCTAGGGTCCACTTGTCTGCCATGGGCCTATACCTTTGCCCCTTGCTTTACTGTGTTGTTTGGTTATTTCACTGGTTTCCCACACAGGAAGGAAGTGGAAATGATGCCCCTCTGGGACAGTCCTCCATATCATTCCCTCTAATGTCTTTTTTTTCTTAAAGTGCAATTGCACACCAATAGTTTCTAATCTGTCAAAACATAAGTTAAGGAAGTAGTGAAGTTAGGTTTAATTAAAACCACAATTATTTGTACAGCTGTCCCTGGGTTCATGGCTTGTAAAAGAGTTTAGCTTCAGACCCTGCTGCCTAAGTCCTTTGGGAGTTTCACACAAAACCCTTTACGCTCCACCTGGGCAGTGCCTATCCCAGTTTCACCAGTCACGTCAGGAGCAGGCCTGGAGGGCTTCGCCCTGATGCCACTTCCATGGTCAGGCTCTCCAAGCACCTGTTGCCTGGGGCAAGGCGGAGAACTGCAGAACTTTGAGACACAGTCATTTCCTTTTGTTTGGGGGGCCTAGAGGCCTTCAAGGATACTTCAAGAAATTCCTGAAAATTCTCCTAGGGCTGTGAGAAAGGGAGAGAGAAGAATCAGGCAGTCTTCCTTTGTGAGCTTTTCTCTGGTTCTTTACACTTTCACTCCCAGGAGGATCTTTTATGTTCCTCCCACCCCCAGCCCCAGAGCGTTAATGGACATTGGCAAGCATCTTTCAAAGGAGATGGGGGTGGGGTAATGCTGCAGATATGTATGCACATAGCGGCATGTTTTCTCAGCAGGACCCCAGAGAGGAGGATGAATTAGAGCTCAGCATCTGGCTGATTTTCAAGTGCCCGTGCAGCAGCGCTTCGAGCAGCCTGGATCTGAACAAGGCGATTTGGATTTTAAGCAAATGCACTGGCCAGCGCGGATCACTGACCGCGGGCCAGGGGCGGGGCCAGCGCCACAAGTCGAGAGGCCTGGAAGCCTGGGAGCCGCGGGTTAGGAAATGTGACCCCGGCGACCTCAAACACCCACCTCCTCCCTCGCTCGCTGCCCCACCTGCCCGCGGAGCGCACAGAGCCAGCCGAGGAGACGATGGCCAGCCCCGCGCCCTTAGTGGCCTCCATCAGCCACCAAATGTTGGCTTTGCAGACCCTGCAGCTCCTGCAGCAGGAGTGGGGCTGTGGGGACGGACCGGGCGCCCGTGGAAATTCGCGCGACCCGGACCACGTGTCCGCCACTCCAGCG
>NW_005369062.1:218486-226316 GCF_000412655.1 Myotis brandtii | reverse complement strand
AGGAATGGGGAGCTCCGGGGGCAGGCGAGCTCCCCTGAGGTAGAAGTAGTGCCAGGCACCGAGGGGGGCGCGGAGCTGCTGCCCTGCCCCCAGGGCCGCGGGCCATGCACCCTGGCCCGGATGGCAATGCGAAGTGCACTGGCCCGAGTGGTGGACTCGACCTCAGAGCTGGTCAGTGTGGAGCAGACGTTGCTGAGTCCCCTGCTGCAGGAGCGATCCTTCCCCATCCACCTGAAGGTGAGTCTGGCCTCCAGCACCCCCCTCGAGAGCCGGATTCCCCTGCTGGGAGCCGGATTCCCCTGCTGGCCTGGGCTGCAGGGCCCAGATGGAGACTGGGTGGGGTCACAGGATCCCAAGCTGAGCTGCACACTGCGCCCTGGAGAGTGAAGGGGGTGGGGATAGGAGGAAGACTCCGCACTTACGGCAGGGAACTCAGAGTGGGGAGTGAGGGGTGGGTGCGGAGGTGCCCACCTGGGGCCGCCTGAGTATGGAGCAGAGAAGCGGGAGAGGCCTTGCCAAAGGCCTCTGGAACTCCTTCCTCTCTTACGTAGTAAATCAGCTTCCTGCTCCAGCTGAAGGCCCTTTCCACAGGCATGGAGGACAGCTCCCCTACTCCCCCTTCCAACTTAATAACCCTTCTTCCAGGGCTGTAAATACACATATTAAGTCCCCACTGCCTTCTGTATGACAAAATCACCTACATTAATTTAAAGTCCTTTGAAACTTATGAATCACAGATAAGAGTGGGGTGGATCCCCAGTGTTGAAGCGTGAATTCTATATTTTTTTTAATCATATACTTTATTTTTTTTAAAGTTTATTTTTATTGATTTCAGAGGAATGGAGAGGAAGAGAGAGATAGAAACATCAATGATGAGAGGGAATCGTTGATTGGCTGCCTCCTGCACGTTGGACCAAGCCTGCAACCCAGACATGTGCCCTTGACCAGAATCAAACCTGGGACCCTTCCATCCGCAGGCCAACACTCTATCCACTGAGCCAAACTGGCCAGGGGCAAAGCACGAATTCTAATGCTAACCTCCTACTAAGTCACGCATCTCATGTTTGTAGAGTGCATTTTCTTCTTAAGATACCCAACTGTCAGGAAACAGAGCAGCTGCCTCCCAGGCTGAGAAGGATCCTGGAAATCTGGGGGTCTGGGTTACAGTGTTGGTCTTGACATTAATTAACCTAACTGGTGGTTTAAGGTCACAATCTCTTGGAGGCCTTGTGGCTTTCCAGTTTTGACTTGGAGTATTGCATCATTCATTTCCCTTGGGAGTCTAGCAGAAGGAACTGGGAAGGGGTGATGAAGAAAGCTTAGAGCACTTCTCAAGAATTGCTATTCATGCTTTACAAGCCAAGGTTTGGAAAAAAATTGCTACATATTAGATTGCATACTCACTATAAAAGACTGATTTAAAAACCAAACATAATAAAGCATATCATACATCCAAATAAGCATTATTACTCTACCTTAGGGTTTCTCAGCCTCTGCTTTATTGACATTTTGTGCTGGACAATTGTTATGGGGGTTTGTCCTGTGTCTCTATCCAGTAGATGCCAGCAGCATACCTCCCTGGCGCCCTACCCCCGCACCTTGAGTTGATAAAACCAAATATTGCCAAATGTGCGTGCATGAGAGGGAAAGCTGGAATGCCTCCAGATGCAAAGCACTGCTCCATTCACCTTAGAAAATTAAAAAATGAAGCTGAATTTCACCAATGCTCTTGAGTTAAGATGCACCTTTTTATGTACTTCCAAGAAATAAAAAAAATCCTGCCAATTATATTATGACAGACCTTTGATTGTAAGATAGTCTCATTTCAGAGATTTTTTTGAAATGGAAAAAATGTACATCCTAGAATTGATGAAATAGGAAGCATTGTGTGATATTAGGAGCATATACAAGACATATAGGCTGGCAAAAGGAGAGACTGAGTGATCAGTTTTACCTAAGGTGATCCTGGCAGGTTTCTTGTAGGAGGTAACCTTTTAAAAAAGTGAATGTTTGCTCTCCAGGCATTAAAGGGAAAACACATTTTAAGGGAGCTGTATGATCTAAGATCCAGAAGCAATGCAAGGGCCTGAGTTTGGGGGAATTAAAATTAGTTCACTATGGCAGAAGGCAAAAAATGGCATGAAGGCAGAGAAACCCTCTCCATAATAACAATGGGTACTTTGTAGTACTTTACTCTTTTTTTCTATTGTTTAAAGTATTACATACGTCTCCCTTTCCCCCAATTGACCCCCCCCTGCTACTCCCATCCCCCAAGGTAAGCCCCCACCTCCCCAGTGTCTGTGTCCATTGGTTATGCTAATATGCATGCATACAAGTCCTTCGGTTGATTTCTAACCACCCCTCCTCCCCTGCCTTCTTTCTGAGGGTAGACTGTCTGTTCAGTGCTACCTTGTCTCTTTTTGTTCATCAGTTTATATTGATCATTATATCACACAAATGAGTGAGATCATGTGATATTTATCTTTCTCTGGCTGGCTTATTTCGCTTAACATAATGCTCTCCAGTTCCATCCATGCAGCTGGGACCTGGCATTCAGGTGTTATGCTATGTGCTGCACAATGTCAGGAAGCACCGTTCACATAGATTCCAGTACTGATGGCATTTCCTGGAACTGTGCATTGTTTATGTACTGACCTCAGGTGAATCCAAGTAATCAGGACCAGAGTCCAGAACCCTATCAGTAGAGATGGCCTGCCTGGCTCAATGTTGATGAGGGTCCACGTGACCAACCTTGAATTCAGGCTGTGTAGAGAAGGAAGAGAGGCCACTGTGGGCTGTGAGACTAGGAGAAATAAAGAAGGGTTCCAGGGACTGAAGACCCCTAGGAGGACCAAGAATAGGGACTGAGGGTGTGGGGGAACAGGAAAAACCTTGCCATCTTCCTCAAAACTGATATTTAGACTTAAGTCTCATGTACAAAAAACCCCTGCTGTGTAACGTTGGGTACATTACTTAATCTCTGCAGACTTGTTTGCTCTTCTATAAAATACCCAACTCACAGGGTGATTGTGAGGATTAAACAAGGTAACCTGAGCAAAGCCCATGCTGGGGCCTGGCATGGGGTTGATGCTCAGCAAACACTGGTTTCCTCTTATTCCCTCATCAGGTCTTCAGATTTCCTGAGATTGTCTGCAAAATTGTTCTGAACAAACAAAGAACCACAGTGTTAGAGGCTAGAAGAGATGAGCAGTGGGGCAGAGAACAAGACACAGGTATATGGAAGGGAGAGGAAAGGCGTGCTGGATGCCCACTTGCTTTCCCATGATTTTTAAGACCTCACAAATTAAGTCTGTCTTGTGGGAGCTCCACTTCCCCAGCACCCACTTTCTCCAAGGGATTTAACTTTGATCCACAGCACTCCACTGGGGCTGCACTTAAATGCTCAGTCCTACTATCTTTCTGAGTCTAGTGCCCCATGCAGGGTTAGGCTCATTGAGCTCAATAAATCTTTGTGAAATTAAAATGTCTGTCTTCTCTTGTGGTCATCACTGTAACCAGGTGATCAAACTTAGCTCTGATAATAGTGGGATAGATTGTGGTAGCATAGTTAACCCTGTGACCTCTAAGCAACATAGAACTGTACACTTTATTTATTTATTTATTTATTTAGTTAAGGTTATTTTTATTTACAAGTTTTGAAAAATATAGATTTTTTACATGGGTTACTTGTGCAAAGTTAAATTTAGAAGAATGATAAATGCACTCCCCTCCTCCCAGTTCCCGCCCCACCCTCCGCCCTCACTCCCCACCCACTGTCCTCATCCATAGGTGCACGATTTTTGTCCAGTTTCTTCCCGCATCTCCCATTCCCCTTTCCCCCCCAAGAATAGTCAGTCCATTCCCTTTCTATGTCCCTGATTCATTATAATCACCAGTTCATTCTGTACATCAGATTATTTATTCACTTGATTCTTAGATTCACTTGTTGATAGATGCATGTTTGTTGTTCACAATTTGTATCTTTACCTTTTTCTTCTTCCTCTTCTTAAAGGATACCTTTCAGCATTTCGTATAATACTGGTTTAGTGGTGATGAACTCCTTTAGCTTTTCCTTATCTGTGAAGCTCTTTATCTGACCTTCAATTCTGAATGATAGCTTTGCTGGATAAAGTAATCTTGGTTGTAGGTTCTTGGTATTCATCACTTTGAATATTTCTTGCCATTCCCTTCTGGCCTGCCAAGTTTCTGTTGAGAAATCAGCTGACAGTCGTATGGGTATTCCCTTGTAGGTAATTGAGTCTCTTTCTCTTGCTGCTTTTAAGATTCTCTCTTTGTCTTTTGCTCTTGGCATTTTAATTATGATGTGTCTTGGTGTGGTCCTCTTTGGATTCCTTTTGTTTGGGGTTCTCTGCGCTTCTTGGACCTGTAAGTCCATTTCTTTCACCAGGTGGGGGAAGTTTTCTGCCATTATTTCTTCAAATAGGTTTTCAATATCTTGCTGTCTCTCATCTTCTGGCACCCCAATTATTCTGATGTTTGTACGCTTGAAGCTGTCCCAGAGGCTCCTTACACTATCTTCGTATTTTCGGATTCTTTTTTCATTTTGCTTTTCCGGTTGGGTGTTTTTTGCTTCTTCGCATTTCAAATCTTTGGCTTGATTCTTGCGCTCCTCTGGTCTGCTATTGGGTGTCTGTATAATATTCTTTATTTCAGTCCGTGTATGCTTAATTTCTAGTTGGTTCTTTATCATAGCATCGAGGGTCTCATTAGTTTTCGTGACTCTCTCCTCAAGTTTATTGACAGCTTCTAGCACATTTTTGCAAGCCCTCAAAATTGCGATTTTTAGCTCTATATCCTCCATTTCTGTCATGTTTTTTTGTCTCCGCATTTTTTATGCTTTCTTGGTGCACCCCCTAGTGGTCTTTGTGCGCAGTCTTGTTCTAGTTGAGCCTTGATTGTTGTAGTTAATACTAGAGGGATTTGACCACCAGGCCGACTGGCTGTGTGAATCAGCTGTGTCTGCCGCGGAAAACTTCTGTCCTCTGGGGAGGTGCTAATCTAGCCTTTGCCTGCGGCGATCTGGCAAATGGCTCTGCGCAGGGCTTGGGCGGGGCGGGCTCAACAGGGCGGGCGGAGGGAGCCGTTATGGTGCCCTCAGTCCTGTTCCCAGAGGCTCTGCTTCTCAGAACCCCCGGAACCGCTGCAAACCTCGGAGGGAAAGCTGCCTTCCAACTGATGCCAGACACTCCCGCTTCTCCCGTTTGGGTCCGAGTCCCCAGCGATTCGCCCGTATCTGGAGCTCAGAGTCTGAGACTCCCCCCTGACCGAAAACGACAACCGCGCTCTCAGCCACCAGCCCGCTTTGCGCGCGCACCTCCGCACCTGAGTTTTTTCCACACTGCGCCTCCTCTGAGCCTCGGTGTGCTGTTATTTTTCCTTCTAGTTGAAGAGTCTCTCCTCAGCCAGCCTTCCTGTGGTTCTGGGTGATGTCCGTTCCGTCTTTTAGTTGTATTTTTGAAGTGGTTGTTTGCGGCAGCAGTCTCCGGTGTTTACCTATGCCGCCATCTTGCTCGGACCCCATGAATCACATTTATTGATTTGCGGATATTGTACCATCCTTGCATCCCCAGAATAAATCCCACTTGGTCATGGTGTATGATCTTTCTAATGTAATGCTGGATCTGATTTGCTAGGATTTTGTTGAGGATTTTAGCCTCTATGTTCATTACGGATATTGGCCTGTAATTCTCTTTCTTTGTGGTGTCTTTATCTGGTTTTGGAATTAGGGTAATGTTGGCTTCATAGAAAGAGCTTGGAAGTGTTCCTTCCTCTTGAATTTTTTGTAATAGTCAGAAGAGGATAGGTTTTAGTTCTTTGAATGCTTGGTAGAACTCCTTGTAAAGCTGTCCAGACCAAAGCTTTTGTTTGCTGGAAGATTTTTGATTACTGCTTTAATTTCTTTGGTAGTTTTTGGCCTATTCAGGTTTTTTTATTCTTCCTGATTGAGTTTTGGAAACTTGTATTTTTCTAGGAATATGTCTATTTCGTCTAGGTTTTCCAGTTTGTTTGAATAGAGTTGTTCATAGTATTTTTCTTTTCATAATCCTTTGTATTTCTATGGGATTTGTTGTTACTTCACCTCTTTCATTTCTGATTTTGTTTATTTGGGTCCTCTCTCTTTGCTTCTTGGTGAGCCTGACTAGAGGTTCATCAATCTTTTTTATCCTTCCAAAGAACCAGCTCTTGGTTTCATTGATCTTTTGTATTGTTTTTTTGGTCTCTATGTCATTTATTTCTGCTCTGATATTTATTTTCTCCTTCCTTCTGCTCACTCTGGGCTTTTCTTGTTGCTCTCTTTCTAATTCTTTGAATTGTAGAGTTAGATAATTTATTACCATTTTTTCTTCTTTTTTGAGGTAGGCCTGTAGAGCTATGAACTTCCCTCTCAAGACTGCTTTCACCATGTTCCATAGGTTTTGGATTGTTGTGCTTTCATTGTCATTTGTTACCAGGATGTTTTTTATTTCTTCTTTGATCTCTTTGGTAACCCAATAGTTGTTTAATAGCATGTTATTTAGCCTCTGTTTGATTTTTTTCATTGTTTTTATTGTAGTTCATTTCTTATTTTATGCCATTGTGATCTGAGAAGATGCTTGATATGATTTCTATCTTCTTGAATTTGAAGAGACTTTGCCTGTGTCCCAATATGTGGTCTATCTTTGAAATGTCCCGTGTGTACTTGAGAAGAATGTATATTCTGTATCTTTGGTGTGAAATATTCTGAAAATGTCAATTTATTCCATCTGATCTAGTGATTCATTTAGGATTGATGTTTCTTTGCTGATTTTTGTTTAGAGGATTTACCCAGTGGTGTCAATGGGATATTGAAGTCCCCTACTATGACTGTATTGCTGTCTATCTCTCCCTTGATATCTTCCAGAAGTTTTTTTATGTATTTGGGTTCTCCTGTATTGGCTGCATATATATTACCAGAGTTATATACTCTTGTAGAATTGCTCCCTTTAGTCTTATGAAGTGGCCTTCCTTATCTCTTGTTATGGCCTTCACTTTGAGTTCTAACTTGTCAGATATAAGAGCTGCTACCCCAGCTTTTTTTTCATTTCTATTCACCAGAAAAATTTTTTCCCATCCCTTCACTATCATTCTGTGTGTGAGTCCTTTGTTCTGAGGTGGGTCTCTTGTAGACAGCAGATACGTTTTCTTATCCATTCAGCTACCCTATGTCTTTTAATGGGAGCATTTAGTCCATTTCCATTTAAGGTTATTATTGATAAGTACTTGTTTGTCGCCATTTTTATATTCTGTGCCTGTATTCCTTCTTCCCTTCTTATTTCTTCTTTTTACAGCAATCCTTTTAGCATTTCTTGCATTGCTGGCTTGGTGGTAATAAACTCCCTTAGCCCTATTTTGTCTGTGAAGCTCCTGATTTCACCTTCAATTGTGAATGATAGCTTTGCTGGGTATAGTATTCTTGTATTTAGTCCCTTGCTTTGCATCATTTTGAATATTTCATTCCATTCCCTTCTGGCATGATGTGTTTCTGTTGAGAAATCAGTTGATAGTCTAATGGGAGATCCCTTATAGGTAACTTTCTGTTTCTCCCTGGTAGCCTTTAAGATTCTTACTTGGTCATCGGTGTTTGCCTATTTAATTATGATGTATCTTGGCATTGGTCTTTTTGGGTTTATCTTGTTTGGGACTCTATGAACTTCTTGGACTTGTGTGAGTTTTTTCTTCCCAATATCGGGGAAGTTTTCTGTCATAATTTCTTCAAACAGGTTTTCTATTCTTGCTCTGTTTTCCTCTCCTTCTGGTACCCCTATTATGCGGATGTTGTTTTGTTTTGTG
>NW_005369062.1:216445-217899 GCF_000412655.1 Myotis brandtii | reverse complement strand
GAGAGGCAGAGCTTATTTCCAGAAGGTAAGGTAAAGGAATTGAATGAATGGGGGAATGGCCACAATTCAGTATAGAGGAGGTAGAAAGAGAATGAGTGTATAAGAAGAAAAGTAAAAAACAAAATACTCAATTAAAAAAATAATTAAAAATATATTAAAAAGCATATATATATAAACATATATATATATATAAAATAATAAAAAAGTTTCCCCTTTCTTTAATCTATCTATCTATTCATCTATTTTTGGAAAAGGAGAATAGAGTAGAGAACAGATAGGCCTGAGTTTGGTGAGTGAAACTAATTAAACTATTAGTAGAAGAAGAGAACAAGCGAGGAGAGGATAAACAAAGTATAAAATAAAAAAAAACCCACAAAAAAACAAACTAATAAACAATCAAATAAACAACAACAACAAGAAAAAAATTGGCTAGCGAAGAAAGAGAAAAGAGAAGGGTGCATGTACATGGAGCAGGGGACAGGAAATTAGATATATGAGTAAGCCAACAGAGACTACTATAATACTAACACATCAATACAGCAGATAAAGATCAATTTTTAAAAAGGAGTAAAAAGAAAGGAGAGAGAAAAACTAAAGCAGGGACAGGAGAAGAGAAACAGGAAGAAAAAAGAAATGAGGAAGAAAGGATTGGCATAAAGGGATAAATGAGATAGAGTGAAATAATGATAAAAAAATAGAATGCAGAACACTAATCCAAAAAATAGTGAAACCTTAAAATAATAATAATAATAATAATAATAATAAATACTAAAAATAAAGTAAAGAGAAAAAAATTTAGTTTCTTAAGTAAAAGATAAAAAATTAAAAAGTGAAGTAGTGAAGTTTAGTTGCTTCAGCTGAGGTTTAATGTCCCATGGGGGCTGGTTTAAGACCCCTCTTTACTGTTCTGTCTGCCACGTCTCAGTTTCCTCTTAGGTAGTCAGCACCGTGTTTAGTTCCCAGCGATTGACTGCTCCTCTGTGTCAGACTCCACAGCCTTGGTTTCAGGCAGACAGGATCAATCTGCCCACTTTGTTTTCCTGCCTGCTTTCAGTTGTATTTACACAGAGTCTATTTCTGACATGGCCTCTAGGTGGCGGTGTTTCTGTATTAGTTTCTGGGACCAAATGGCCCCCCCACCCCTGCCATGAGGGCTCCTTGAGGGTATTCAGAAATCTTGTTTCCCTGCTGAGCTCAAGGCTGGGTGTGGCTGCGCTGCTAGGAGGGGTCTGGTCTTCAGGAGAAAAATGTTGATTCATGTTGGTTCAGGGTTGGAGGGATCGGACTGTCCCAGAGCTGGCGTCCTGATCACCTCTCCCTATTTTGCTCCCCAGCTTCCACAAAGCCACCTTCCCCTGCACCGCAGCTTCGGTGAGTGTTTGTAATTGAAAGATCCTATGCACTGAGTTTAGTGAGTAAAAGCAAGGAAAATATAAAGACAGAAAATATAAAGA
>NW_005369062.1:206827-216388 GCF_000412655.1 Myotis brandtii | reverse complement strand
CCCCCACTGCACAGCTGGTGCAGAACTTCAGGCTGCCTTTCTGAGCGCAGCCTCCCATGGCTGTGTGCTTAGATCTAGAGTCCCTAGCTGCCAGCGGCCCCGTGGACCCCTTCCACAGTCAAGCACTACACTGTCCCAAGGGACACGGACTTGGTGCAGCACAGTCTCCCTCTGAGACTCTAGTCCCGGTTGCATGCGTCTCTCCCTCCAGCCCAGAACCCCAATCCCACCTCTCTCCAGGCGACCTCTGACCTTTCCGTCCACAGTTGTCTCACCAGCTGTGTTTAATTCACCAATTCCGGGAGGATGTTATTCGATTCAGCTGTTTCTTCTGTCTGCTCCGTGAGAAGGTGCAGGACCCATCTGCCTATTTGGCCACCATTTTGTCTCCCCCTGGACAAACTTTTTAGGAGCCCGTGGCCAGGGAGGCTGGAGTCTCCGTGTTCGTGGATTCGCAGCCGAGGCAGCTGGTCCCTGGCCGGTGTGGCTGTAGGGTCCCGGGTAGTGTCCGAGGTCTCCCCGGATGGAGGTGAGACTGGGCTCCGGATAAATGAGATAGAGTGAAATAATGATAAAAAAATAGAATGCAGAACACTAATCCAAAAAATAGTGAAACCTTAAAATAATAATAATAATAATAATAATAATAAATACTAAAAATAAAGTAAAGAGAAAAAAATTTAGTTTCTTAAGTAAAAGATAAAAAATTAAAAAGTGAAGTAGTGAAGTTTATTTGCTTCAGCTGAGGTTTAATGTCCCATGGGGGCTGGTTTAAGACCCCTCTTTACTGTTCTGTCTGCCACGTCTCAGTTTCCTCTTAGGTAGCCAGTCATAGCTGCTCTCCCCTTCAAGATGGTGTCTTTACTCTTTTCTTAAAGAAACCAATAATTTATATTCTTTTTGAACATTTAGAGTTTATCAAACATATGCAAAGAAAAAACATGAAATGAGTTTCTTTGTGATGGATAAAAAGTGCTTAATAGTTCTGAGTCTTGTTAAATTTGGTGGAGAAGATGGAGTTGACCAGTTTGACAAATTTTTTTATAGCAGGAAACTGAGGCTCAGAGAAATATTAAGACTTTGCTGAAGATCCTGCTTCTGAGAAGTGATGGCCCATGATTCAAACATGTTTTTATTGATTTTAGAGAGAGAGGAAGGGAGAGGGATAGAGAGATAGAAACATCAATCAGAGAGAGACATCAATCAGCTGCCTCCTGCATGCCCTGAATGGATTAAAAAACTTTGGCACATCTACACAATGGAATACTATGCTGCTGTAAAAAGGAAGGAACTCCTACCATTTGCAACAGCATGGATAGAGTTGGAGAGCATTATGCTGTTGTGTAAAGCTCATCTGTTCGCGTGTTAGTTAGCTGAGATCTGTGCTGCTTCATAAGGCTCGGTTGTTTGCACAGGTGAGCATGGTCCTGGTGCCTGGGGCTATTATATGTATGTTGCATCATTTCATATTTTTTCAAAGCTCCCTCAGGCTCTTCTCCTGTCTTTGATTTTTTTCTCCAATTGCATTTCAGAGTGTGTGTGTTTTGCTTCCCTGTCTTCTAATATGCTAAATCAGTCCTCTGATTCTCCTAGTCTACTGTTGAAAGTTTTCATTTTTTTATTGTATGTATCTCACTCTTTATTTCCTCCTGATTCTTACAGAGGTTGTTGATCTTCTCATCCATCCAGTTTACTAACTGTATGACCCTTATTCTGAATTCTTTTTCTGGCATATTGTGTGTCTCTGTTTCATTTAGTTCCTTTTCTGGTGATTCTCCTTTTCTTTCCTTTGAGGGTTGTTCTTCTGTCTCTCCATTTTTGCTCTCACCAAAGGATCTATGTGTCAAGTCACAGGGGGCTTAGTGGAGGGTTGCATCGTTGTAGACGGTGTCTGCTCCTTGGGTGGTCGCTGGCAGTGGCTGCTCATAAGGAAGCTGCTCCTTGCATGGTCACAGGGTGGCTGCTCCTCACACCATTGTGGGTGGCAGCTGCTCCTTGGGAGGTCATGGGTCAGCTGCTCCTTTTGTGGTTGCGGGCGGTGGTTGCTCCTCCAGTGGTTGTGGATGGCGGCTGCTCGCAGGGCTTCTAGAGTGGTCATGGTGCCTGGGGCTGGTATGTAAGGTTCAAGTGTTCTTGCAAGGTTGCCAAGCCATGGCTGCCACGTAAGGCTTGGCTATTTATATGCATGGTAGCCAAGCCTGGGGCTGCTGTGTAAGACTCAGCTGTTCACGCGTGCAGTTGCAAAGCCTAGGGCTGTTGTGTAAAGCTCAGCTGTTCACGTGCTAGTTAGCTGAGATCTGTGCTGCTTCATAAGGCTCGGTTGTTTGCACAGGTGAGCATGGTCCTGGTGCCCGGGGCTAAGGTGTCTGGCTGGGTGGAAGGAAGTCCTGTCTGGAACTCACAGGAACCCTCAGCTGGTTAGGGGGGGGGGTGGAGTCCTGGTGTCCATGGGTCAGCAGCTGAGGCAGCAGGACCCTGGCTAGAGTGGCTGTAGAATCCCCGGTGGTGTCTGAGAGCACCCTAGGTGGATGTGAGGCTGGGCTCCCAGTCATAGCTGCTCTCCCCTTCAAGATGGTGTCTTTACTCTTTTCTTAAAGAAACCAATAATTTATATTCTTTTTGAACATTTAGAGTTTATCAAACATATGCAAAGAAAAAACATGAAATGAGTTTCTTTGTGGTGGATAAAAAGTGCTTAATAGTTCTGAGTCTTGTTAAATTTGGTGGAGAAGATGGAGTTGACCAGTTTGACAAATTTTTTTATAGCAGGAAACTGAGGCTCAGAGAAATATTAAGACTTTGCTGAAGATCCTGCTTCTGAGAAGTGATGGCCCATGATTCAAACATGTTTTTATTGATTTTAGAGAGAGAGGAAGGGAGAGGGATAGAGAGATAGAAACATCAATCAGAGAGAGACATCAATCAGCTGCCTCCTGCATGCCCCCTACAAGGGATCGAACCCACAACCTGGGCATGTGCCCTGACTGGGGATAGAACTGGGGATCTCTTGGTTATGGATTGACACTCAACCACTGAGTGAGTGTCAAACATGTTTGAGGCCAAAACATGGTTTTTTGTGACTCTACCAAATCACAGTGCTAGCTTAAAGGGGTATTAAAAACATCACATTAAAATAAAGTATGTGAGAGTGTTTAGTCGACAGAACACAGTCATGCATGCCCTGCACTGCACACCACTTGGGATGTAACAGTCACATTATAGACTCTTAGGTCCGGCTGACATAACAAAATGCCACAGACTATGTGGCTTAAACCTCCAACATTTATTTTCTCACTGTTCTGGAGGCTGGGAAGTCCAAGATCAAGCAAGGCGGTAGTAAATTTGGTTTCTGGTGAAGGCTCTCTTCCTGGCTTGTAGATGGCCACTTTCTCACTGTGTCCTCACATGGCCTTTCCTCTGTGCATGTGGACAGAGAGAGATCTCAAATGTCTCTTCTTCTTCTTCTTCTTCTTCTTCATCTTCTTCTTCTCTCTCTCTCTCTCTCTCTCTCTCTCTCTTTGGTTAATCCTCACTGAGGATATTTTTTTTTTCATTGATTTTTAGACAGAGTATAAGAGAGGGGAAATCACAGAGAAACATTGATGTGAGAGAGACACATCGATTGGTTGCTTCCTGCACATGCCCTGACCTGAGCTGGGAGTTGAGCCTGCAATGGAGGCACATGCCCTTGACCAGAATCATGCCCGAGACCCTTCAGTCCATGGACAGATGCTCCAACTACTGAGCCAAACCGGCTAGGACTCTTCCTCTTCTTAAAAGGACACCAATCCTATTGGATCTGGGGCCCACTCTCTGACATAATTTAGCCTTAATTACCTCTCTAAAGGCCCTATCTCAAAATACAGTCACAAGGGGGTTAGGTTTTCAATATATGCATTTTTTTTGGGTAGGGCAAGGCAGGAGGAGGTGGGGAGACAAAATTCAATCCATAGCACTGGGTGATTTGTGTGCCTCCTTCCATGATGGCGGCTTTACATAGTGACAAAAAGTACCAGGCAAATGTAGGAAAACATTGTCAAACTAGTAATACTTGCAAGAATGCTTTAGGCACCTGCAACCTAAAGGGAGCATAGAAATGTGTGGGACACCAGAAGGAAGGCTAGGATTTAAAAACTCCACAAAATGACCACTCACATAGAGACTATTAAACAGCCAATTATGAGGCCACTGATTGAGTTTTGTCTGTCTTCCTTTGAGAGTTAAAAATATTTATAGTTGCCAAGAGTTCTTTCTGTTCTGAAGCAAGTTTCATGGAAACTATGGCTGATGCCAACTTTCAGAGGAAAAAGAACTTTCCTGACATTGCAGATTTAACTTGCCTGTGAGTTCTCCGTTTCATTTAGCTAAGCTTGGTACCAATCATTCCATCACGTTTAGTAGCCTTCGCTGTTTTTTCATTCTACAAAGCAAAGCCAGTGGTTAGGAAACCATTGGCTTTGGTTGCACAGTCATTGCTGTAATGCTCTTTAATTAGTGGAGCCAGTTTCTGCAAATTTGAAAATTGTTTCTTCAAAAATTATCCACATACTTTTGAAGAAAAAAATGCTTATGATCATATGATTAATAGCCAAAGCCAGGAGGTTGCTATTGACTTGAGACAAAATTGTGCTTATGTTTTAGAAAAAGGCCCAGTGACTGCTATAGAAGTAGCTTAATTATAGTTTGTAATTCCTTATTATGTGAATGATATAAGAATCAGGACATATAAACTTTCTGAAATTAAAATTTTGCAACAGATATTGCAGAAAAGCCCTAAAACAAAACTACTTATGTTTAACATCTTGGTGGAAATGCTGCCATGTTTTACAGTTTGGGGGTTGCCTTGTGAGCATACCTGAATCAAGTGCTTGTATCCATCACAAAGTGCTTTTCACAGACTTTCCTAATGAAAATGATGACGTACCTAAAGCACATGCATAAGGAAGCTTAGTTACTTGTGGGGCATTGACACTGGGTACAGCACAAGTAAAAATCTTTAATTTCCTGTGGATGAGAGACTTTTATGGTGAATGGCAGATACTTTGGTTCTTCATTGGGTGTTTTATTAGTGTGTAGTTACATATCTATTTGAGATTGATCTGGGTTTCAGGTAACTGGTGACTGATCTGGGCCCTGTGAATTTGTAGCTCAAAGCCAGATGTTGATGAACCGAGTGAAGTTGGGGCAATTTGAAGCATACTGATCCTGACAGTATGGTTTTCATGACATCTCTCTACATAGAGGAACGTTCTCATTTTATGTACACATCCAGTTGGAGGGTTGTAAGGGGTTTGGGGAGAGGATTTGTGTTCCTTTGTAGTGCCTAGCACTGGGTGGCTTTAGTGGAGAATGTTCTGCTGGCCATATTGATGCTCATTACAGCCAGGCCCCACGACAGAAAGCAGGGGAAAAGCTCTTTCTTTCTTTACTACTCTCTGTAGAGGACATTAGGAATTCAGGGAGAATGAGAGGGGAAAAAATGAGAAGAAATAGATTTGTGGAAGCCATTGTAAGACAATATAGCTCAAGATGTGACTGTTTTGAAAAGAACCAACTTATTTTAAAGCCAGTGGTTAAGGGAATATGAACTGATTTATGGTTCATGTAGATCTAGAAGTAATTTTGAAGGTGACATAATAGGAAAACAACAGTAACTGTCCTGGTGGATTGTTGAAAAGCTGTCTGCATTTTGGAACCTATAAAGTCATATTGTGTTTTGAATTTATTATCCACTGGTATTGGTTTCAGGAAATAAGCTTTGAAACTGACTTCTGCAGCCAGATTCTTTTTGCCTTCAAGCCTTCAGTTTTATTTTCAGTAAGAAGCTAAAAAAAAAAAAGCTTAACTTTTCTTCCCTGTTTGGACTTTGCAGGTGCATGGAAAGTTGCTCAAGGGTCTCATATGTGTGCATTCTAAATAAACACAATGCATAATGCGGAAAAGTTTTTCTAAGAGACCTCCCTTACACTGGATAGGAAAGAACAGAGCAGAGGAAGGGGGAGCTCCAGCTTTACCTGGGGTGCAGAAGGTTTCATGCCTTGAATATCTTCCAGATGGCCAACCGCTCTCAATTATGTTGCAGGAAAGAAGGATGGGCCAGCAGGCTAATATTCAATTTAGATGTGTCCAAGGCCAATTTGAGTGTTGTAACACTCATAACACTGCGTTAACCTTAAAAAACAGTGTGACTATGGCCAAAAAGAAACATGCAACAATTCACTTGTAAACATTTGTGTTTCATCGCCAAAGTTAGTTTGGTGCCTCCTCTGCTTGCTCCCATGGTGTCCCTGTTCATTCCACTGTGGCATCCACAACTCCGTCGTTCCTGTTTGCCCGTCTGTCTCCTGTCCTGGACGGTGAATTCTGCTGTCTGAGTCCTCAGGGCAGCTGGCCCCGGTTCTGATTTGAGGCAGGTTTTTGCAGAACATTTAAATTTGCAATGGAGATTAATGCCAGCTCTGTCACTCACTTGCTGTGTGATTTAGGTACATCGTTTAATCTCGCCAAGCCGCATTTCTTTGAGTGAGACAAGGTGCAGAGGTGCCTCACTTGGAGCTTGGCGCCTCCTACAGTAGGTGCTCAGGCTCATGGGGCCAGACTAGTGTTCTTAAAATGCTGGTTTGCCATGTTGCTCTCATGCTTGGAAATCTCCAGGGAATTTACTGGGGCACTTGCAGCTTTTCACACTAGCTTATATCCTGATTCTCTGTTTTTTTCAGACTGATCTCCTCCCAGTCCTAGCCCCTACTTGACTTTAGGCCTTTGCTTATGTTATTCATTCTAATTGCAGGGGCCATCTCTTTTCCTTATAAATCAAATACTGCTTTTCTCAACACCACCTAACTTATAGTGTCTGTACAATCCTCCCAACCTAACATTTCTCTGATGCCTCATCCAAACCTTCATGCTTTTCTGCATGCCCTTGGCAGCACTCTGATGGCCTCAACTGCATTAAAAATTTTTTTATTGTGGTAAAAAATGCATAACATAAAAATTACCATTTTAAGTGTATAGTTCACTAGTGTCAAGTACATTAACATTGTTGTGCAAGCAATGTCCATAATGTTTCCATCTTGCAAATCTGAAACTCTATACCTATTAAACAGTAACTCCCCATTTTCCTCTCCCCCCAGCCCTGGCAACTTCCATTCTACTTTCTGTTTCTATGTGTTTGACTACTCTAGATACCACATGCAAGTGGAATCATATGGTATTTGTCTTTTTTCGGTGTGATTTGTTTCATTTAGCATTATGTCCTCAAGGTTAATTCATGTTGTAGCATAAGTCAGAATTGCATTCCTTTTTAAGGTTGAATAGTATTCCATTGTATGTATATACCACATTTTGTTTATCCATTCATGGATACTTGAACTGCTTCCACCTCTTGGCTATTGAGAATAGTGCCGCTATGAACATGGGTTTGCAAATAGCTCTTAGAGATCTTGCTTTTAGTTCCTTTGGATATATACCCAGAAATGGAATTGTTGGACCATATGTTAATTTCATTTTTACTTTTATTGAGGAATCTCCATTTTCTCTATAATGGTTGCTTGATGTTACCTTCCCACCAGCAGTGCACAAGGGTTCCACTTTTTTCACATTCTTACCAAAATTTAGTTTCAGTTTCTTTTTATGGTAGCCAGCCTAATGGATGCGAGGTGAGCTCCACCACTCTTTCTGAGCCTAAATTTAATTGTGACAGCTCTACTGAACAATTTAAATAGTTTCATATCACCAACTAGATTCCAAGTTTCTGTGGAACATAGTTTTCTTTTCTCCCCTTCCTTCCCCTCCTTTCCTTCTTACTGACCTTCCATCTAGCAGAGTGCTTCACTTATAACCTTAGACTGATGAGTGCTTTATAAATACAATGAGTTTGCAAATCCATGGGCTAATTTGATATTCACATCTCTCCATGTGGCAGTTATTACTGTTTCCATTTTACAGATGAGAAAAACTGAATATCCCATAGATAAAATGTCTTGTCCACAGATGGCCCATCAAAGCACAGAACCAGGGCTCTGATAGCAAGTCCAGTGCTTGTGCGGGAATGAGCTCTGCTTCCTCAGGGTCTTTGTAGCTGCCTGAGGCTGCATGTCCTACCTAACACCTATAACGTCCCTTTGGCCATGTAGGGTAATATGCTCCCGGGTTCTGAGGACCAGGACATGGGCATATTTGGGAAGCCACATGGCAGGTTTCAGCTAAACATTGGAAGAAATGTTCTAAAAACTAGAGCCATGGGTTGCCTCCTAAGCACATGAGTTTCTCTAGTGTAACCAAGATAATTTTGGACAACCACACATCAAGTATGCTATAGAAAGGATTCACACATTCGAAGGAGCTCTGTATGAACCTAGTGCATTGCTTAGATTATGAGTCTAGAAATGTCTGTTCTTATATAGGATTGGGTTTTTGTGTTTTTTACTATAGCCCTCATCACATTTCATTGGACGTTGGTATGTATGCTCTATGTGTCTCATTCTCCTTACTAGTTTACAAACTCTTTAGAGAACAAGTACCATATCATACTGCCTTTATTTTTATTTATTTTTTTATTTTTCAATTAGAGTTGGCATTTAATATTATTTTATATTAGTTTTAGGTATACAGCATAGTGGTTAGACATTTATATACGTTATGAAATGATCCCTCTACACAGTTATTACAATATTATCAACTATATTCTCTGTGCTGTACTTTATATCCCCATGACTATTTTGTAACTACCAATTTGTATTTCTTAACCCACTGACCTTTTTAACTCATTCCCTCACTCCCCCCTCCCATCTGGCAACCATCAATTTATTCTCTGTATCTATGTGTTTATTTCTGTTTTGTTTGTTCACTCATTTTATTCTTTAGATTTCACATGTAAGTTAAATCATATGGTATTTTTTTTCTCTGACTTATTTCACTTGGCATAATACCCTCTGTTACAGGGGTGGGCAAACTTTTTGACTCGAGGGCCACAATGGGTTCTTAAACTGGACCGGAGGGCCGGAACAAAAGCATGGATGGAGTGTTTGTGTGAACTAATATAAATTCAAAGTAAACATCATTACATAAAAGGGTACGGTCTTTTTTTTTTTAGTTTTATTCATTTCAAACGGGCCGGATCCGGCCTGCGGGCCGTAGTTTGCCCATGGCTGCTCTAGGTCCATCGATGCTGTTACAAATGATAAGATTTCATTCTTTTTTATGGCTGTAATATTCCATTGTATATATGTACCACATCTTCTATTTCCAATCATCTATTGATGGACACTTAGGTTGCTTCCACATCTTGGCTATTGTAAATAATGCCGCAATGAACACAGGGATCCATATATCTTTTCAAGTTAGTGTTTTCACCTCATACCTGTCAGAATGGCTATCATCAGTAAATCAACAAACAACAAGTACTGGTGAGGGTGTGGAGGAAAGGGAACACTCATGTATTGTTGATGTAATTGCCAAGAGGTGTAGCCACTGTGGAAAACAGTCCAGAGGTTCCTCAATAAATTAAAAATAGAACTACCTTATGACCCAGCAATTTTACTTCTGGGGTATTTATCCAAA
>NW_005369062.1:196879-206604 GCF_000412655.1 Myotis brandtii | reverse complement strand
GTAAGGCTTTAGAAGTTCCAAAAGCGCTTTTAGATTGCTCAGCTGCAGTGTTCTAATTCTGGCAATGCACCCACATCCCAGTGTAGGGTATTACATCATTTCTGAAAGCACCTGGAACTTGCTAAATAAAAGAACTTGCTGGGAAGATGTGCTCTACCATTGAATAGAAAGCACATAAGTGAAATCATCACCAATATTGATCATGTGAATTTCTACTGAAAGCCCATGAGCCACTGAATATGCTGTTGCCTCAACACTGTGACTTGTGGCCCCACCTTATACAGCAGAATCATTAGAGGTTTGGGTGGAGGCCATTGTGACTGGATCCATAGTTGGCCTTCAGACCTTCCAGAAAGGAAGAGAAGCAACCACTTGCTTTATTTTTCCCTTCCCTGGCTTAAGAGTCCATGGAAAGCTATTCCTATTAATTTGTTTTCTTTGACTGTTAATATATTTGAGAAAGGATTAAAAGGAAATACTGTATTAAAATAGTAAAATAAAGAGACTTTGCAAAGTTTGCCAGAGATCTGAAGTTTACCTAGGGCCTCAGGGATCAGTACAGCCAAGCAGTAGAATTTTATTTTATGTATAATTTCTCCAAACGTTGCCTTCTTTGATTCTTTATAGTAAGTGTGACATTGACTACAGATATTAGGCCCACAAATACATTGTAAGGGCATTTTCATCTTCTCTGAGTGACAAATGCCTTTGCAGACTGGCTAATAGGCATGTGTCCGCACACATCTCAGTGGTTCCTTCTATTTTGAATTTCCCTTTGCAAGTTGTCTTTGATCCTCCCACTTTGTACTTAGAGTTGGATCACTTCTGTAAAGCAAGCGGACCATTTTCCTTGATGTGGATCTATGGCAAGTAGTCCAGAGTCATTTTTCCCAGATTTTCCCATTCCCAAGCAATGTGCTCCAGCAATATAGATTGGCCTATAAACTATGGGGCAGATCATCTAAGTAGCCCCTTGATACCTTCTGAGGAAAAATGAGTAACACACAACGGCAGGGAAGCAAGAATGCTTTAAAGAGAAGAAACCGAAGCGTGTGGTAGCCTGTGAAGCCTTGAGTAAAGGGCCTGTAGCATGTTTAGTTTTCTATCCTATGCCTAGCTCACACTGGGGTCCTACTGCCACTGTTTGCTGAATTGAAGAAATGGATGTTTGTTTTGCTTCTTGGAAGATGTTCTCTATTAAACATTTTGCCAGAAACCCAGGTTCTTCTCACCTAAGTGACAGTGTTTGTTTGTTTTTCTATTTTTTGTTATTGTTTTTTAGGGGGAGGGAAAGCTTTATTTTTTAAAAAATCTTCACCCAAGGATATGGTTTTGATTTTAGACAGAGGAAGAGAGACAGAGGAGAGAGAAAGAAAGAAAGAAAGAAATAAACATTGATGTGAGAGAGAAATATCTATCAGTTGCCTCCTGCATCTGCCTCACTCAGGAATTGAACCTGCAACCTTTTTGGTGTGCAGGATGATGCTCCATCCGAGCCACCTGATCAGAGCATCATGACAAAGTCTTTATTAGGGAGAAGAATAGCTTTGTTTTTCTATTAAGAATTAGGAAGAAAACTCTAGTTCTTCATCAAACATAGGTTCAATTTTAGTTCTACCTTTTATTTTATTTTGGATTATTTATTTTCTTTTCCTGAATTACTGAGTTGAATTCTTAGCTCATGGTTTTTCAGGCATTATTCTTTACTTATATAAGCATTTAAGTCTAGCATTTCTCACTGTAGCCATATCCCATAGATTTGTGTTATAGTATTTTCGTAATTGGTCAGTATAAAGTATTTTAAAATTTTAAATTTTTTTCACTGAACCATGAATTATTTACAAGTAGCTTGCTAGGTAATACATGTTTTGGGAAGGTTATCTATGTTATTGATTTCTCATTTATTGCATTGTGATTTGTATAACATAGACTTTTTTATTCATTGAGATTTGCATTGTGACATATTATAATATAGTCAGCATTCATAGATATTTTATATATTTTTGAGAATAATGTATATTTGTTTATCTCCATTGGACCAAGGTTGTGATTAGTGTTTCTATCTTTTCTCTCCAAGCTGATTGTTATGTTGTTTGATCTGTCAGGTTCTGAGAAAGCTGAACTAAAATGTCTCTATGTTTGTGGATTGAATGTAAATTGAGGTTACCATAGTAGGCACACACAAGTACAAAATTGTTATATCTCCTTAGGGGAATAATTTCTTCTATTAATTGAGGTTTATTTTATACTTAATAATGATTTTTCTGGCTTTATTTTGTCTTCTCTGCTTGGTATATATGTTAGTATTCATTTACTTTTAATATTTAGGTACTTTTAGTTTAAAAAAATTTTTAAAAGCATATAGATTTTTTAAATACAGTCTGGTTACCACTATATATTTCAAAGGTGTCTTATTTGGTGCTTTCTATTCACCTTGCTTTATGTTTGTGTATTTTTTCATTTTTACCTTTATAGATAGGATCAATAAAGTTTTAATGTACCTTCCCTCTGCTAATTCTGAAGTTGTATATGTTATTTCTCTACTTTAATAATAATGCTTACATTTCTCATGTACATAATTAAAAAATCTGAAATTTATCAATTTTGCCACCTTTCTCTTGAACAAATGCAATGCCTTAAAATATCTCTTCATCCTACATATTACTACCATTCAGCATTTTTGAATCATCTTGCTTTTGTAAACTCCAAGTTAGTTGTTATGATTTTTTTTTTGAACAATCAATTCTTTAGATTTATAACATATTTTTAAGTTTCTTCATTCACTGTTGCTTCTTGTATCTCATTCTTTCCTTTTGCATTGAATTTCCTCTTTCTGAATTATATCTTGAGGGAGATCTGACAGTGAGAGTCTATTTGTGGTAACTCCTTTGTCCTTCTAAATGAAGATATATTTATTTTGCCCTAATAGTTTACTTAGATTAAAAAAAATTCTAGGTTGAAAGTTATTTGGCAATATTATTCTATTTTTTCTATGTTCAATTGTAGCTTAGAAGTTCATTGTCTGTCTTGTCATCCCTTAAAACCTGTTTGTCTATTTTCTCTGGTTACTTTTAAGAGTAGTTTTGCCTTATTGAGTTTAGATTTGTGTATCATTTAACTTACTCTGTACAAGGCTTGTTTTATTTCCTGAATCTAAGGATTCATGTTTTGGATCAGAATTGGATAATATTATTCATGATTCTCTTGTCGCTCTGGGTATGCATTTGTTGTACTTCGGCATTCTGTCATCCATGTTGCTTAGCCTCTCATTCATATTTCCCATGTCTTTAACTTTTTTTATTTTTTTTGAGTTGTGGAGTTTTGTTATTTTCCATTGGAGCTAAGGGAAGAGAGAATTCCTGAGAGACAGACACAGGTTAAGAGATGTCTTGTGGCTCTTGAGAGACACAATTTGACTTATCTACCTTTTGCATAATCTGCCTATAAAGAATGGTCATTTTAAAAAATATTTATTTATTTAAATTTATCTTTATTGAAAGTATTACAGATGTCCCCTTTTTTTTCCATTGACCCCTTCCACCCTGTACCCACCCCTCCTGTTTTGAGTTGTGGAGTTTTGTTATTTTTCTTTTTTAAATTTATCTTTATTGAAAGTATTTCAGATGTCCCCTTTTTTTTCCATTGACCCCTTCCACTCTGTACCCACCCCTCCTGGTTCTTCACCACGCTATTGTCTGTGTCCATGGGCTATGTATATATGCATGCAAATTCCCTGGTTAATCTCTCCCTATCCCTCCACCCCATCTTCCCTCTGTTTATTTTTTATTTTCTGGGCAGTTTTCTCACATTTATCATCCTGTTTACTATTTTTCACTTCAGATGTATTTATTCAAGTGTTTAAACTGTCCATTGAGTATTTAATTTGTCATGATAGTTGTCATTTCTAGAAGTTGTATTTGGTTCTTTTTCAAGCCTGATTTTTCTTTCTTTTTTAAAAAAACTATACTTTATTGATTTTTTTTTACAGAGAGGAAGGGAGAGGGATAGAGAGTAAGAAACATGGATGAGAGAGAAACATCCATCAGCTGCCTCCTGCACACCCCCTTCTGGGGATGTGCCCACAACCAAGGTACATGCCCTTGACTGGAATCGAACCTGAAACCCTTCAGACCACAGGCCTACGCTCTATCCACTGAGCCAAACCGGTTAGGGCCTGATTTTTCTTTAAAAGTTTTTTATTCCTTCTTTTATATCTTTAATCATTTTAAGCATATTTTATAGTTTATATTTGAAACTTTTGTAATTTAATATCGCCCTGCATTGTATCTGCTATATCATGGTGAATTGTATTTTAAGTTTCATATACAGAGCATGTGTTTGACAGAGCTTTATGGGAATACCACAGTGGGGCGTGGGTTGTGGACATGTTCTGTGGAATAGGTTTTTGGTTGCTTTTCCTTGTGTCCATGGATATTTCAGCCCAGTTTCAATTTGAAGTTAATTTCTTAGCATGAGTGTTCCCAGAACATGTATATGATGTAGAGGGCAACTCCAAACTTAAACTTCTGTGTAGTACAGGCCCATAGTTACACATTCTTGGGAAAACTTTACCCTCATCCTAAACTCAGTTTAAGAGAGAGACTGATTTTCTTTTTCTGATGGGTATTGGCAGGCAGTTAAAATAATCTTTTATTTCTGGCCCTTGGGGATTTCCATTACTTACCTGCAAGTGCAAAAAGGATGTTTGTTCTATTTTATTTAGCATTCATTTAGTAGCAAGAGGTTTTGAAGAAAATAAACATGCCATGTTGCCAGACCCAGAAGTCTGTGGGAAATCATTTCCATTGATTTTAAAATAAACCATGTAATGTGGAGTAATTTCAGTGTACCATTTACATGCAATGTATTTTAGACTATGAAACATTTTGGGATTAAAAATCTATTCACTTACTTCCTTGTTTTAAGCCACCTAGGAACTATTTTTTCTAAATTTGCACTGGAAATTTCTTGATACCCTGTTCAATCTTAAATCCTATATTGGAAACTTGAAGAAAGTGAGTACAGAATAACAGGAACAGAGGCTATTTGTGTATTTGTCAAAGCTCTGTTAGGAACAAGTAACAGAAATTCAACTTCAAATGGCTTAAGTAAAAAGGGATAATTGTTGACTCAGATAAACAAAAAATCCTGGAGTTTATTTACATATGACTAAGTTGACATGTTCAGAAAATGTAATTAGAATCAGTCTTTTTAAATTTCTTGGGTCTAGTTTTCTCTGTGTTGGCATCATTGTAATTTGGATTCTCCCCTGTGGTAGCAAGATATTTTCCAACAGCTTCAGTTAAAAAGTGTTTCTTTTTCCCAGTCTCGCAAATATTCTGGGACTGTGGCTTATTGGCCTGTGTTGAGTCACCTGTCCATCCCTAATGAATCCAAGTGGCTGAGGCGTGATATGCTCTGATTAGCCTGGTCCCTGGAGTTGTGGTGTGGAGTCAGCTTTGGTCAAACCACACAGGCTGAGAATGGAGGAGAGCAGTTCTCTGGGAGAAAAGTCAGAGTGCTGTCATCAGAAGAGATGGGGATGGAAGCTGGGTACACAAAGTATAAAACAAATGTCCTCAACAATCTGTCTAATTGCTTGTTGGTTTTTGCTGTTCCTTTCAGGACAGTGTTGAGTTTAGAAACATCTGCAGTCATCTGGCTCTACAGATCGAAGGACAGCAGTTTGACAGAGATTTGAATGCTGCTCACCAGTGTTTGAAGACAATAGTTAAGAAGTTGATACAGTCACTTGCTAACCTTCCTTCTGATGCTCATGTGGTAGCCTGTGCTTCGTTGAGACAGATCTTACAGAATCTCCCAGACATATGAGTGCTCAGGACACTGGAATCAAAACCACAGCTAAGCACTGCTAAGAAAACTAGGGACCTTACCTTCCTAATTAAATCAGCAAACAATGGATGTTTTGATTCTCACTAAAGAGACACTTGATACAATATATAGCAATCTGACCAGTGGCATCTGTACCCTTATAGCATGTTGGTGAAGAATTTTTGAAACAGTACTTCACATTTTTAAATATGTTGTCATATTTGATGACTTTTTTTGATGGAAACATATTCTACTTTGTGGAACTAATTGGATTCTATATGTATATAAATATTTATTAATTCATATTAAGTATTCACTTTAATTGAATGATACATGAATCTAAATATAGATTCATGTAGACCTATGAGGTTTAATATGGTGGCTATTCATATGATTAAAGATACATGTTTCTTCAATTATCTTGAATAAATGGGGTGTTGGTAATTGATAATTGTACTTACTGAGCACTTTATTTTTTGTTATGAGACTGATCTCGAGCTATTGTAGGACCACATATGTTGGTAATTATGAGTCCCAATCCTGGCATTAATAACTTACTGTTGGGCAGGAGAAGAGCTGCTTCTAAACCTTGTGCTTTCATATACTGCTTTGTAAATTTTGAATGATAATGAGCTATGAAGTACCAGGATTATATGGTATGTGAATACAAATACTACAGTATTATTAAAGTCATATGGAAACATCTAGCCCTTCTTACTGTTTCTAAATATTCCACTTGAAGTAGGAAATTCTTGTGAAAAATAGGAGGGGTTGAATATACTGGCAGGTTTCCCTAAATATTTATAGTTATGCAAAAAGAGGGTGACTATTTCCACAACAATGATCTGCACAAGCTTAGGAGAAACTACATTTCTTGTTGTTTAATGATGACTATGTTGAAAACCAAAGTACATTGAAATGCTACTTTTCCCTTAAAAATAAAATAGAAATGACATCAGGTTTAGAAAAAAAAAGAGTACAATGTATTTGTGCATCTTGTTTCCTAGAGGAATGAAAAACTGGGTCTGTATGGTGAGAGTACATCTACTATTAAAAAAGAAAGTGTTAATAGTGTGGATGAAAGGGGCCACATGCTGACCTGACAAAAGCTCAGGGGAGGCCTGTATGGCATTCTTGCAAACTCGGAGACCTAAAGTAACCACAAAGGATGGTCTGAAATTAAACTTTAACTAAAAGCAGTTATGGTGGGCAGTTACGTCCTAGGCCAGTATCTTCACTGACAAGGTCAACCTTTACCTTAACTGAGCCTGTCTGTCTTTTTGCATCTATGATAACATACCCTTGAAATGTCTGGGTAACTTGTGACTTCCCTGTATCTGGAGCCCCTGGGGCACAACCAAATGCGCTAGGTACCAGGACAGATACCACAAATTCCTTCATCATCATGTTAATTGTTCCTGCACCCACCTAAGTATGTGTCCATCATTTTACTTTTTATCCAATCCCAAGGGTTTCCCTGCTTTGCTTTATCCCTCCTCCTTAATTTATCACCAATGAATTTCATGTAACCCCCCTATGTACCTCCTTTGATTGAAATGTATAAATACAAATGTACCCCCGCCATTCTCCGGAGCACTATCTCAATTCGTTGAGGTTCTGCTTCCTGGCATATGTCGACAGTTTGGCTCAAATAAACTCACCAAAAATTCTTTACAGGTTTCAATGCTTTTTTTACGTTAACAATAGTAATCAAAGCCTTTTAAATCCCACATACTCTAATCCTATTGCTTCCAAATATTTTCTTCCAGAATCTGAGGATGAAAGGTAAATATATTGCTTTTCTGTAAATGTAGCTGACCATTTTCATAGCAGAAAATTAAATATACGAAACAATTCTAAATGAAAGATGAAAGGTGTGTGTGTGTGTGTGTGTGTGTGTGTGTGTGTGTGTGTAAGGCAGTGGTTCTCAACCTGGAGGTCGCGACCCCTTTGGCGGTCGAACGACCCTTTCACAGGGGTCGCCTAAGACCATCCTGCATATCAGATATTTACATTATGATTCATAACAGTAGCAACATTACAGTTATGAAGTAGCAACAAAAATAATTTTATGGTTGGGTCACAACATGAGGAACTGTATTTAAAGGGCCAGAAGGTTGAGAACCACTGGAGGGAAAGTGGGTCAGAAAGGAAGAGCATTTATTTCTTGGGAATAGTTTTTGCCTTTTAGTTTTCCTACTCCTAGGACACTTCATGTCCTGAGAGTATTACTGTCTTTTATTGCTCAGTCTTTCTCTAGGGAAATTACCCAGAACTCTTCGCTAAAGACCTGTCATTATTTGTAGGCCGCTTTCCCAATTGTGAACTGTAGCTTTCTCAATCAACATTAATATTAAGGTTTTTTTCTCTTACCTCAAGAAATGTTGAGTGTTTTTTTATTCATGCTTGTGCTTTCCCCCCACTTTGCAGTGTGTTTCCCATAGACCAATTAAAATATCATGTATCTTTCTAGACCTTATTTGCCCACCCCCAACCTCCATGAACCCTCCTGGGACAGCCTACTAGGACTTGGGCTCTTCCTTCTGTGAACTCACATGAAGTACATTTTGTGATACCGAGCAGGCATTTATCATATACTATCTTATAGCAAGGCTGTCCAAGATTGGCTTGGTGAGGGCAGGCATCTTGACATTTTGTATATTATATAGCAGCTACAGTTCTAAAAGTTCTTAGACCTTACTATAATATCCATTGCCCTTATTACCTTTTTGCACCCCCCACCCCAATTCTTACTTTTGTAGCTTACTTTCTATGGTCAGTCTGTATAACATTTGATTGTATATGCCACCAATTTCCTTCTGTTATTTTCCTTTGGTTGAATGCTATGGTAAACTCCATTCCTGATCAAGACCAACTCTGCCTACTCCATGTCTGCATATGGGTTTATTTTGTTTAATTGGTGAAGGAAACTTTATTATTTTTTTAATTTTTAAAATTTCTCTTTTTATTTAAGTACAGTTGATATATAATATTAGTTTCAGCTGTACAAAATAATGATTTGACAGTTTTATACCTTAAATATGATCACAGTGCAAACTTATCACAATATTATTGACTATATTCCCTTCATATTTTTCACCCACCCCTCCACTCCTTCCTCTCTGGTAACCATCCATTTAGTCTCTGTTTTTATGGGTCTGTTTTTGTTTTGTTTTTCAGATTCCACATATAACTGAGACCATACAGTATTTGTCTTTCTCTGTCTGACTTATTCACTTAGCATGATATTCTCTAGGTCCATTCATGTTGTTGCAGATGGCAAAATTTCATGATTTTTTTCTATTTTATAGCAGCTTTATTAAAATATAATTCATATACCATACAGTTCACCCATTTAAAATGTATAATTCAGTGGTTTTTAGTATATGCACAGAATAGTGCAACCATTATCACAATCAATGTTAGAACATTTTCATTACTCCAAAAAGATACCCAGTGCCCATTAGTAGTCACTCCCCATTTTTTCCCAAACCTCTTCTTTTTTGGTTGTTTATTTTTTAATAACTCTTTGCTTTAGCTTTTTATCCCAGTCAAATAGGGGTTTACTACTTTGGAGCTCTGACTTTCTTTCTTTCTTTTTTTTTAAATTAAATCTTTATTGTTCAGATTATTACAGTTGTTCCTTTTTTTTCCCCCCCATAGCTCCCCTCCACCTGATTCCCACCTCACTCTCGGCCCTTACCCCTGCACCCCCACTGTCCTCATCAATAGGTGTACGATTTTTGTTCAGTCTCTTCCCGAATCCCCCACACCCCTTTCCCCCCTGAGAATAGTCAGTCCACTCCCTTTCTATGCCCCTGATTCTATTATAATCACCAGTTTATTCTGTTCATCAGATGATTTATTCACTTGATTTTTAGATTCACTTGTTG
>NW_005369062.1:183691-196280 GCF_000412655.1 Myotis brandtii | reverse complement strand
TTGTTTTTCCGGTTGGGTGTTTTTTGCTTCTTCATATTTCAAATCATTGACTTGATTCTTGCAATCCTCTCATCTGCTGTTGGATTTCTGTATAATATTCTTTATTTCAGTCAGTGTATGTTTTAATTTCTAGTTGGTCCTTTTTCATATCCTTGAGGGTCTCACTCAATTTATCAGCGGTTTCTAGGAAATTCTTGAAAAACCTTAAAAGTGTGGTTTTGAATTCTATATCCAGTAGTTTGCTTTCCTTCATTTCTGTCATTTGTGACCTGTTTCTTTGTCTCCGCATTTTGGCTGCTTCCCTGTGTTGATAGAGTGGCTTTGTGTGCTAGGTATCTTATAGGGCCCAGTGGCTCAGCCTCCCCAGTTACCTGAGGTGGACACTCTTGGTGCACCCCTTTGTGGGCTTTGTGCACAGTCTTGTTGTAGTTATGCCTTGATTGTTTTAGGTGTCACTGGGAGGAATTGACCTCCAGGCCAATTGGCAGTGAGAATCAGCTGTGTCTGCAGTGGGAGAACTTCTGTGCTGGAGACACCCTTCTGGGGCAAGACTTGCTTCAGTGGGGCTTTGGTGCTCACTGAGTCTGCCCCCTGAGTGTGTCCCTTATGGATCTGAGGAGTTGTAATCTGGATGGTCCCACTCTGACCACTGGGTACATTGGCTCTTGGATCTCTAAGGAGGTGCTAATTTAGCCTCTGCCTGAGGCTACCCAGCAGGAGCTATGGAGAGATCTGCAGATTCCTCTTCTTTGTTTGGGGTTTGGAGGTGCCCAGATGAGTCCCAGCTGTGAAGCAATGCAGTCTGCTGTGGGGCCTTGAGCCTTCTTTTAGAAGTTCTGGGTCTCTCTGACCCAGCTGCAGTTTGTTAGGTAATTTTCAGATAGCAAAGGGCCAGGCCTTTCTTATGCAAAAGCCTCTGCGCACAGCTTGGGTGGAGCGGGGTCTCAGGGAATCAACAGGGTGGAGCAAACAGCTATGACTGATCCTCAGCCCTGCCCTAAGAGGCCCTGGATCTCAGTGTCCCGGTAATCGCTGCAAGCACCTCTGAGAGAAAGCCGCCCTCGAGTTCTGTCTGACGCCAGACAGTCCAGTTTCTCCCCGTATGAGTCTGGGTCCCCAGAGACTCGCCTGGAACTGGAGTTCAGAGCAGTCGGGAGCTTGAGACTCCCTCCTGATTGAAAAAGACAACCATGTCCTCAGTTGCCAGCCCTTTCCACGTGCGCCTCCGTACCTCTGCACTTTACTTCCGCACCTCCCTTGAGTCTCAGTGTGCTTTTCTCTTTCCTTCTAGTTGTAGAATTTCCACTCAGCCAGCTTTCCTGTGGTCTGGATGATGTCTGTTTTGACTTTTAGTTGTATTTTTGAAGTGGTTGTGCGAGGCAGCAATTTCAGGTGTTTACCTATGCCACTATCTTAGTTTCTTCTGATTTTTTATTGCTGTGTAATATTCCATTGTGTTGTATATTTACCACACCTTTAAAAAATCTATTTATCTAGCGATAGACACCTACAATCTCTTCAAATGGTATTGGAAAAACTGGACAGATACATGAAAAAAAAATGGTACCTGACCACTTTATTACACCACATACAAAAATAAACTCAAAATGAGTTAAAGATTTAAATATACGGTCTGAAACCACAAACTCCTAGTAAATTATTTGACATCAGTCTGAGTAATATCTTTTTGTTGTTGCTGTTGTTGTTTTATTGATTTCAGAGAGAGGAAGTAGCCTCAGGTAGGAGCAGGAGCAGGGAAGGTCTTCTGTACAACAAAAGGGAACACAGATATAAGGCACATCTGCTAGTGTGAAGATGAACATGCACTTCTGATGGCTTTTATTTTCCCTGTGCAATCAGAAGCAAGGTTATCAGCTAAGAATGAAGAGGATGGAGAAGAACCAATTTTGAGAAGGTATGGAACAACCCCATTAAAGAGTAAATTGTCAAGGACAGCATTGAATTGTCTAGTAGACATTCTAGGATAGTACTATTCTATAGAATTATAATGCAAGCCACATATAAAACTCCAAGTTTTTAGTAGCCACCTTAAAAGGTAAGAAGAAATGGGAAAATTACCAAATATGACAAAGGTGAATATACCCTTAAATAATAACAGACATAATTACACTAGGGATATTGAGATAAGATGATTTGGGATTATAATATATGGCATCACAAGTGTCCTTATGAGGAAGAGGCAAAGGGAAACAATATAGGCAGAAGAGGAGACAGCAATGTGACAGAGACATAGGTTGGAATGATGTATCTACAAGTCAAGGAATGCTGACATCAAACAGAAGCTGGAAGAGGCAAAGAATGGATCCTCCCCTCCAGCCTCCAGCAGGAGCTGCCTGCTGATTACTGGGTTTTGGACTTCTGGTCTCCATAACTGCGAGAGAATTCCTGCTTTTAAGATACCCGTTTGTGATCATTTGTTGCAGCAGCCATAAGAAACTAGATACACCTGTTTTCCTTATTAGAATATAAGCACAGGCTATTGTCTGTGGCTGTTTCATCAGTACTGTAGAAACATCTGGCCAGAGCAGCAACTCAATCAATATTTGATGAATAAAAACATACAAGTCATGTGGTTAGTCATTGAAGTTTTTTTAACCTTGGGATTTGATTCCTTTAGAAATTTCCCAAGTCTTATATATTTTCATAAATAACTAAACTCAAAGAAAAAGTCTGACAATTTTAAAAGTTAAACTAATCAGCACATTTTGGTCAAGTTTTGAGTTAAGAATAATTATGTAGCTATTATTTAATAAGTGATTATTATGGTGACCATTGTAACAATGACTGTCCAGGCCACGCTAAAGAGTACATTTTCTCTTCTCTCTTACCTCAAAGACTGCATACATATAGGTTTAAAAAGGAACATTTTAAGCTTTAATATTGTGGGCTGCTTTAGTCCACAGCCATATATATCATCATCATCACAACAAGAATAATAGTAATGAAAATTCTTAAATTTTTGTGGTTCCAGAAGTGTTTTGGGGAGATTTGGTCATCTTGGAGTCAGGCCACAGATTTAAATGTAAAACCATATAGTGCCCAGAGCAGTAGCATGAGTACACTTTGTGGATGTCTCTTCATAGTGTTGAGAAAATTTGAGTCATGTGATTTTTTTCCTGCTGAACTTCCTTGGATATTTCACCCTCCCATTGCCCTGGACTCATGTTTGAATGATCTATAACAATGATTTCTGGGTGGTAGAATAAAGGTAGGGGCCACACAGGAACTTTCTAAGTAGAGCTGATAAGCAAGTGAAAAAGTAGTGTCTCCACCCTTTCTCTTGTCTTTAGATGTTTTCCTCATCCTCACTATCTTCTGTACTTTCTGAAAGCCCCAAGAGCTCCCAGGTCAGCCTGATCCTACATCTTCTTGACTACACACTTTATACATTTTAAAAAATGTTTTAATTGACCTTTATATAGAGGGAGAGAGAGAGAGAGAGAGAGAGAGAGAGAGAGAGAGAGAGAGGAGAGAGAGGTGAAAGAAACATTGATCGGTTGCCTCCCATATACCCTGACTGGGGATCAAACCCACAACCTGGGTATGTGCCCTGACTACTGGGAATTGAACCTTCCACCTTTTGATGTATGGAAGGACTTCCAACCAACTGAGCCACACTGGCCAGGGATCACATGTTATACTTTTTAATATACATTTTCATAATTTTTCTTTTGTGTCTTCAGAACCAGTTCTCTCCCTCCATTTAAATGCTTTCCTAACATATCTGACACAGTTTTTCCTCAAAGTGGATTCCCTTCCTTGGTTTCAATGAAAACCTTTGGAGAGTAGGAAATCATTTAGATACTTATTTCATACAGAACACAGTACTTCAAGAATTAAGTCTTTCCTGTCTAAAAATTCCTTCTAAAATTTGGACCCATTTTCTATTGTTCTTCATGCTCTTTATCACTTATGTGATAAATCTGAGAGGACTATAAATCTGAGAGGAGTATAAACTCTGTCATCCATGAGTTTCAAGACATTTAATTCAGCAGAGCTTCAAATAAGTGTTTTTTTTTTTATATAATCTAGGTATCCTCATGGGGATCCCAGTGGTCCATTCTATAGCCCAAAGTGACCACAGTCCTGGTTTCACTCAGCAGTTATAGCCTTGATGTGTGTTACTGGAGAGCTTATCTTTGTCTGATGTGACTTGTTTAATGCTTTGCTCAATAGAAGTGATATTTAAAGCAGAACCATAGTTTATAAATTTCTCTGCTTATAGACAAGCTCATATCTGCCCCATGCTTATAGTCATAAGTCAGGAGACACTTTCATGGTTGGCATAAATCTTTCCCTATACAGAGTTAACACTAATTAATTCCTCTTGCTTTGATAATAACCTTCATGGCTTCATTTAAAGCATTATGAAATGTCTGTGGAGCATAAAGAGTATTTCTGGTGGAAAAATAAATTCAAAATGATCCTTAAAATAAGTAGAAAACAGTGTTGGCTTAGTTGCTACAAAGAGAAGAGAGGAGGTTTTACCAACCCCATCCCTTCCTGCATATGTCACACTAGCTCTGAATATAGCTAAAGAGTACAGGAGTTATAGCACACACTTGGAACACTCTGAAATGTGTGTGTGTGTGTGTGTGTGTGTGTGTGTGTGTGTGTGTAATTTCCTGTATCAAGAAATACATGGTTTCCAGGTGTCTCCTCTCACTTCCTTTACCCATTTCAGTCATTTGAAATATGAGTTGAAAAGATCTTTGAATGGAGATGTTTTTTTTATTAACAACTAGAGGCCCAGTGCATGAATTCGTGCATGGGTGGGGTCCCTCAGCCTAGCTGGCGATCAATTGGGGCTGTCTGGCCCAGTCCTGATGGGGTCTGATGGGGGCCGGCTGGCCAGGGAGGGGCCGTGGGAGGGGTCCAGGGAGTGTCTGGCCCTCTCGCCCAGCCCCAATCAGCTGGATCTCAGCAACAAGCTAACCTACCAGTTGGAGCGTCTGCCCCCTGGTGGTCATTGTGCGTCATAGCAACTGGTTGAGCAGTCGACACTTAGCATATTATGCTTTTATTATGTCCTCGGGTTACATAGGACTCAATGTACGTTGTTTTGTGGTTATGTCGCTATCTCCCATTTATTTATATAAAAAAAACTTCCGTCATTTCGACGTATGTAGATATGTGCTTTATGTCTTTTATTATTTATTTACCACAAGTAAAGGTCAGGAATTGTTATCTTTCTTTAAAATTTTTTTTTACTGTTTCACTTCATTACTGCTGTGTATGTGCTCTATGTGAGTGACATAGGTGCTTATGTAGGTGGGTTCCGACCTACAGCAAAAATCATGTTACATTGCGCCATAGAAACGGATCTCCGACATAACCCGTTTTATGTAATAATAGGGGAAGCTATTTAAGCTGTATTGTTTCATGGGAGAAAAAGGCAAGACACAGATAAGTATAAATAATCTAGTACCAACTGTGAAAAAATTTATGTAAATATATACATACGTATGTATACATATACACAGAGGTAACATACATACACACAGACATATTTAATGAGTCTGGAAATATCCATAAATAATTAGTAATAGTGGTTGCTTACTGGGAAGAAAGCTGGTTGACTATGAGACAGGGGTAAGAGAGAGTTACTTTTTATTGTATACCCTTCAATGCCTTTTAATTTAGTACCATAAATATGTATTACCTATTGAAAATGTATATAAAATATTTAAGTATATTAAAGGGCATTGAAGCAACAAGAATTTCAGTTGAGACTGTGTCACTCACTTTTTAAAATATCTACTGCAAACGTATATTTTAAAATTTCTGCTTAAGATTAACCTCAACATAGTGGTGTTAAGGCAACATCCTGTTCCAAATGCAGGCACCATCCCAAAAAACACAGGTTTGGTCTCTGAGAGTTTGTTTTTTTGGGTCCGGGTTTCTCAATAGTCAGAAACACCTGTTACCGTGTTTAATTAGACTTTTCTGACCTCCTCTGTTCAGTGGGACCAAATGGTAATTATTTCCAAATCAGAATCTCCTCTATCAATTGCTCCTTGAATCTTATGTAAACTCCTGAGTGGGGAGCCTCAGTAGGCTTCCATTTATAACCAATAAGGGGTTCAAATTCCTGAAGGGCTACAGTAAATATTTCCTAAAATATTTCCAGGAAAGAAATGGGCTTTCATTTTTTTCAGGGTGCACTTTGCACACCACCTCACCAAAAAAACCCTGGCTGGTTCCAAATCCTGACCACCGCTATGGGGAGAATCACAGCCCACCCTTGGTGGCACTGATCTAAGTAGGCCTTCCCTGCCTACCTCCTGGCAAACAAGGAAGGCATTGGCAACTTGGTATCTTGTGCAGATTGAGTCTGTAGGTGAGGTTATTACACTAGTTGAAAATATGGTTATAAATGCCAATTTGAGTTTGAGGCATTTGAAAGATATTAAGTCAATTGGCAACTGAGTAGTCATTGATACCACCATGGGAATAGGTTGACCTCGATTTCTCAGATCCCTTGAATTCTACCTTGATCATCCAAACCTGCCATAGGCAAAATGGTACCACATCCTGTTTTGGTTTGTGGCAGTGGGGGTGGGGGTGGGTGGCTTGAGGCCCGCCAGGGTCTGTGGTCCCACAGATCCATGTTGTACCAGTTTTTCAGAATGTATATAGGTACCCTGGAAGGTGGATTTATTATCATTTTACATTTCAATCAATAGCAAAATGCTAACGTAGCAATGCAAAGTGCTATGGGCCCCCTGCCCAACCTGTGAAAATGTGCAAGGTTTGGAGAGAAAGGGATGAGGTATTTTTACACAAACCAGTGGAGGTCAGTGTTGAGTCACTGATCTCTTGTTCTAACTGGATGCAGAAGTTAACACATCAGATAAGTCCTTGCTCCTGAAACAGAGAAAGGACACTAGAAAATGGCAAATGTGAGGCTGTGACAGCCTTTGAAGTGTAAGCAGCAGCTCTGTGATGCTGAAGAGTGATTGCCGGAGTAGCTGATAACATTTGGAGCAACCTCGTAAAACACATGCTGCATAGCTAGTAGGTGGATGGAGGGGTGACTGTGTGTCCTTGCAGCTTCAGCCACAGAGAGCTGGACCTATCTGTTAAACTGACACCCTCCCCGATCCTGTCTGCTGAGAGGTTCTGGCATCCAAAGGGAGTGTGCTGGTCTCCTCATTATCCATGTGAGTTTTTAAAAGCAAGGAGAGGCTGGAATTTGCTTCCCAAGAGTAAAGGGAACTTCTTGCAGCCAATATCTTCTTCAGGGTCACAATCCTTATTTCTATGAAGTTTTCAAAGCCTCCTCAAACATTCATTCCAAACAGAGCCAACCCCTGGCTTGCTGGTGTTCACTCTCTGGGTGGGCCTGCTGTATTACTCCCTAGATAACTGCACTAGTGGAGAATTTCACAGTGTGAGGGAGGAGCTGGGGCTGTAAGCTTTCACTAACATCAGGAGGGCATCAGGAGACAGAAAATGCCAAGGGGCTATTGACAGATCTCGTCTCTCCTCATCTCACCTTTCTTCTCTCTTCCTTAAGGGTCACACATTTTCTCTCCATATTTTGAGAATTTGAGGGTATAAAGAATGGAGTAAAGTAGTGATCCAAATCAAATGCTTAGACTCTCAGAGGTTCATTCAGCACTAGCATTTGGGTCTTCATTATTAAAGTGATTGGAGTAGAGCAGGGATGGGCAGAAATGCAGGAAAGCCCCCACTTTATATGGTTTTTACACATTTGTTGATAGTGGTTATATTTTCAGGTGCTTTTGTTTTTCATCAAAGGGCAGCTCTTTGTGTTTGTTAATGCCTGGGGGTGTAGGTAGCAATCTATACTAATAAAAGGGTAATATGCTGATTAGACCAAGAGACCTTCCGGGAGACCTTCTGGATGTCCTTCCGGACAAAGCCATGATGGCGGGGCCGAGGCAGAGGCAGTAAGGGGCGATCAGGCCAGGATGGGAGGGCAGTTGGGGGTGAGCAGTCTGGTGGTGGGGCAGTTGGGGGCAAGCAGGCTGGCAGGGGGGGGCAGTTGGGGGCGAGAGGGCCAGTAGGCAGAGTTGTTAGGGATGATCAGGCAGGCAGGCAGGTGAACGGGTAGGAGCCAGCGGTCCAGGATTGTGAGAGGGATGTCCAACTGCCAGTTTAGGCCCAATCCCACATCCCCTCAGGAGTCCCAGATGGGAGAGGGTGCGGGCTGGGCTGAGGGACACCCCCCACCCCTACACAAATTTTGTGCACCGGGCCACTAGTTATAAACATAAAATTATACGTAATGTAGTGCTCTTTACTCCTCAGAGCCTGCGATTCCTGTTCAAAGTTCCAATAAGCAAAAGACATTTTTTGAAATGGAAGAAGGAGTGTTTTCTTGGTTTATGAATTTGGTATTTTCTTTAGATTTTTGTGTTTATTTTTTGAAGATTTTCAGATTCTTTACACTCATTCAAACAGGGCTAAACAATAGCCATAGATATTTCTCTATTGATTCAAGTACCATGCACTTCAGTTATCAGAAATTGCCTCTGTTCTTTTCATAGCACACTCCTATGCCTTTGCTCACTCTACTTTCTATTTGTCACCCTCTTTTCCTTATGATATCTGCTACCTCCAAGGTAGATGTCTTCCCCCAATGGTGAAATTCTATTTATACTTCAAACCTAGTTCAAATGTCACCTTCTGCATAAAGCCTTTAATATCTCTTGCTGATCCTTTTCCTCAGGCGAAATTAATCATTCTTTTTTCCACCCCCAATAATTCCTCTGGACTATTGCATACATTTTGATAGTGTACACCCACATGTGTGTGTGCATCAAATAGTTAAATAGCTAAACTTCACTAATGGAGGAGAGAAATCATTTTAAAAAAAAACCCTGTGTTGCCATGGGGAGAATGAAGACAACACAATATAGGCAGTAATCACAAAGTAAGCATCTCCAAATAAGTGGAGGAAAGAGAAGATGGCCTTTCTAGACAGTTTCTAAACAGAAAAATTTTCAATTGTTGTCCCCAAATCAAAGGGGCCTATAATATCACTGCCCTCCACAATAGTGCAGAGAGGAGAAGACATTTTATAGTCATTTTATAGAGTCTATTTTAGAGGAGACCCAAGTCTTCCTAAGTTTCTGCATTTGCCCACATAGGTGCAGTGTCAACTAGAAATGGAACTAGCTGGTGTTACAGAAATGTAGTTTTTAAAGAATCTAAACTTGGAAGCAGTCCAAGTGTCCATCAATTGATGAGTGGATAAAAAAATCTGTGGTACCTTTACACAACAGAATATTAAACAGCTGTAAAAAAGAAGGAAATTTTACACTTTGGGACAGCATGAATGGACCTGGAGAACATCATGCTAAGTGAAATAAGCCAGTCAGAAAAAGACAAGTACCATATGATTTCACTCATATGTAAAATCTAATGAACAAACATGCAAAATAGAGACAGACTCATAGTTGAAGAGCAGGCTGACAGCTGTCAGGGGAAAGATGGTTGGGGGTGTGGAGGGATTGACAAAAAAAGAAAGAAAGAAAGAAAGAACTCATGGACAGCGTTGGTGATTGAAGGGGGGGTGTGAGTGGATGGGTGGAGGTGGAAGAGGGTATAGTGAGGATAAGTGGTGATGGAAAGAAATAAAATAAAGAAGAAAAAAACCTTTAGAATCCAAACTGTAATGTCAGAACTTTTTACAATTGCAGAGAGACAGAATTCTCTGTACTCAATAAAATCACTCTGATAGTAACTAATTTGACCAATCTGCTGGGTTAAGCTGGGACATGGATAAAAGTGGAATAAAACACAGCATCAGCACATAACACAAAGCAGTGAAACCAAAGAGTAGAATCCAGAAAGGGACAAGTGAAGAGGGGCATTTAGAGAATCCAGACCGTAGTTACGTCTGTGTAATTTGGAGCCTGGAGTATGTGCACGTGTGCATATGTGTGTAGCAGAATAATGTTGTGACATCTTGACCTGTTTGCTGCCCTGCCCCCAGCCAGGCAAAGCTCAATGACTGTTTGTGGTTTACTGACTCAGGGAAAGGATGTGTTAATCAAAAGCAGAGAAAGGGGAGACCAGAAAGAAGCATGGAAGATTAAAAGCAAAGATTCCAACTTCTAGGAGAAAGATGAAACTTCCCCAGCTTGGGTGAAAGAAAGTAATTGGAGAAGTGAGGAGAGCTTAGACAGGGGTGAGCTTTTTGTTTAGGTGGGGTGGCCTGTGAGAACTCTGACATTGCACTGGATCCCTTTGCCTGCTTCATGCTGCCCTGAAATTATATTATATAGCAAATTGCCTAGGTTTTAGTTTATGTCTCACTAGCTAAAAGGGATTTAATTTGTAAGTTAAAGTGAATAACCAAAAATATAAAAAGAGAGATAAAATATGTGACATCAATATCCTCAGCACTTTCCAAAGAAAAGTGAATCTGCATCTATGCCCAGTTGCCTTAGTTAAATGTCTAAAGATATTTTTATATATTTTCCTGCCCTGAGAGTAAACCTGACTTCACAAAACACAAAAATCTTTTAAAAATAGAACAAAGAAGAAACTAACACCATCTTTTTCCATTTCCCATTCCTACTTCAAAAATCTTTCTGCATATTTTTGAAAATGTAAAAACTTGCAAAAAACCCCCTCTTATTTGAGTGTTGCTCTATGATTACAGCCTTGAAAACATGATACAAGGCCCCTGTGTCTGGAACTCTTATTATATTAACATATTTCAGAAAAAGATTAGATTTCTCTCAAGATTCACTTTGGCAGAGTTTCCTCCCTCACATCCCACTCCCCCAGCTTCCTGTCCTGGACTCCAGGCTAGGATTCTCAGCACGGAGTCCTGGTTTCCAGGAGAATGAGTCCCTGTACCCTTTTTAATGCTAATTGCTTCCCTTGGGTTGAATCCAGGTTCTAGACCTACTCTTTGGACCCATATGCCTTCCTGCTTGTCCCAGAACAACCAACTGCATCCAACGTGCTCCAAGTTCTGATCTTACATCCTCTCAAACTTGATCATGTACTGGGTCTGTTTCAAAACCTGTAATGGATTCCTGTCTTCAATTGCAGAATTTTTTTCCTGCTTGTCTGTAACACATTTTGTTCAAAGTATTAGTCAGGAAGGTTTAACTGCCTTAACAACCCACCTCAAATTTATAGTGACTTAATACAATATATTTTACTTCTTGCTCACAACATAATTTAATGCAGGTTAGCAAAGGGAGTTGGAACTTTGCTCCATGTAGTCTCTCAGGGACACATTTTCCTTTCATCAGGTGGCTCTACCCTGCTCTAAGTCTTCACAGACTTCATCATTCAACCAGAGGATGGGGTTAGAACAAGGACTGGACATAGGAGATTTTCATGAGCAGGACTGGTAATGACACATTCTGGTAGTGGAACTTCTATTCACATTCCATTGACCAGAACTCAGTTACGAAACCACTCCCAAGTGGAACATGTAAGCTGGTGGTGTGCTAAGAAATAAGGCTCTAAGTCTTCACAGACTTCATCATTCAACCAGAGGATGGGGTTAGAACAAGGACTGGACATAGGAGATTTTCATGAGCAGGACTGGTAATGACACATTCTGGTAGTGGAACTTCTATTCACATTCCATTGACCAGAACTCAGGTACGAAACCACTCCCAAGTGGAACATGTAAGCTGGTGGTATGCTAAGGAAGAAGAGAAGAACACATGTTGGTGACCAGTAGCATACTGAGTCACAGTTGTATAACTTTCACTACTGAAGCCTAGAACTTTTAGGCCAAAAGTGTCTATTGATGCATAAGGCAAATTATACCCTAACTAAATTTGTCTACAGTGAACTAGCCTAATTCTTATTTTCAGTCATCTTTTTAAAAAACTACAAGAATAGACAAATGAGTGAGCAGAGAAATCAATCGTAGTAATCACACTAATTATCTTCAATTTCTAGTGTATGTATCTGATCTCAGTTCTGTAGCTTGCTTTAAAATTATTGTAATATGAGTTAAAATTTTAGATGACTGATAAAAGAATATATAAAGATCATTTGCTTTTATTAATGAATTCTATAGAAACCCAAATATATATAATATGCATAAAGTGTTGAATGATTCAAATGGAGAATTTTAATATTTTAACTTCCATTTGAGAAATACTGAACAAAAACATGATAAATGTGAGAACCCAGAAATCGACCCAAGCCATTACGCTGAATTAGTATTTGACAAAGGAGGCAAGAGCATACAATGGAGTCAAGACAGTCTCTCCAATAAATGGTGCTGGGAAATTTGGTCAGATACATGCAAAAAAATGAAACTAGATCACCAACTTACACCATACACAAAAACAAAGTCAAAATGGCTTAAGGACTTAAATGTAAGATGGGAAACCATAAAAATCCTATAAGACTCCATAGGCAGCAAAATAGCAGATATATGTCGTAGCAGTATCTTTACCGACACAGATCCTAGGGCAATGTAGACTAAGGAGAAAATAAACAAATGGGACTACATCAAAATAAAAAGCTTCTGCACAGCAAAAGAAACAATCAATAAAACAGCAAGGAAGCCCACTGCATGGGAGAACATATTTGCCAATGCTATTTCAGATAA
>NW_005369062.1:151755-183074 GCF_000412655.1 Myotis brandtii | reverse complement strand
ATTAAAAAACGATGGTACATCTACACAATGGAATACTATGCTGCTATTAAAAAGAAGGAACTTTTACCATTTACAACAGCATGGATGGAACTGGAGAGCATTATGCTAAGCAAAATAAGCCAGTTGGAGAAAGATAAATATCACATGATCTCACTCATATGTGGGATATAGTGATCAACATAAACTGAAGAACAAAAATAGACCCAGAGACAAATGGCAGCAACCAAAGGACTTGTATGCATACATTTTAGCATAACCAATGGACACAGACACTGGGGCAGTAGGGGCTTGCCCAGGGTGGGAATGGCTGGGGGTAGGGGGGGAGGGTCAATCAGGGAAAAAAGAGACATATGTAAATCTTTAGACAATAATAAAAAAAAGAGTATCTGGAAAAAAATACAAAACAAAAAAAACAACAGGATGAATATTATATATTTCTGTTCAAGTAGTCCCAGCCCACTACTCTCTTCCAAGAAATAGAACATAGCTGAAACAAGGAGAACAAAGGTGAGGGGCCACTTTTCCTTTCCTATGAAGCTGCATTGTTGACTAAGAACATAGGCAAGGTACTGGACCACAGTGGGGGACTATGGTGGCATGGGCATGAGTTCAAGGTGAATTTGCCTTTTTCTTCTCACTGTTGCCCCTAGTTTCACAGCTACAGACTCATGGGAGAAGATCCCTGGAGCCCAAGAGAGTTTGTTTGGTTTAAAAATATATATAACCCATTGATCAGAAGTTGTTTTTCTCAGGTCAGCCTTCTTCTCCACAAAAGCATGTCTAGATTTCCTGTAGTTAATATGAGGTAGCATATCTCCAGCTTTTGGTTAACAATGGTAATTCACAAAGCAAGCCAAGGACTTCACAGCTTGGGGCCATCTATACTAATAAAGCCTATGTGGTCGTCATGCCCTCACACTGTGATGCCCTCACGCCATAACAATCTATCACCAGGAGGCTGTGTGCGCAGCAGGCGCACATGGGTGGGTGGGGCTGTGTGAGAGCAGAGCTGGGGAGGGGGGTCCCAGCAGCTCCACCTCTGTGTGGCAAGGCCAGGGTTCCCCAGGCATGGGGTCCCCTGGCTCCGGCCTACCTCTTTGGGGCAATCCATTGAGAAGCCCTGGATGGGTGGGTGGGGCCTACCTCTTTGGGGAGATCGATTGCGGGGCTCCTGCACTGTGAGAGGGCACAGGCCAGGCTGAGGAACACCCCCGTTCGAGTGCACGAATTTCGTGCACCGGGCCTTTAGTTTTGTATGGTTTTTGAAGCTAGACCCATAGGTGATAAAATACTTAATTCTTAATTAGATGAAGATCATATGTCAGCCAAGCTTTTATAAAATAAATTGCATTGTGTTTGATAACCATATAATTAATTCCCAACCCAACCAGTCAGCTTAAAAATGTGGGCCTTTACTGTCAAAGGTGTTTGCTTGTGAGTCATTTGAGGAGGAGATAAATCTGGGTTCTAAATCTTTGACATTTACTGTGACTTACCTGCAGAAAGTTTATCAATTTGAGTTGTAGTTAAATGTAACTACTAATTAAACCTACACAAAGGTTGTCGTGAGATTGAATGAGAATATGTAAAGAACATCTGCTTTTTCTTTTTTTGGAAAAAAACCTACCATTATAATCAATTCCTGTAACTCAAAGTACAATTCTAACTATTCTAACTAGTAGCAAGTCAACACCATAATCCTCATATAAAAAAACTAAACATTTTCACCAGATGCCAGTGGTAGTCGGTCGCACAGCCTGACACGGTAGATGGAATACAGGAATAGGTGTCTAGACCCAATTTGCCTCCAATTCAACTGTGTAAATTTAGGTAAGTCACCCTTTAGCTTCCTCATTTGTAAGGTGGAGAACATAATTCATGCTCCATCACCTTCCAGAGCTGATATAAGACTCAAATGTTACAGTGCTTGTAATTCCATCATTATTATCCATCACTTCATGTTAAACAGGGTCCTTTCTATGCAACTTTCAAAAACACCCAAACTCTTATGACAAGGGTTAGGGTGTGTGGCTCATTAATTCAACACATACTTATTGGTCTCCTCTGCTGTTTTCAGTGGCCTGAGGAGCTGGGATACAGCAGTGAAGAAAGGTGTGCAGAATTGTATAAATAATAAACAAGTAAACCAATAAATAAGGCAGATTGTTTAAAACACTTATGAATAGTTTAAAAGCTAAGCAATGTGAAGAGAATGTGTAGAGAGAAAGGGGCTAGCTTAAATTGGTTGTTTAAGGAGCTTTTCTAGGGAGGTGACATTTGAGCTGATAAAAAGAATATATTTGGTTATTGAACACCTTATAGACAATAGAATGACATAGACATGATTATGTAAGCGCCATTCAGAAATTTTAGTTAAGTTCTTTTCTTGGAAGTGGGTGGAACAATAAAAAGAAGAAACGGTCAAGAAAAAGAAGGCAGAAGGGCACCAACACCAAATTTTCCTTATCTAATAGTTGTCTATTTTACTATCTGCCTGTCTGTGATTGTCTAAGTCATGGTCCTTTCTTCTATCTCTGTCCATTCAAATCTCTCACTCATTTTACTTACCATTTTTTAAATTTTATCTACTTTATTTATTGTATCTATTTTATATTAACATTAAAAGAAAAAAAAATTAAATCCCATAATTCTACCTTTCAATACATATGCTTTAACTTTCCCATATTCCTTTCTAGTCTTTGACATGCCTGTGTGTCACATGATTAGGATCCAATCATGCAACTGAGGCTCTGAGGGGTATGATTATAAAGTAGATTGTGATAAATCAGCCACCTCTCAGGAAGTAAAGAGAAACTGTTGCTAGTCCAGCTCAGCCATCTCACAGAACCCTCATCTCTTGGTGACATCATCTCTAAAGGAGGTGACATCTTATTCACAGTTCCAACATGGGCAATGCAAGGCAAGCACTGGGTCTGACTACACCTTCTCCTCCATGCATAACTGAGAACCTGCAGTGGGGAGCTGTGGGGCAAGGCTTGTAACTAAGATACCTCTCTCTTCCTCCAATGTTGAGGCCACTAAGATAGGTGAGATATCTTCTCTCCTGAGAGTCACAGGCTATGTTTGGAATTTCAGAAGAAGACTATTGTTGACATTAAATTATGCCTGTTGAAAAAATAATATCCTATCAACTCTTAATGGAACTTTTGTCTAAACGAACTCTACAACTTCCAATGTCCAGAAAGGAGAAAATGGGTTCACATGGTCATATGTTTTCCTAAAATTTGCAAAAGACAGATATTTAAGTCTCAATTAGTTAAGACTTCTATCTATTTCTAACATTTTCCCCTCCACCACACTTCTCACAGTATTGAATGATGTTGTCATATTGTGACTAGACTCCGTCTGTTTGGCAATACAATGACACTCCAGCTGTATGTTTTCCAAAATTAAAACCATGTATTTACAGATGTACAAAGGGAAAATAAACCTCACTCTGCTGCAGATTTCTTAGTAGCCTCTCTGGTTTTCAATATAACCAGCCCCACCTCCCTCTTTGTTTATGGTTGACAAGAAGGCACAGTTGGTGCAGTGGCTGCCTCCAAGGTCCTGAGGTGTGTCAGGTGGAGGGTGGCCTCAGCATGTGAGACATTTGCTTCCTCATGTTCTTCACTGGGCTTCCGCTCAAGGTGAGGATCCTACAAACAGGGAGCAGATCACCCTTCCTCAGATCTCTGGCACTAGGGGTAAGTCTTTAGTAGTGTTAGAAGTATAAACCCAACATTTCTTATCTCTGTATGGGGTACTTTCTCATGTATTGTTTCCCAGGCTAGCGCTCTTGACTCTAATTTCCTCTAGGAAATATTTCTTTCCTTATAACATTTTCACTTCTTGGACCCTTGAAAAGTGATATAGTTCTGTTCTGTTTTTCACCCAGAAAACATACAATAGTGTGGTAGTTCTGTTTTTTAAGTGATATATTGGAGCTGAAGAGGTGGGAAGCAGATTGATGGTAGAGCCTAAATAATATTAAAAGAATGTACTTGAAAATGAGATTCTTACTATTACGTGCTAAGAACTGCTTTTCTTGCCTTTATCCTTTTTTCTTTCACTACTTTGGTATTATTTTACAATGTTTTCTCATGCACAGAGAGGGACTGGGGATGGGGCATATGGGGGAGGATGGCATTGGTGCACATATTTCCACCCACAGTCGAAGGGGTGGATGAGGAATGTGGTCTTGTCATGTACCATGAGAGATGAGAAAATAAGTTTGCTAAGCATTCAGCCAGGCTCTGTCCCAGGAAAAGTGTTGGAGCAAGGCTAGACCACTCAGTAAGTGAATATTTACTGCTGGTGACTGAGCGCCCTGGGCCAGAGGTGGGAAATATGAGATGAAGTGAAACTCACCGTTTACTAGTAGAGGCAGAGCTCGCTATCAGTTCCTCTAAGGGCAGCAGGGTGGGGAACTCCTGCTAGTGGTATGAACAGAGCTGTGAGGGCAAAGAGCAGGGAAACACCGGGCCTCTGGGCTTAGGGAAAGTTTCACAGCAGAGGTTGCTTTGGAATGAGTTTTTGAAGGGTGAGCACGCTTTGTGAGGAGGTGAAAATGGCAGTGGGTATAAGCAGAGGGAAGTGCCTGAGGGTGGCAGGTGGTCCACTGCGAATAGGGGTGAGGCCACAGAGTGAGTTGGGGGAGATGGGGTAGAAGTGGTCTGCCGAACATAGAGGGTGGGGAATTACCTAGGAACAGGTCACTGCTGAAGGTTAAGGGACAGAGGAATGGCATGGTTGGATCCATGTTACAAGCAGTGGGTTCTAGTGGCATGTGGAGGATGAAGGGGTGGTAGGAGAATCAGCAGGAGTCAGGGAGCCCAGTGAGGAACCTGCTTCAACACCCCAGGCAGGAGACATCAGAGCAGATGTTTAGAAGGAGGGGGTTTAAAAATTCTCAAGGGATTTGATGGCTGACTGGATGTGGCAGGTGAGGGACTTGGCACTTTGAGTCTCTCTGTTTGCCCTCCTCTAGCCTGCCCTCCCACCCCAAAATGCTAATTTTAATATTGGCAATTGCAACAGATGATGTTATTCATTTCTATTGATTTACCAGTGGGAGGTTTCTTCTGAGTAAAGAAGTAAGAGAATGCTGCAAATAAACACATTTCTGATTTTTGCTCAAAATCCCTTCCAAGACATTAAATGGGCCTGACTTAACTGGGCAAACTAATCATCAGAATAACTTTAATAACATTTACTAAGTAAATGCCAGGCACTGTTTTTAGGGCTTCACATATATTACTTATTTAATCCTCATAATAACCCAGTAAGGTAGGTGCTGCCAGAAAAAAAATTATCCAAAAATTATAATGAAGGCAAAATGGTGGAAAACACATCCTTCAGTATAAGAGGGCAAAGGTCATCCAAGTATTTTCTTGAGGAATGTTCTTGGTTTACCTCATTGCTTAAAATCTTGATCAAAGTTTTCAGACTTAAGAAAGTCACTTGTTAATTTGAAGACTTTGAATCAGATTTAGAAATAATGTCTCATGAGTGAAACACATAACCTTAATGATTTATGGTATGGTGAACATTACCCAGGTTATATCTAACCTAACAATCTTATCCTAATATTTCTTTATCGAACTATTTATAAATATCCTAGCTTCTCGGATGCTCTTTAAACCAATCATAACATTTTATTAGTTATTTCATTATTGAGTTAAAAAGAACTGATTTTATAACTTCTAAAAATTATTACCCACAGTTTACATATGAATAAACTGAGACAAAGAGAAATCATGGGACTTGTCCAAGGTCAGAGATACCAGCGATAGAGCTGAGATTCAACTCCGGTAGTCTAGTTCCAGAAAAGTTTCCCTATTCACTCACCATGTATTTATTGAACACTTTTCTCCTTTTATTTTATTTTATTTTATTTATTTTATTTTACTTTTCTCAATTTCTCCAACTGAATCCAGGGGTTATTTATTTCATTTAATGAGTATTTACTGAGCTGCTAATATGGGGCAGGTTCTGCATTAATCTAGTTCATGGTAAATAGCATTAATGTTACACAATATAAGCTTAAAAATATGCCCTTGTCCATGTGTTTAGGCTATAAAAATAATCAATCAAGGAGACTTCTAGGCATTTGTATAATTTTCCCTGTCCTTGCTTTGGGATCTTATAGTCATCTATGCATATGGTGAAACAACTGTACTTGTCACCAGAAGAGGGAGGAATCAGAAGATGTAAAAATCAGGCTTCTTCATGATGGGGTTAGGGTCTATGTAAATCCAAGAGTCAGGTTTCTTCTAGAAACTTAGGCCCATGAAATTCATATTTGTAAAGCTGGACATGCAATATGATGTTATCTGAAGGTTCCCTTCTGCCAAATCTCCGTCACCTGGTGGCTACCTTTGGTTTCCACACCTAATTCTCATCTTAATGCTGTTCCTTTATGTAGACTATTTGCAATCAATTATAATTGGTGGTTACTATTTCAGCTGGTTGTATGTTCTATTTTTGTTTTAATGGTGTCTCTGCATTTTGGTAATAAAAGTATAGGATAAAGGGACTAGGGTAGTTGTGGCTACACATATAATACCAGCTGCTCTTATTATTAACTTTCACATCTTTTAAGTTAAAGTAAAATACCTCAAGATGTTAAATGACTGAAATGCTAGTGAGTGTCTGACCTCATTTCTAATTGCTGGTGCATCTATCTTTGTATCTCACTTGCTCCAACTGAAAACTTCCATCAAATTTGAATTTTTTCCAAAAGATTTTATATCACATGTGAGTGAGTTACTCTTCAACTTGGGTTAGTGGGAAGAAATGTGGTAGATTACCCCTTGCAAACTTTGGCTGTAGTGGGCCAAATGGTGTGCTAGTGACATGAGATCATGGCACTTTCAGAATACATGATGTGAACTGAGGGGCACTTCTTTCTCCTGTAACTACCACAAGTAGAAGCACAATTGTGTTAAACAAGGAGTACCTGACTGCCCTACACTAGGGAAGTGCTAATTCGCATATCTGAAGACTGCCATGTTATAGGGAGGAACAGTTCGCCAGACTGTAGGACAGGTAAGATTATTAATCATTTACTTCCATAAATCCCTTGACTGTGTACAGAGATCCAGGGAAGGGATTATATGGCAAGGATCCAGGGAAAGAGGTTGAACAGCTGATTGATCCCATATTACAGATCATAGAAAGGAGGCCCAGGCAATTCAAGTGGCTTATCTGAGGTCACTGACTAGGAAGAAGTGGCAGATCATGGATAAGGGTCCAGGCTCTCAAATTCAATGGTGAGCTAATGTACCTGTGTCTCCGGGACCAGCTGCCATTAGTGCCAATAGGAAAAGGTGCTTGAACAATTATCCTGAGTGTGATATGCTCTGTGGAAGGAAATGCCCATTACTTAGTTGGGGTACATAAGTTTTTATTGAAAATGTGCTTGAAAATTCCCACTGCTCCTCTTCCTTTGAGAGGAGAACAAGCTAAGGGAGCTGAGTGAAGGTGTGAAGTGAGCACCCCAGAGAATCAATAACCAGTCTAAACTAAGGCAGATATGCACATAGAATTTCAGTATGTTTGATTTTCCTGTGAGATGCCCAGCTGCATTTTTCCATCACGCCTTACAGGCCTCCAAGGGGCTATGAAAGCATCTGGTCTCTAAAGACCAATATTCTAAACTGAGCATCTAGGAAAATCCTTTTTTAAGATGTCTTGAAATGAACTCATGATTGGACCAGAAATATACTGTATTTTTACTCAACACGAACACCTCAATAAGCCAAAAAGCAGAAGTGCTTCCAAACTTCCAAAGCACTGAGTAGTATTTGATCAACCTCTTAGAGCCCAGGCAGATCCAGATCACGTTTGGAAATTCTCTCCTTCCAAGCTGAACAAAAACCCATGTGCAGAGGCAAAACATGGTAGTAAGTTTCTAATCTGAAACTGGAGCTTATAGCTTTTCAAGGAGACTTTACAACAGGGAGTGGCAACTTCTGCAATACAGGGAGTGGTAGGTTTGTGGTCCTTATATTGGCAAGAACAGTCACAACAGAGTCCTAGGGGACCTGGCAATGCCTCCATACATGTTCACTTGGGCACAGTATGAGCCAGCATTGGGAGGGTCCTATAGCAGGATCAGGGAAGCAGCTGCTGGAGATGATTCTGGGGCTGCAGGCACCTATAAAGTATCTGCTTCTGGTGTAAATGTCGGATTATTCACCTCAGTCCACAAGTACATCTCCAGCATCTTGTGTTGAATTTAGTGACCACCTATTTCTTTCTTTTTACCTTCCTGCTACCTTTTTGGTGGACACTATTGGCTGTCAATTCATCAGCTACATGCTCCACTTCCTTTTGCTCAAAGGGACCACAGTGTATTCACCCGCCTCTGGGAGGCTTCCAGTAAGGAAGGCTAGGCACTCCCATAAAGTCAGGAGAGAAACTGTTGGTCTATTGGAATGATAGTGGTCTCACTCCATTACTAATGACTGAAAGTACAGAATTATTACAAGTTGGTGTGAGATGGTTTGAGGACTAGTTAGGCCAAGAGTTGAATATGTGTAAGGCATAGATTACATAGAAAGGTAGGCTAGAATCAAGCAAGGGGATGCTTTGAATAACAGGTCAAGAAGTTTAGATTTTGTTCAGTGTCATTGCTTGAGTTCAGATTGCTTATTTGGGAGGTGATCGGAGGGGACACATCAGGAGAAATGGGGATAGTAAGATAGGGAAGGCAAAGAAGACAATGAAATGTTTGTTAGTGATTTACTGCCGTGGGCAGCTGGTGCTCAATCCTGCTGGGTTCTCTGAGAAACTGACGAACATGCTTTAAAAGATGAGGTCAATGAGACATTGAGCCATTGATCCCCAATGTGGGCTGAGGGCTCCCCTCAGGGGTGTTGACTTTTACCATCTTTGGGGTTATATGTTTAGTAGAACAAGCTCCTTTGATGCTGAAGAAAACTTTCTGGAGGAAAAGAAAAAAGATGAAGCATTTAATGTGAAAAATTGTCCTGGGAACTGTACCCCATAGCTGCTTGGGGGGATAGGGGACATGAGTCCAGGGAATCAACAGCATTCCTGACATTCAGTAATCAATGGAAAATTCAATACATATTATTGTTGACAATATTACAGATGTCTCCTATTTTTCCCTCCTTTATCCCACTCCACCCAGCCCCTACCCACCCTCCCAGGTCTTCACCACCCTATTGTTCGTGTCCATGGGCTAAGCATATAAGTATACACGTTATTTGGTTTATCTCTCCTTGTCCTCCCACTTCCACATTGAGGTATGTCAGTCTGTTCCATGCTTCCATGCCTCAGGTCTTATTTTGTTGGTCAATTCATTTTGTTCATTAGATTCCACAAATAAGAGAGATCATGTGATACTTGTCTTTTTCAGATTGGCTTATTTCACTTAGCATAATAGTCTCCAGGTCCATCCATGCTGTCCCAAAGTGTAAGAGATCCCTCTTTTTTACAACTGCATAGTATTCCATTGTGTAAATGTCCCACAGCTTTTTTTTTTATCAATTCATCTACTGATGGGCACTTGGGCTGTTTCCAAATCTTAGCTACTGTAAATAAAGCTGCTTTGAACATAGGGGAGCATATATTCTTTCTGATGGGTGTTTTCATTTTTATTTGTCTCAAGGTATCTTTTATTTCTTCCTTGATCTCATTGTTAACCCATTCATTGTTTAATAACATGTTATTTAGCTTCCTTGTGTTTGTGTGTTTTTCAGTTTTTTTTCCTATAATTGATTTCTAGTTTCATACCATTATCATTGGAGAACATGCTTAGTATTATTTCAGTCTTCTTAAATTCATTATGACCTAACATGTAGTCTATTGTATAAATGTTCCATGTGTTCTTGAAAAACAAAAGTGTATTCTGCTGTTTTGGAGTTAAATGTTCTAATAATATCAATGAAATCCATCTGGTATAATGTGTCGTATGAGGCCACTGTTTCCTTTTTTATTTCTATGTGGGCACTCTATCCATTGATATCAATGTTGTGTTAAAGTCCCTACCATGACTGTGTTATTATTGATCTCTCCCTCTATGTGCATTAATGTTTGCCTTATATATTTAGGTATTCCTATGAATTTTCATAAGGGTTATATCTTCTTGCTGGATTGATTTCTTTACCCTTATGTAATATCCTTCTTTGTTTCTTGTTACAGTCTTTGTTTTAAAGTCTACTTTATCTGATATAAATATTGCTATCTCAGATTTTTATTATTATTTCCATTTGCATGAAACATCTTTTGTCATCCTTTTACTCTCAGTCTGTGCACTTTTTCAATCTGAGGTGGTTTCTTATGTAGGCAGCATATCTATATATATAAAAGCCTAAGCCACTGTCCGAATGTTCAGCCATTCAACCAATAGCTATGACGCGCACTGACCACCAGGGGGCAGATGCTCAATACAGGAGCTGCCGAGCTGTGGTGACTTGGCAGCTGTGGTTCTTGGGTGATGCACCTGGAACCAGAGAGGAGGAAGGCTGATTCCAGGGTGCATCACCCGAGAACCACCCTCTTGCAATCCGGGACCCCTTGGGGGAAGTCGGATAGCTGGTTTCAGCCAGATCCCCCCAGGCCAGGCCGAGGGACCCCACCAGTGCATGAATTCATGCACCGGCCCTCTAGTATATGGATATTGTGTGTTTTTTATCCATTTAACCACTCTATATCTTTTGATTGAAGCATTTAATCCATTTGCACTTATGGCATTTGTTCATAGGTATGTATTTATTGCCATTTTATTAGTCATACTTTTAATCTTTTTTCCCTTCCTCCTAAAGAATCTTTTTAAATCTTTCATGTAATATTGGTTTGGTTGGGATGAACTTCTTTAGCTTTTTCTTGTCTGGGAACCTCTTTATCTCTCCTTCAATTCTAAATGACAGTTATGTTGGTAGAGTAATCTTGGTTGTAGATCCTTGCTTGTCATCATTTTGAACACTTTGTGTCAATCCCTTCTGCTCTGAAAAATTTCTGTAGAAATATCAGCAACAGTCTTATGGGAGCTCCCTTGCAGGTAAGTAATTGCTTTTCTCTTGCTGGTTTTGATTCTCTCTTTGTCTTTAACCTTTGGCATTTTAATTATGATGTCTTTTGGTGTGGGCCTCCTTGGGTTTATGTTATTTGGGATTCTCTGTGCTTCCTGGAATCATATGTAAATTTCCTTTGCCAGGTTAGAAAAATTTTCAGTCATTATTTTTTCAAATAACTTTTTAATGCTTTGCTGTCTCGCTTCTACTTTTGGTAGCCTTATGAATTGAATATTACACTTGATGTTGTCTCAGAGTACAAGAGGAAAAGAAGAACATTACTATAGTCTTGTAATATAGTTTGATATAATTTTTAAGTTATTTTTTCTTTTTACTATTCCTGGTGGGTGTTTTTACTACTTTGTCTTCTAAATCACTGATTTGATAATCTGCTTCATCTAATCTGTTGTTGATTCCATTGAATGTATTTTTCATTTCAGTTATTAGATTCTTCATTTCTGACTGGTTATTTTTTATGGTTTCTATCTCTCTGTGTAAGCTGTCACTGACTTCATCTATTATTCCTCTAAGTTCATTGAACACCCTTATAACTGGTTATTTGAACTCTGCATCTGGTAGATTGCTTGCCTTCATTTTGTTTATTTCTTTTTTGGGGGTCTTGTTCTGTTCTTTCATTTGTGATATGTTTCTTTGTTTCCTCACTTTGGCTGCCTCCCTGTGTTTGTTTCTTTATATCAGGTGCATCTGGTATGTGTCTCAGTCTCAGCAGAGTGGTCCAATATAGTAGATGTCCTATAGGGCCTAATGGCATAGTCTCCCTGGTCACCTGAGATTGCTGCTCCAGGGGTGTCCCTTGTATTTGTTGTGTGTGCCCTTTTGTTGTAGATGAGCCTTTATTGCCTATGGCATGTCAGTTGGTGGGATTGACCTTCAGGCTTACCGACTATTGAGGACTGGCTCGGACTACAGAGGATAAACTGTTGTGTGTGGGCTGACCCCACAGATAGGAAATTGCTGTAGCATGGTTTTGGTGACTGCTGAGTCCACCCTTTGGGTATGTTGTTTGTGGAACTAATGAAATATTGATTTCATGTGTTCTGAAGCTGGCTATCATTCTGGGGCCACTTAGGAGGGGATCTGGTGCAGGCACAGGTCAGTTACAGCCTGTGCTGAACCCAGGACCACCTGATAGAAGCTACAAATGATCTAGTATTGATAGCTATCTGTGCTGGGCTTGGAGCTGCCTGGAAAAGGCTGTGGTGCAAACCAAGGCTGGCTGCCATAAGTAGCAGGCTAGGGGCCGCTTAGTAAGAGGTACAGGACTTGCCACTGCCAGCCACTGCTTGTTTGGGGTTTGTGGACTTTTCAGAGATTTTAGGCAAGTCCACAATGTGGGCAGAGGTCCACTGCTTATGAGTAACAGCCATTGAACGAGATTCTTACCAGTGCATGAGTTTGGTGGACATTATTGGCTGTCACTATGAGTTTGGTGAACACTATGTAACTTCTTAGGGAATTACCAGGATGTGATGAGATTAATGGTGCCTCAGATTTGGCATCCCCTATCCCTGCATGCTGGGTGGAGGAGCACTCAACAAAGGAACAATGGCATCTATCCACACTTCAATCTGGAAAGAGCTAGCCCTGAGGTCAGAAAATTCATTTCTACCTTGTATATCTCTGGTGTTTTTTAAGCTGATGATGCAATGTTGGAGCTCAGAGCACGTGAGACCATTAGCCAGGGCCAATTAAGAGGAACGCTGGGGACTCCAGCAGCCCTCCATCTCACCCAGATGAAATCCCCATGGTTTTCACAGGCAGATGTTATGGGGACTCCTCTTTGTGGCACTGGTGGTCCAGACTAGGGATCCCGGTGTGGGGCTGAAACCCCTCACTACTCAGGGGAGAACTTTGCAGTTGAGATATCCCTCCTGATTCTTTTTAAAAATTAATTTTAGAGAGAGAAAGGGAGAGACAAAGAGAAAGAAACATCAATGTGAGAGAGAAACATTGATCAGCTGTCTCCCACACGTGCTCTGACCAGGGATTGAACCCATAACTTGGGTATGTGCCCCAACCAGGAATGGAACTTGCCTCCTTTCGGTGTGGAACAACACTCCAACCAACTGAACCACACCGACCAGGGCATATCCCTCCTGTTTTTAACCACCACAAGTAGGTGTGGGGCAAGTCTGTTTTGTGTCTCTGCCCCTCCTACTAGTTTCGATGTGGCTTCTTCTTATATCCTTAGTTATAGGAGTTCTGCTCAGCTAGTCTTCAGGTGATTCTCAAGGGTGGTTGTTCTGAGGAAATGAGCATAGTGCTTACCTACCATCTTGATCGGCAGTCCAGAGACTCTTAATAAGGACTGAAAGTTCTATTACAGGCCTCAAAGGCTGTCCCTGTAGGCTGTGAACCTAAACCCTGGGACTGAGAAGTGTTTAGGACCTAAGCCTCCTATTTTTTATCCTCAAAATATCTGCACAACTGCAGGAATCCTTTTGGGCAAGAACCAATGCTAATTCTACTTTATGGACTGAGTTTACTTCATTTCAGCAACCATGAAGCATCAAGATGGTGTGCTTCCCCTCTACCGCAAACACACAGAATATCATCTTTACAGAGGCAAAGAACATATATGTATATTTCTTTGGCAATGTACTAAATGTCAAAGCTTGTTTTATGAGGGACTCCTTAGCTGTAATCTGATTCCCACATGATAATGTGTTGCAAATTACTATTAAATGATCTTTTTAGTAATCTGAAAACAGATGCTTGCTCTCAACAAGTGAGACATTAGTAGAAAATAAAATGACCTTTCACATTTGGGAATGCTGTTAAATCCAGAAATTAAATGAAAAAGTCCCTGATGAGATACATTTGGTGGGCTGTGCTCACTAATGCACATGGAACAATGATCTGTGGTGTGCAGAAACCGCAATGTAGGAATGGTGCCACAGGACACACAAACTGGTTCATAATGTCCTGGTGACCCAGAGCTTCTTAGGGTACCCACCATGGCTCTATACCCAAGTCTACCATCTTGAAGACCCTGACCACCTAGCCTTTCTGCCTAGCTATCCATAAAAATTTATCAAGGCCTCAGGTGTTTGCAGCAAGAGATTTGTTGCCATTAACAGACAAACTCACAGTTGACGTATTAATAGCATAAGGTAGCAATCTGCAAATTGTGTTCCATAGAACACACTAGTTCTGGAAGTTTAGGAAAATGTGTTTCATGGTAATACAATTTTAAAAAACCCTCTTTGGAAAGTCGGAATAACATTAGCCTTTTAAAATCTCTAAAAAGACCTTCAGTTACAACTGCTGTTTTAGTTTAAACTAATTTGATCAGGGGGCAGATACTGTGGGCTGGCTCACTCATTTTTCACTCCAAACCCCCTTATGCTGTGCATGCCTTCATTTTCCAAAAAAATTACATTTCCCAGGACTCCCTTGGAGGTCAGATGCAGGCACATGACCTAGATGTGACCCATCAGATGTGTGCCCAGGGGATATCTGGTAGAGGAAGTCAGCACATTAGGAGAAAATTGCAGCTCTTGACAAGCACAATGTTGCAGGGTGGTTGTTCTGAGAAGCTGAGCACTCCTTTCCTGAGGAGTCTATGAATTGCCTGGTGTCCATTCTCAAGTGTCATAGTTGCCAAGTGTCAGGTGATTGCATTAGCAGTGGTGTTTCTGCTGGAAAAGTGCCAGTGTAGTTGGACATTGTTTTATGCCTGTTGTTGGCCCTGGCTGGATTGTTTCTGGCTGAATAACATACAAGTCTGGTCTTCCAGAATATAGTAGCAATAATTCTTTTGCTACCTAAGTTAGCTAGAGTGAATCCAGGTTGCAACTGACTTACAACCCCACAGAAACTATTGAACACTTAAGGATATTCCATTAAACTAGTGGTTCAAGAAAGACAAATTTGGAAATGGTATGCTTTGAAAAGAGGACTTGGGACCCTGGCTGATGTGGCTCAGTTGTTTGGAGCATCGTCCAAAGGTTGTGGGTTTGTTTCCCAGTCAGGGGACAAACCTAGGTTGTAGGTTTGGGTTTGATCCCCTATTAGGGCACATACAGGAGGCAACAGATTGATGTGGCTTTCTCACATTAATGTTTCTCTCTCTCTCCCTCCCTCTCTAAAATCAATGAGAGACATATCCTTGGTAAATGTTAAAAAAATTTTTTTAAAAAGAGGACTTAGGATTCTGGCTTAGGGCTCAGTTGGTTGGAGCATCATCCCATACACCAAAAGGTTGCAGGTTCAATTCCTGATCGGGCACACACCTAGTTTGGGGGTTTGATTTCCATTTAGGGTGCATACAGGAGGCAACCGATTGATGTTTCTCTTTCTTACTATCTTCCTTCCTCTCTCTCTTAAAAATCAATAAAACATGTCCTCAAGTGAAGATTAAAAATTAAAGAAAGAAAGGAAGGAAGGAGGGAAGGAAAGAAGGAAGGAAGGAAGGAAGGAAGGAAGGAAGGAAGGAAGGAAGGAAGGAAAGAAGGAAGAAAGAAAGAAAGAAAGAAAGAAAGAAAGAAAGAAAGGAAGGAAGAAAGAAAGAAAGAAAGAAAGAAAGGTCTTAGGGAGTCCTTTCTAAACTCTAATAAAGGGAATATAAACTTAAAGGATGGAAATTTTAGATACTATGCCAGGCAATGTCTGTCATGAGGATGGCAGGTAGTGGCTGTATATGTGCCATGCTATTTGCCTTCTCTGGACCAGAAACTCTTGAGGTCTTCCTAAATCTATAATTTCATGAAAACATTGGCTGGACTAAGAATAAGTTCTTTATCCCACACATCCTGCTATGTCCTCATGAAGAAATACAAATAGGCAAGGCTTGGTTTCCCATTGAGAATAACAAGAGGCTACAGATTCAGGTATGAAATCATTAGGGCATTTAAAATGATATAAAATTAAGTGCTATATTTTTTTTAAATCATTTTTTTTATTTTTCAATAACAGTTGACATACAATATTAATATTAGTTCAGGGATACACTCTAGTGATTATACATTATACAATTTATTAAATAATCATCCCAAAAAATCTCATTCCCTTCTGACAACATACATAGCTATTAGAATACTTGATGATATGCCCTATGCTGTACTTTACAACCCTATGACTACACTATAACTATTAACTTGTATTTGTATATCCCTTCACCTTTTTCACCCATGCCCAAACCCTCTCCCATCTGACAACCATCACATCTCTGTATCTATGAGTCTGTTTTTATTCTGCTTGGTCATTTATTTTGATTTTTAGATTCAATTGTTGATGGATCTTCATTTATTGCCATTTTATTGTCCTATTTTTTATTCTTCTTCTTGTTCTTCAAGAAGACCCTTTAACATTTCATGTAATACTGGTTTGATGGTGATGAACTCCTTTAGCTTTTTCTTTTCTGGGAAGATTTTAATCTGACCTTCAATGATAGCTTTGCTGGGTAGAGTAATCTTGGTGGTAGGTCTTTGCTTTTCATTGCTTGAATATTTCTTGTCACTACCCTCTGGCTTGCAAAGTTTCTGTTGAGAAATCAGCTGACAGTCTTGGTGATCCCTTGTAGCTAACTAACTACTTTTCCCTTGCTGCTTTTAAGATTCTTTCTTTGTGTTTAAACCTTTGGCATTTTATTTATGACTAGAGGCCTGGTGCATGGATTTGTGCACCAATGGGGTCCCTCAGCCTGGCCTGCGGGATTGGGCTGAAACCGGCTCTCCGACATCTCCCAAGGGATCCCAGATTGCCAGAGGGCACAGGCCAGCCTGAGGGATCCCACCAGTGCACAATCAGGGCCAGGGAGGGACACAGGAAGTTGGCCAGTGGGGAGGGACCATGGGAGGGCTCCAGGGCATGTCCGGCCCATCTCGCTCAGTCCTGATCGGCTGGACCCCAGCAGCAAGCTAACCTACCAGTTGGAGTGTCTTCCCCCTGGTGGTCAGTGCACATCATAGTGAGTGGTTGAGCGGCCTTACCATATCATTAGCATATTATGCTTTGATTGGTTGAATGGCCGACGGGTCAACCAGACACTTAGCATATTAGGCTTTTATGATATAGAACAGAAGTTCTCAACCTGTGGGACGTGACCTCTTTGGGGGTTGAACAATCCTTTCACAGGGGTCACCTAAGATCATTGGAAAACACATATATAATTACATATTGTTTTTGTGATTAATCACTATGCTTTAATTATGTTCAATTTATAACAATGAAATTGGGGGTCACCACAACATGAGGAACTGTATTAAAGGGTCACAGCATTAGGAAGGTTGAGAACCACTGATATAGAATGTGTCTTTGTGTGGTCCTCTTTGGATTCATCTTGTTTGAGACTCTCTGAGTTACTTAGACTTATATGCCTATCTCTTTTACGAGGTAAGGGCAATTTTCTGTCATTATTTTTTTCAAATAGGTTTTCAATTTCTTGCTCCCTCTCTTTTTCTTCTGGCACCCCTATCATACAAATGTTGGTATGTTTGAAGCTATCCCAGAGATGTCTTACACTGTCTTCATATTTTTGTATTCTTTTTTCTTTTTTCTGTTCTGATTGTGTGGTTTTGTGTCCTCATATTCCAAATCACTGATTCGATTCTCAGCATCTTCCAGTCTACTGTTGATTCCCTGTACATTATTCTTTATTTCAGTTAGTGTATTCTTCATTTATGACTGGTCCTTTTTTTGTTGTTGATATTTTCACTAATATCCTTGAACGTCCTTATCATTATTGTGTTGAACTCTGTGTCTAGTAGTTTGCTTGCTTCCAATTCATTTAATTCTTTTTCTGGAGATTTTTCTTGTTCCTTCATTTGTGATGATTGTCTCCACATTTTGGCTGCTTCCCTGTGTTGTTTTTTGTTTGTTTGTTTTGTTTCTTGTGTTTTTTTTTTCCCCTCTAAGTATTAGGTAGAGCTTCTATGTCTCCCAGACTTGGTATAATTACTTTGTATAGTAGGTGTCCTGTAGGGCTCAATGGCTCAGCCTCTCCAGTCACCTGAGCTGGGCACTCTAGGTATGCCCATGTGTGGGCTGTGTGCACTGTCTTCTTGTAGTTGAGCTTGATTGCTGTTGGTATCACTGGGAGGGACTGACCTCCAGGCCAATCAGCTGTGAGAACAAACTGCAGCAACAGTGGAAGAGCTGCTTTGCAAGAGACATCCCTATGGATCAGGACTTGTTTCATTGGGACTTTGGTGCTTACTGAGTCCTTCCCTTGAGTGTGTCACTTGTGGAGGTTGTAGGGTTGTAATATGGCATGGTCTGAAGCTGACCACCAAGTGCATGGCTCTGGGGCCTCCTGAGAGGTGCAAAATCATCTACTGTCTGTACCCTGCCTGGGGACCACTTGGCAGGAGTTATAGAGTGATCTGCAGATGACTGCTACTTTTATTGGGCTTGAGTTTCCAGAAGAGGCCAAGTTGTGAGCCAAGGCAGGCTTCTGCTAGTGCCAGGCCTGGAGCCACTTATCAAAAGATATGGGACATGCTGAGGCCAGTGCTGCTTGTTTGAGACATTTTAGGAAAGTCTGAAGCCTGAGCCAGGTCAGGCCATTCATATGAAAAAGCCACTGGAAACAGCTTAGGTGGGCCTGTAAATTGTGTGGTGCAGAGTCTCAGGGAATCACTATGGTGGGGCAAACAGTGTGAGCCAGATTGATGGAGACTCAGATATGGTACCTGAATGTCAGCTCTCTGGTGGGGAGGGCTCAGCAAAGGAATAATGGTCTCTGTCAGAACTTTTGTCTGGGAGAAAGCTGCCTCCCTCTAGCTTTTGCCCTGATGCTAGACAATTTAGTTACTCCCCATATGTCCCTGGTTCCTTTCAAGCTACTGCCCCAGCACTAGAGCTCAGAGGGAGTGAGTCCAAGTAAGTCCATGCATGGGACCTTTAAGAGGAATTGCCTGGCTCTCCAGCAGGCTCCATCTTTCTCAGCCAGAATCTCTGTTGGTTTTTAGAGCCTGAAAATGTGGGGACTTCTCTTCCCAGCTCTGGAACTCTGGGATGAAGGGTCTGGTGTGGGGCTGAGATGTCCCTCCTGATTAAAAAAGCATCACACGTAGATGTAGGGCCAGCCTGTTCTGTGCCTCTGCACCTCCTTCCAGTTTTGATGTGGCTTCTTCTTTAATTCCCTCATTGTAGGTCTTCCATTCTGCCACTTTCAGGCAGTTCTGAATAATAGCTGCACTGCAGTTTCATGTTAATTTTGATGTGGTTCTGGGAGGAGGCGAGCACTGCATTTACCTATGCCACCATCTTAACTGGAGTTTTCTTAAGTGCTACATTTTGAGGTTAAATATAATATATTTAACATATAAATCATACAGTGATTTTTCAATTATCTAGAATTCCTTTCGTTAAACTAATGACTTATAAGCTTAAATTGGGTCCATTTAGCTTATGAGTCACACAGAGTTTTAGGTGTTTTAGTCGACAACATTTGCATAACAGAGATTTTTACCTTAAAAGTTGAAAAAGCTGGCAACTAAGAGCATAAATAATTATACTATTCTCTGATATGAAGACTGGCTTTTGTTTGTTTGTTTGTTTGTTTTTTAATCCCCAGAATTATTCTTCATAAGGGACACTGGCTATCTGGTTACTTTTTCTGATTTTTTAAGTTCCCTACATGCAGTTGTATCTTTGAAAGAGCTCACTGGATTCATAAGTGACCGCCTGATTTCCCAGACCCATAACATGAAAAGAAGGAAGAGGAAGTGGCGGCCAGTAGAGGAAGAAGACAGAGATCGAGACTGAGAGTTTGCATGTGTCACTTGGTCTTTCTGGGAGTGATGTACCCGCTAGGAAAAGGCAAGTCTGGAGATGGAATGCAGGTGTTCTGATGGTCAGTGCAGTATTCTGTACACTTAACAAAACATCTAGTAATTGTAGATAAAGTGTTAAAAATACTGTTTAAATGTATAGGTAAGCTTTTTAAGGAGTAAGAGAAATTCCTAGAGTAGTGAGCATATGAGCTGACAGTGTGCCTTCCCTGGATTTGGGGGTATTTTTCAGTCTTAGAAACTAAGGGGCTTGGGTTTTTTTAATTTATTTTTATTGTGCTAAAATATTAATAACATAACAATTTTTAAGTACACTTCAATAGTAAACACATTCATATGGTACAACTCATTATCCATTTCTAGAACTTTTTTATTATCCCACATTGAAACTCTGTTCCCATTAAACAACTTCCTAGTCCTCCCTTCTCCCAGTCCCTGTTAGCCACCATTGTACTTTGTGTCTCTATGAGTTTGGCTACTCCAACTCATGTAAGTGGGGTTATATAACATTTGTCCTTTGTGGTTGACTTATTTCACTTAGTATAATGTCTTCAAGGTTCATCCATGTTTAAGCATGTATCAAATTTTTATTTCCTTTTTAAGGCTGAATAATATTTCATATACATCACATTTTGTCTAACCATCCATTTATCGATCAATGGATATTTGGATTGTTCCCAACTTTGGGCTGTTGTGAATATTAGTATAAAAATATCACTTAAACTCCCTACTTTCAATTATTTTGGGTATATACCCAGAATTAGACTTGCTGGATTGAAAAGTAATTCTATTTTTAATTGTTTGAGGAACTGCGATATTGTTTTCCACAGTGCTGCATGATTTTACATTATCACTACTAGTACACAAGTCTCCCAGTTTCTCCACAGTCATATCAACACATTATTTTTTGTTTTGATTTGATTTAAAAAATAGCCACCTTAATAGATGTGAAGAGGCTTGTGTTTTATTTTTATTATTTTTTAATTTAAAATTTTTATTGTTTAAAGTATTACATAAGTCTCATTTTCCCTCCCATTGACCTATCCTCGGCCGCGCCCACCAGCACATGCCCTCACCCCCCTACTGTCTGTGTCCATTGGTTATGCTCATATGCATGCATACAAGTCCTTTGGTTGATCTCTTACCCCATCACCCCCCGCCTTCCCTCATAGGTTGGACAATTTGTTTGATGCTTCTATGACTCTGGTTCTATTTTTGTTCACCAGTTTATGTTGTTCTTTATATTCCACAAATGAGTGAGATCATGTGATATTTATCTTTCTCTGGAGGGTTGTGTTTTAGTGACCATTTACTTAGGAATAGCAATTGGGATCTTGGACCCACAGCAGGCTCAAAACCACCTAGACAATCAGTATTCTTAAATGGCTAATCCCTCATTAGATGGCAGAACTACAAGTAAATCTACTTATCAGCATATAGATATGTCAAAGAAAATTGTCTATTTTAATTTGGACTCATGTTGGAAAAAAGTTTGACGAGGTACAGAAATCCTGAAGCTAAGAAATTAATTAAAGTTAAAAAGTTTACCTCTATGCAGGACTATATCCTTCGTCAAAGATCACTGATCATTTCCACAGATAAAACTCAGTGGAACATAAACTCAAATCCCAATTTTGAATCAGAACTTAAACATATAATGATACAATTCACCATGAGTAGAAGTCAACTAACCAAATAAGAAACTTCATTTGATCCTTTAAGATATGCAGAAAATACAGTTTCCAGATAGAGGTTATAAAATCAGTATGATTGAAATAATGAAGAACTTAAAAAGGAATTAAAGAAAGGAACAAGGCCCCTGGGAGAAAAAAGGCTGAGGTGAAAAAAACTAAAATTTTTATAAATAAAAAATACAATCATTGAAATTAGAAACTCAATTGACAGATTAATCACTCAAACAAAGCCAGAGAGAAATTTAATGCATGAAAGATCTATGTGATGAAATTATCCAGACCATAACATAGAAAACACACACATGAAAATTATAATAAACAGTAATGGAAGAATGGAATGTTTGGACACTTTCCTGCTGATAACAATTATAACTTTTTGGGGAAAATGAACAAACAACTGGAAGATGAATAAAAGCTTGCAGAAACTGGTGAGGATTTGATCCTTACTAAGTGAGATCCACATTTATACATGTGGGTTTTTTCTTTTTCCTAAGGATACTTCTAGGTCCATCAGGGTGTGGCAGATAGAGTTGAAGCAGAAAGTGGCAGTCTTATCGGATTGTGGAATCAGAAGATACAGTTTGGGACTGCCAGTGAGACCTAAAATTGGGATATGGAGAGTAGAGAGGTAGGAAATTCCAGATAGGACAGGTCCAAAATTGGTGTAGACACTGTACTCAAATCACTGTCTGGGATTCCACGACGCTCAGGGAGAAACAACAAGAAAGCTGTAAGAGCTAAGCACTGATTTCAACAATTGCCTGTTACAGACTTACAGCAGTCCCCCCTTATTCATGGTTTCTCTTTATGTGGTTTCAGTCAATCCTGGTCATCCATACAAAAATATTAAATGAAAAATTTCAGGAATAAATAATTTGTAAGTTTTAAATTGTGCACCATTCAGACTAGCATGATAAAATATTGCACCATCCTCCTGTCTCAGGCCTTGGACGTGACTCATCCCTTTGTCAAGTATCTTCCCCAGGTAAATGGAAAAACTGAAATAGAACCTCCCTAACAAAGCCTAAAACCAAGCCTTCATTAATCAAGTTTATCTGTTAATAATTTAACTGCCTCCTAAAACAAAACCCAACACTTTTAGAGAAAAATAAATCCAGAATTTTCAAAGTATCATCCACAACATTTACTATAAAATAAAAGCTTAGTAGTCATGAAAAGATACAGGAAAATGTGACACATAGTAAACGGAAAAGTCAATCATAGAAAATGACTCACAGACCAAACAGATGTTGAAAAGACAAGGATTTTAATAATGTAATAATGCATTTATAGAAAAACATGAGTATAATAGGTGAAGAGATTGGGAATTGTCAGGAGTGATATGCAAATAAAAAAAATCAAGTTTAAATCCAATAACTGAAAAACACATCTGAAAAAAAATTTATTTCCCAGGATTGACAGTATATTAAATGTAAGATGAAGGAGTAGTGATCATAAAGACAGGTCAATAAAAATTATCTAAGCTGAAAGAAAGGGCAAAAAAGATTTAAAAAAATGATCAGAGCTTCACTGAGCTAGGGGACTGTCTAGAGAAGTCTAAGACACATGTGAGATTTGTAAGAAGAAGAGGAGAGACAAGAAAGAAGAAAAGGAGAGAGAAAATGGGGCAGGAAAAAATTGCAACTACATTAATAGAAAATATTCCACATTTGGTTCAAAACAGCAATCCAGACATCCATGAAGCTCAGCAAACTCTGAGCAGGATAAATAAAAGCATGCCTGACCACATCATAGTCAAACTGCTGAAAATCAAAGAATAAGATAAAATCTTAACAAGGTCCAAAGAAAGAAGACATTGTATAAGAGAAAATAATTACACAAATGATAGCTACTTCGTAGAAGAAAAAACTGGGGCTAGAAGACATGGAACTACATCTTTAAAGTAATGAAAGGAAAACACTGGTAACACAAAATTCTATTCACAGCAAAAAGTATTCTTAAAATGCAAGTGAAATAAAGATATTTTTTAGATATTAAAAAGGTGAAAGAATTTATTGCTAGCAGACCCACATTATAAGAAATTTTCAAAGATGCTCTTTAGGCTGAGGAAAATTAATAGCAGATGGAAATTCAGAGCCAAAGGGAGGAAAAACAAACCCAAAACAAAACATATTAATACAGTGGGGCCTTGACTTACGAGTGTCCCGACTAACGAGTTTTTTGAGATACCAGCTGTCTCTCGGCCGATTTTTTGCATTGAGTTGATAGAGTAATTTGAGTTAACGAGCTCCTTAACGAGCTCCTTAACGAGCTCAGTCTCAGAACTCGTAAGTCAAGGCCCCACTGTAGTGGTAAATATTTAAGGAAATATCAAAGAAATATAGTGTTTTGTCAAATTTAACACCTGTCCTTCAAAACACCATTATTAGGAAAATAAAAACACTATCATAGAATGGTAGAAAGTGTTTGCCCCGTTCTCACTGCCATCACTCTGCAGGAATTGTTTCAGACTGAGCATCAAGGGAACAAACAAGAAGAAAAACAATGTGAGATTTTGTCTCAGGAGCTCCCTTACCTACTCTTTAACCGAGGGCTAAGGGGTGTCCCACTGTTTGGTTTCAGGTTGTCTTGTGTCCAGACAGGGGGACACAAAGTACTTTGAATTCTGACCTTCTTTCCCAGTTAACCTGCTACTTTTCAGAGCCCTCAAATATCTCATCCAGGTTTTAGAGCTGCATTCAGTGAGAAAGACAGGGTAGATGGAGTGTGCTTAGTCATCTTTCCCAGAATCAAAACCCATAGATTAAGCTTTGAGCATGTTAAGCTGAGTACTTGTGGGACATCCATGTAGTATAGGTGCTTCCACTCACAGGACTGGAGGAGAGTAATCAGGAAGAGGATGTAGATTAAAGGAATGGATTGAGAATAGAACCCTGGGATCATCAACATCGCATGGTGGGTACAGGAAGAGGAGCCAAAGCAGAGGGGTCAGGTCAGAGGAAAACCAAGATGCTGGTGTCAAGTCTCCATCCAGCTGTCTCCTGAACTGACTGTGCATTACCAGTGGTCCTCCGGGTGTTTCCATGGTTTGCCTATCCTCCACCTGTGTCAGAAACATCTGGGAAGGGTGGGTGTTAAACATGTTGATTTTCAGGCCATACTCTAAACTTATTTAATTAGAATAAATGGTGGGGCCTACCTGCCTGAGTTTTTAAACTAAGCTTTCCAGAGATTTCCTATGAACAGTTAGAGAAGCACTGTCTTAGGCCTGAAGAGCTAAACTCCTGAGACTACCACCAACGTCACGAGCAGGTGCTGATCAAGGAAAAAGGCAAGAGAAAAGAAGGAGAGGGGAGAGATAAAAAGAGAAAAAGAGATTTCCAAAGTTTGGTAAGTGATATGGGAGGAGGAAGTAAGAGACCTTTATTCTCGTTATCCCAGACCCAAGGTAGACACTCTTTGAGCCATAGTATCAGGTTCATCTTGAGAATTTCATGTTTGAAGTCCATTAAGAGCCAGGCACCACCCAGCAGGACCCCATGCTAACTGAAAGAAAGGGAGTTAGGGAGCAGGAGTGTAGCCAGGTAGCTGTATAGAATATGATGATGAACAGCACACAGGTAATGAGCAATTTGGCTGACACTGTCTTTCTTAGAATAGCATTCAATGGTAATGTAGTCTTGTTACTTTTACATGACTCAATCCGCATGGGTTAATTGGCCCATTTTATACCAAATCCAGTAGTCTCGTTTTATGCTGTGCTGCTCTAGCCAAACAGCACCTGTTTGAATAGGAGAATGAAACTTGCTGAGATGCAAAGTTACAACTCTCCCTCCCAGTCTCCCCACTACATAGTAAAGTTAAGAAATCTTGAGAAAAAGCACTTGACCCTTTTGCGCCTCCTAATAATAAAAGCAATGCCAAAGTTTCTTGGCCTTCTCTTGATTTATTCTCAACCTTGATTTCTTTCTGTGAGTGTCTCAACAATAGTGATCATGTCTCCTTTGTCTCTCTATTCCTAGCTCCCAGCACAGTGCCAGACACACACCAGCACTTGTTTGTAAAATTTACTAAATTTAACTTTGAGTCTAGCATTCTTTCTAATGCTTTCTACATTTCTTTTTTATACCTTCCAGATTTCTCCTATTCTCCATCCCTTTCTTTTCTACTTCTTCCCCCATTTTGTCTGTTCTCCTCTCTCCTCCAGTACCCGATTATTGCCAGAAGAGAACAAAATTGGGAACTGGACTGTGAAGAAAGTGAATTTTTTCCAGGCTTTTCTTTTGCCTCTCATTTCTCCTCTTTCTCTTCCCTCCCCTTCTCTGCACTCTTCAACTATCAAAAAGAGAACTAAAAATATCATACTTACAATTGAATAAAGAATACCTAGGAATAAATTTAACCAAGGAGGTCATCAATCTCTACTCGGAAACTTAAAACACATTTGGAAGAAAGAAATGATAAGACATGAAGAAGATACAAATAAATGGAAACATACTGTGCTCAGGAAAAATTAACATCATTAAAATGTTCGTACTACCCAAAGCAATCTATAGTTTCAACACAATTCTTATCAAAATACCAATTGCATTTTTCACAGAACTAGAACAAATAATTCAGATGTTTACTATAGTATATGGAATTCCAAAGACACTGAATAACCACAACAATCTTGAGAAAGAGGAACAAAGTTGGAGGTATCACACTACTTGAGATCAAACTATACTACAAGGCTATAGTAATCGAAACAGCACGGATAAAAAAGCTCTGGTACATTTATACAATGACATACAACGTGGCTGTAAAAAAGAATGAAATTTTACCTTTTGTGACAGCATGGGTGGACCTGGAGATTATTATGCTAAGTGAAATAAGCCAGTCAGAGAAGGACAAATACCACATGATCTCAGTTATATGTAGAATCTAATGAACAAAATAAACTGACAAACTAAATAGAAACAGAGGTATGGATACATGGAAACAGACTGACAGCTGTTAGAGGGGTAGGTGAGGGGAGAACTGGATGAAAGTGAACGGACTAGCCAAATAACATATATGCAAAACCCATAGACAAAGACAGCAGTGTGTTGATGGCCAGAGGGAAGGGAATATGGGGACTGGGTAGAGGTGGACAATGAGGGGGGCAGTATGGGGACATCTGTAATAGTGTCAACACTAAATATAAAGTAAAAAAAAACCCCAACATGTAATGGCATAAAAACAGACACACAGATCAATGGAACAGAATAGAAAGCCCAGAAATAAACCCACACATATATGGTCAATTAATCTATGATGAAGGAGGCAAGAATATACAATGGGGTAAAAATAGTCTATTCAATAAACGGTGTAAGGAAAATTGGACCGATACATGCAAAAAATGAAACTAGACCACCTTCTTACACCATATACAAGAATAAACTCAAAATGAATTAAAGACTTAAATATAAGACTCAAAACCATAAAACTCCTAGAAGAAAACATGGGCAGTAAACTTTCTGACATTGCTTTTGGTAATATTTTTTTCTGATATATCTCCTCGGGCAAGGGAAACAAAAGAAAAAATAAACAAATGGGACTATATCAAACTAGAGTTTTTGATCAATAATAATAAACCAAATCATCAACACAATGAAAAGTTAACCTACTGAATGGGAGAAAATATTCCCCAATGATACATCTGATAAAGGGTTAATATCTAAAATTTATAAAGAACTCATATAAATCAACAACAAAAAATCCCCAGACAATCCAATTAAAAATAGTCAAAGACCTGAATAGACACTTCTCCAAAGAGGACATACAAATGGCCTGTAGGCATATGAAAATACACTTAATTTCAGTAATCATCAGATAAATGCAAACTAAAACCACAATGAGATATCACCTTACACCTGTCAGAATGGCTATCAACAAGTCAACAAACAACAAATGTTGGTGATGATGTGGAGAAAAGGAACCCCTCATGTACAGGTGTGAGGTGGTACCTCATTGTTGTTTTAATTTGCATCTCTCTGATAATTAGTGACTTTGTGTGTTTTTTTTTCATTTGACTCTTGGCCATTTGTATGTCCTCTTTAGAGAAGTATCTATTCAGGTCTTCTGCCCATTTAAAAAAATATACTTTTATTGATTTTTATAGAGAGGAAGGGTGAGGGATCGAGAGATAGAAACACCAATGAGAGAGAAACATTGATGGGCTGCCTCCTGCATGCCCCCTACTGGGGATTGAGCCCACAACCTGGGCATGTTCCCTGACCAGGGATTGAACCATTGGTTACCTCCTGGTTCATGGGTCGACACTCAACCACAGAGCCACACCAGCGGACATCTGCCCATTTTTTAATTGGATTGTTTGTCTTTCTTTTGTTGAGTTGTATGAGTGTTACAGGATTACAGGGCAGAAGAAATAGGGAAACTGAGACAGGAAAGTTAAAACAAGGCCAAATAGTGTGGGCAATTAGCAGCCAGCTTGTAACTAATAAACCATTATCTTCCCCAGCCAAGGACATGAGAGCAAATGGTTAAAAAACCTCCCTAATGAGAGAATGCAGAAAGGGAAGGGCAGTTTTACTCCCTAAGGAGAGAAGCCAGCAGCCTCAAGGTTTGGCAAGATAAAGTTGCCAGGTGCTTCTCATTTATATGAGATGACAAGGATCAAGGTTGGGGACAGCCCTCTCCCACTGACTTAGGGGGCTTTCCTGTCCGGTAACACGTCTCTGGTGTCGGTGAGAGGTGCCTATAACATGAGCACTTTATATATTTTGGAAATTAATCCATTATCAGCTATATCATTGGGTTCTCTTTTCATTTTGATGCTGGTTTAATTTTGCTATGTGAGATGTCTGATATTACTGCCTATGTTTTCTTCTAGGATTTTTATGGTTTTACGATTTACATTTAAGTCTTTTATCCATTTTGAGTTTATTCTTGTGTATGGTGTAAGTTGGTGGTCCAGTTACATTTTTTTTTTGCATGTACCTGTCCAATTATCCCAACACCATTTATTGAAGAGACTATCTTTATTCCATTATATGCTCTTTCCTCCTTTCTGACCAAAAATTCTTGCTTCCCCCAAAGAAACTTTCCTTTTGATGCTCATCTCCTGAAAGCATTATTCATTGCCTTCCTCCATCTTCACGTGCATAAGTTCTGATGCAGGCCCTCACCACATCTTACATGAATAACTGCAGTATCCTTCTGATTTGTCTCCCTGCATTCACCAGCTCTTACATCAGCAGTGCACACTAGACTGGTTTTTCTTAAATTAAAATTTAATCATGTTATTTCTCTACTTAACATCTTTTAGTGCCACCCAATCACCTTTAGGACTGAATCCAGACTCAGTATGGTAATAGGTTGGCCCCAGCCATCCTTCCAGAACCCTATCACAGCAGTGCTGAACTGCAGCCTGCTTTGGCGCACCTATATATCCTTCTACCTACAACAGTATTCTCTCATACTCTACCCCAATTGTCAGGAAGATGCCTCCTCACCTCTCTGGCTTTGTCTCCTTTCCTACTGCCCAGGCAGATGTAGGATTTTCACTCCCACGCTCTCACTGCATGTGGATTTGCTGGTTTGCAGATCTCTCTTCCCCCACTAGTGTGAGACACACTGTGGGAGGGACTTTGCCTTTCCACCTTTGATTCTATTGCTGTTCTCAATATCCCTTCCTGGATGTGGATCTTTCCAAGGGCAGGGAGACTTCTTGTAATGATGGGGAGGCAACTGATGCCTTTTTAGTTTTTTAGCACCATGAAGGACAAGGGATTAAGCAAATGTGTTTTTGTTGTTTGTTTGTTTAGTGAGTGTTGGGAAGGGGACCATTCTTAAATCACCTTGGTAGCATCTGCCCTCTTTATTCTCTCCTTCAAGATGCAAACACCTTCTCTCCTCCCATTTAAGATTTTAATACTCACAAATGTTTGTGAAAACAAATGAAAGTTTCCATTAAGTTGCAAGGTATTTGAATGGCATGAAAAATACATTTGTATATCTTAACAGGCAAAAAAATGTTAAGTCCAAATAAGTGATATAGCAGTCAGGATAGGTTCTGACATGAGTTCCGCCCTATTCCATGATGACTATAGGGATATGCACCATGTAGATTTTGGGACCACAAGCCTATTTTTAAATTAAAATGCTCCAGCTGCATGCCTAAACTTATATAGTAAGCATCCTGGCTAAAATCTTCAGCTGTGACACAGCCTCAGAAAGTAGCTCCCCAAATACCTGTTATTGCACAGGTCTGGGAAGACATAGAACTAAATACAGAAATCTTTTAGAGAGTCAAAATTGCATCATCCATATTTCACATGAATCTATCTCCACCTATTTATTATTTACTTCTGGGTAGAAGCAGTCAATGTAGACTGGTTTCCTTTGTCCTTTCTTTCCTTGAGAAGGTGACCTTGGAAGCATGTGATCTGGCTAATGTAGATACCAGATGGAAGAGGGTTATGTGAATTGCACACGGCCCACCTGAAGGAGAAATAAACCTGTACTGTGTTGTGAGAGACTATGAAAGAATTTTCCACCGTGTCTCTCATAGCTGTGTCTACCCCTTCTTACACATAAGACTGTTCCTCTTCACTTGTCATGATAAAATTCAAATTGCTCAAACCATGGCTGCTGATCCACAGAAACAACTCCTCTTACTTCTGAAAACTTTGCTAGATTCACCCATTCCTGAAACTGACTGAACTTCAGCACAGCCTTTCTTAGTAAACTTACAAAAAATTCTACCCTCCTTTTCCAAGTTAGAAATTCCATTTGGGAACTTCTATGCCTGGAATTTTAAAATAAAGACTACTGCTAATGGTGTTCTGGTTGACCTTTTTTCAGTGTCAAACTATCACAACTTCAGGTTTTATTTGTTATCACAGCATAACCTAGTCTATACTGACTAACATATTTACTAAATTTGTAAACAATATTGGAACATTTTATTGGAACATTTAAAATCTTGTTTGATTATATTTATAGGAAATAGTTAAGTGCATGGGAAGATTTGACATTAGACAAATGAATACATATGTAAGAATACATGCATTCATAAATAAATTCAAAATATTCCAAGATGTTTAATCTACACTAATAAAAGAGAAACATGGTAATTAGCGTATGACCGCTACCCTTCCCATTGGCTAATCAGCATATCCTTATGCAAATTAACTGTCAGCCAAGATGGCGGCCGGCAGCCATGCACTGAAGCGAGCAGGGAGGTTTGCTTGCTTCAGTGACTGCGGACTCCAACGTTCCCCGCCTAACTTGCCGGCCTCTCAGCTGCAACTCTAAGCAACTATGTACTATGTTACAAATAAGAAGCTAAACAAAACCCCAGAAACTGGCTTTCATTCAGCCGGGCTTCAGCCGGACTGCAACATTGTATCGATGTTTTCAGCAGCGAGGCCTCAGAGCTAAAGCTGGCCCAAAAAAAAAAAAAAAAAAAAAAAGAGAACAAGGAGCGGTTGGGAGCTTCAGTCACTCGATTCCAGAAAACAGCCCTCAGCCCCTCACCCAGACTTGCCAGGCACCCCAGTGGGGACCCCCACCCTGATCCAGGACACCCTTCAGGGCAAACCAGCCAGCCCCTACCCATGCACCAGGCCTCTATCCTATATAGTAAAAGGGTAATATGCCTCCCAGCACCGGGATCAGCGGAGCAGCAAGGCTCCCAGCACCGGGATCAGCGTGACAGGGGGCAGCGCCCAAACCCCCTGATCGCCCTGCGGCTCTGTGTGTGACAGGGGGCGGGGCCACAACCTCCCTATCCGCCCTACTCTGTTCGTGACAGGGGAAGGCACCCCAACCCCCTGATCTGCCCTGCTCTGTGCCTGATAGGGGGAGCTCCCCAA
>NW_005369062.1:144150-151154 GCF_000412655.1 Myotis brandtii | reverse complement strand
CCCCCCCTCCCCGAGTGCACAAATTTTTGTGCACCGGGCCTCTAGTCCTATATAATAAAGAGGTAATAGGCAAATTAAGCCTCATGCCTTCACAAGATGGCTTCCTATGACCAGGCCGGCAGGGGGTTTAGTGAGGGACGACCAAAAGACTGAACAAGCAGGCTGCATGGGGTGACCAGGCCAGCAGGGGTGGGGGGGCTGTGAGGAGTGACCAGGCTGGCAGGGAGGGGGCAGTTGGGGGCCACCAGGCCAGCAGGGGCAGCAGTTAAGGGTGATCAGGCCGGCATGCAGAGACAGTGAGAGGCAATCAGGCCAGCAGGAGGGGCAGTTAGGGGTGGCCAGGCAGGCAGGTGGTGAGCGATTAGGAGCCAGCGGTCCAGGATTGTGAGATGGATGTCTGACTGCCGGTTTAGACATCCCCTGAGGGGTGCCAGATTGGAGAGGTTGCAGGCTGGGCTGAGGGGACTCCCCTCTCCCCTCGCACAAATTTCATGCACTGGGCCTCTAGTTAGTTATAAAATGAGACCAAATTATTCAAGGGACCCTTAATAGTGATTGCTAAAATTTGCAAGACTTATAAATAAAATAATATGATTTATATAATGGAGTAAAAAATTCAAGGATGAATTGCATTTTTAATACAATTTTAATAAATCCAATACTGCTTTTTATAAACCATTCAAAACCCTGAAAGGTCTTTTTTGTGCATAAAAATCTATACTCAAGGATATGTAGAAGCCTTCATATTTGGCAATTTGCTGTGTGACCTGGTGGAGTTGACACTGACCAATGATTCACACTGGAGTCACTGCCTAAGGCAGGGGTCCTCAAACTACGGCCCACGGGCCACATGCAAATACAAATATTGTATTTGTTCCCGTTTTGTTTTTTTTACTTCAAAATAAGATATGTGCACTGTGCATAGGAATTTGTTCATAGCTTTTTTTTAAACTATAGTCCGGCCCTCCAACGGTCTGAGGGACAGTGAACTGGCCCCCTGTTTAAAAAGTTTGAGGACCCCTGGCCTAAGGGATAATGAGATCTCAGAGCAAAGGGCTACAAAGGACAAAAGGCAGAATAAAGAGAGAGTAGAGGGAAGAGAGAATCTTCAGGAGTGGGGAGTGGAGAGAAGCTCTTGCTGTGGAGCAGCAGCCTGAGAAGTGTGAATGGAAATTAGGGGCAAGATAGGTAAGTCAGAGAATTCCTGAGTGCCCAGCACTCTGTGAATTTGTATTTTGAACTAAAAGAAGAGTTCAGTGCAAAGAAAGAGGTAAGTCACTTTTCTCTCTCTTATTCCCTTCCTGATGCTGATGTTTCTTTGTGAGAAAATGGATCTAAGGGAGTGACACCTGAGACCAATGGACTGGCTGAGTAGTAAGACTGTTTCATTACTTTCTGTTCTACTCTGACCCGTTCATGATAAAGGCTAAATAAATAATAAACCCTTACATGTGTGTGGCACTTTACAATGTACAAAGTGCTTTATAAAATCCCCAAAACTCATCCATTTAACCTCCACTGTGGACCTCTGAAGTCCTTATTTCTGTCACACATTTTATTTCATCCCAAGTCTTCACATATGGAGTCACAATCTCATATACTTCTAAAGCTTTGAGATACCTGTGAGATCACTGGGTTCAAACAATTCTTTTATCAGATGAAGGGATTAAGACTCCTAACAGTTAAATAATTTTACCAAAGCCATAGAACTAGTTGGAATAAAGTCAATCAGGCTTTTTGTTTGTTTTGAGGGTTGTTTTTTACTTCCTAATAATGCTAACCTCAGTTAAAAGATTGGCTTTTAAATGGAAGATATGTATTTGGGGGAAAGTGAGGAAGAAGAGGAAGGGGCATAGGGAATAAATTGACTCTTGTCTGAAAGCATGTTTTTGCAAGTTCTTTGATACAAAACATTCCCAAAGGAACTCAACTTTGCTTGCAGTAACTATTAATGTATGAGTTTCAATGCCCTAGTACAGGACATTCCCCATCATGGATTACACATTATAAGATTCAGAAATAAGGGCTGTGGTAGGTAGCCTCGAAGTTGGTTTCCAGTTATCCCTGCTTCCTGTGTAATTTCCTCTGAGTGTGGGCTGGACTTAGTGACTCACTTCCAAAGAATAGAAGTAAAGGAGTATTGCTTCTGAGATTAACTTATAAATACTGTGACTTCTGTCTTGAGTATTCTCTCTCTCTCTCCCTCCCTCTCTATCATCACTCACGCTGGAGAGAGCTAGCTGCCGTGTTTTTAGTTAGTCCTGTGGAGAGGACTAACTAATGCGGCCGTGATCCTCTCCACAGGGCTAACTAAAAACATGGCAGTAGAAGGGAGGCCTTCAGCTAATATCCAATAGGAACCAGCGGCCCTTAGTCCAACAGACACAAATAATTGAGGCCCAACAACAACCAGGTAAGTGGGCTTGGAGCTGGACCCTCCCCATTGGAGTCTGCAGATGAGACCACAGCCTCACTGCCAGCCTCATTTCATAAAAGCAGCCTCAGGCAATCCCGTGAGCCAGAGGCTTCTGGCTAGTGGATCCCAGAGTCCTGACTCAGAGAAACTGTGACATATAAATGTTTGCTGTTTTAAACTGCCAAGTGTTGGGCAGTAATAGTTAACGAATACAAGAGTGAAAAAAGGACAAAAGAAATCTTAGTTAACTGATTATTTTCTCACTTTGATCAGTGTGTATCACAGTCTTGAAGACAGACCTTGAAATGTTTTTAACTTTTCTTCAGCGCTGTTACCAGTAAGCTTGCAAATCACACAATTGAAAAACGCATCCATTTATCTACTTGCATTTGTTACTCACTGCACATCATGGTTAAAAATACATCTTAGTAATGAGGAAAAACATTGGAGACCGTCAGTTATGCAAGTTCAGCAACTTACTATATTTGGGTGCAAGATCTAGAGATATTTTCAAGACAGGGTGGAGTTGGTATTTTTAGGTGTGAATCCTCATCTGGGCCAGAGAGCTTCTCTTCTTTCTGGGTGTCCCTCCCCAATAGCTGGTCCTAAAAGGTGCTCACGGAGCTCCTGCACTTTTGCTAACATCACATTGCTTTATTTGCAAAGCTGGAGATATGTCACAACATACATAAAAATTCCCATGTTATAATTATGCCTACAAAGAGAAATATTTCCATACTCACCCAGCCTGTAATCAAGTTCCACCTGAAAGACAAAGGTCTGGAGGACAATGGAAGTTGTTTGCAGTAACAAAAATGCACACTGCAAGCCAGAAGAAGCAGACCTGACCTAAAAGTGTGAGCTCTTGAGTTTAGAAAGTAAAATTCTGGGGAGTTTGGCAGGTGGGGAAATTCCAAAATGCCATGTAGCCACAATGAAAGGGAGCTCTAATCATTTTGGATGTCTATAAAAAAAAAACAGAATGAAAGATTAGGGGAGAGTCGTAATCAATAGAGGTTTATTCAATTTAAGGCCCTTATGACTAAAGCACAGCTTGTTTATATCTGGGTGCTGAGTTGGAAGCCCAACTAGTTCCTCCACCCGCACATTTTTGTTGCTAATTTCTTTTAAGAAAAACATTTAGATGACCTGCCTAAAGAAAGAGATATTACTACAGCTTCATGAAGCATCTGCAATCAGCATATTGAGAAATTTCTCAATATCTCTTCTGTTCCCCCTTATTCTTTCCTTTCTTTTTCTCTTATTTCTGCCTTTTCTTCTTCCTATTACTGAACAGCTTGGGGTGTTCCATTCAAGAACAAGATGTTATTGTCACAAGGTAGTTTTATTTACTTGCTGGGATTCATATCCAATGCTCTCTCTCCTGGCTCCATCTCCTCCCAGGGAGGCTTAGGCATGGCTTCCATACACTATTTGGTGAATTACAGGTTCATTTCTTCTTTGCAGCTAGCTACACTTATCTAGTTGGATCCCTGTCAAACTCATCCTGTTTACAGCTACAACTGAAAAATACTGTGCTGCATTTTAACATTTAGCAAGAATAACATTTGGTAAGAACTGCTCAGACCTTGAGAACCTTGTTCTAACATTCATTTTTTTTAAAATCTCCTCTCCATTTTCCTCTTCAAAAACATTACTAGCCTCTTGCACCAGCATCCCTCTGTGCTATGGTGAAGCAAATACCCCCTTACCCCCAAAGATGGGGGTTTAGACCTGAGGAAGGACTGTCACAGAAGACACTGCATATTTTGTGAATCTTTCTTGTCTTTAGTTGCACTAAAAGCCATATTTATATTATACTATTTTTTTTAATTTAGTGGCTCATTATTTCTAGACATGGACTTTTCAAAATTTATTTTTCTCTCTAATGGAGTCAAACCAATAGACTCATGTCCTTCGTCATCAAGGAATAGAACATTTACATTTTCCCAAAGTCTAACTTACTAACGACCCAGGGTGGCTTTTAAATAGAAGTGCTATTGGGGTCCTGTTGTGTGAAGGAAGCATTCAAGACCCCTGCCCTAGCCAGCTGTAAAACCGAATTGATTTCTGAAAAAAATAAAAATAAAAGAAAGTTAAAGGAGACCATGTAAAAAGTAAAATAAATAAATTGATCACACATGTGTAATCATTATTCATAAGAGCATTCTCTCTATTATTTCATAACACAGCTGTATACACACACACAAAAGAAAACAGCCCATTTTTCTTCTTATTATTGGACTCTTATTAATTTCTGTTTAATGAAACACAAATGTTCATGTGCTTCATTGTGAGGAGCATAGTCTTGTTGGGTGTTTGTTCAGCACTGGCTAGAGTGACTGTGCCCATCTAATACAAATGTCCGTAGGCCTTTGAAAGCCCCTTGACAGGGCCTCTTTTGAGCATGCCAGTTGCCATGGTCACCAGGGTGCTGATTTGCAAAGAAAATTGGAAGCCATGCTCATTATGTCCAAAACTACATTGGGGGATGAGGAGAGAAGGTTTGCTTGAGAGTTGGCAATTGGGGTTTGTTAGTCTCCCCGCCCACACACTTCCATCAAACAATGTCTCATTCAACTGTGTAAGTCAAGTTTAAAACTGCCATCTTTCCAGCTGCAACAGGCCTGGGGAGTGTGAACAGAAAATCATCACTCACAGAATCATCACAGCACAGGCTCTCAGGCTGATCTGCTCCAGTGACTAGCAAGGACCGTAGGGGTGGGACAGATGGGTGGTGGAGTGGGAAGCAATGACACCTGAATTCTGTGGCCACATGGCACCAACTAAATGTATGACCTGTTCTTGTGACATTTTGGGTTTTCTTCACCTACAAAATGAGGTGGGTGATAGAGAGCATCTATAGGTTCCCTTTCATCCTCTAAATTCTGTGATTCGAAAACCCACTCTCGATGCTGATACACTCATATTACATGCCCAGGCACACATATGCAGCTTTATTTAGTTATTTTTAATGTTTTCTTGGTTTGAGAGCATGAATGGAATGCCTCACATTTTCATATGAGGCATGTAAGTAAAATTGAGCCCTTTCAAGCTGTAAACAGAGAACATAGCTGTAGTAGTTTGAGAATTAATCGGAGGAAGCATCGGTTTAATCACCTATGATTACCTTAGCAACAATGCTTGTCATCTACTTTGAAATAATACCTATAATGCATTCTGGTTCTTATTTTCTACTCCGTGCTAGATGCTTCCACATCAGGAGAGGCTAGATAATTCTTCCAAAGTATTACAGCTAAATGGCAAGGCTTCATTTTGAGTATAGATTCTTTTGATGTCAAATTTATTGTTTTTCTATCTACTAGGACTGGCTTTTTTCTTCTTCCTGCCAATCTTCACTTAAAGGGCCCTGGAAATCAGGGTGGGAGCAGAGAGGTTTACTATAAAGGGATAAATCCAGTGGAAAATTTGGTGGGCCCAAATAGAAGTTTTCTAGAAAAAGTGAAATTACACTGATTAAAGAGGTGTGTATATCTATGGGTGTAACTGAAAAGTGACTGAGATCTAGAGAGAAAAGACATATCAAAAGGTTAGTAATTTATGTCTCTATTTTACTGAGTAAGCTAATTATTTAAATAAAATTACTGAATTTGGAAAGCTTGTATATTGCATCAGGAATGTAAATTTATCAACTAACATGCCTGATGGGGACTAATGCCACATTATAGCTGATTTGGAGGAAAAATAAAGCAAAGCTCAGTGAGGCCAGCAAAGCCACAGTGCTTCAACTGACTGTGTGGCTGTTGCTTTTAGCATTTTGAGAGCTATTTTTTTTTAAATCTTTATTGTTCAGATTACATTTGTTCCTCTTTTTTTCCCCCCCATAACTCCCCTCCTCCCAGTTCCCGCCCCACCCTCCGCCCTCACTCCCCACCCACTGTCCTCATCCATAGGTGCACGATTTTTGTCCAGTGAGAGCTATTTTTTTTATTGTAGGATTATTTATGAATCAAATGAGTTAATAAATATGAAATGGGATGTAAAATGAAGTGCTTAACCAGTGTTAATTGCTATTAAAAAATAATATTTATTTGCTTGTTTTAATAAATACTTATATAGTGTGTATGCCAGGCACTATTCTAAGAGCTTGATTCTATTTACTGCTATTATCTACATCATATAAATAAGAAAACTGAAGTCCTCAGATCAGTATTAACTTGATGGAGTATATTGCTCTATGACCTTGGTATAGAGGCCTGTTATTAAACACTAGAGGCCCAGTGCACAAAAATTTGTGCACTCGTGGGGGGGGTCCCTCAGCCCAGCCTGTGCCCTGATGGGACCCCTCGGGGGATGACCACCTGCTGGCTTAGGCCCGCTCCCCGGGGGATTGGGCCTAAGCTGGCAATCAGACATCCCTCTGGCAGCCCGGGAACCCTCGGGGGATGTCCACTTGCCAGCGGGGAGCAGGCCTAAGCTGCAATCTGACATTCTTAGTGTTGCTGAGTAGGCAGGAGAGGCTCCCACCACCACCACTGTACTGGCAGCCGTCAGCCTGGCTTGTGGCTGAGCAGAGCTCCCACTGTGGGAGCGCACTGACCACCAGAGGGCAGCTCCTGCATTGAGC
>NW_005369062.1:142375-143664 GCF_000412655.1 Myotis brandtii | reverse complement strand
TTTTTATTCTGGGATTTATTTACCTTCTATAATTGAAACTTTGTTGCTTTGAGTGGAGCTCAGAGCCGGCCGCGGCAGGTGGGAAGTTGGCTTCCTCCATCATTGGGGCAACCAAGTCTCCTGCTTGGTCCAGCTCCGTGGCTGCCAGCCGCCATCTTGGTTGGGTTAATTTGCATATGGTCGCTTTGATTGGCTGGTGGGCGTGGCTTAAGACGTAGCGAAGGTACGGTCAATTTGCATGTTTGTCTTTTATTAGTGTAGATTACAGATCCCTAAGTACATATTGGAGTTGGCTTTATCATGATTTTCAAAATGTTTAGTAAATTGCTCCAGTTTTATTCTCTCTATAACATTTGCCTAACTGTAATTACAATTAAAATGTTGGTTTCCTTTCTCTTGTTCTAATTTTAATTCCCCTCAAATATATCTATGTATTCTATTACCTATTAGACTGAAAGAATCAGGAAACCCACTGCTCTTCAGAGAGCACCAACCAGATGTTGATAAATATCTAGCCCTTGACAACAATTCTATTTTCTGTCTCTATGAATTTGAATACTCTAGGTACCTCCTATAAGTGGCATCATACCATATGTATCTTTTTGTGACTGGTTTATTTCACTTAGAATAATATTCTCAAAGTTCATTTTTGTTATAGTATGTGTCAAACTTTCTTTCTTTTTAAGGTTGAATACTATTCCATACTCCATTGCATGTATATGCCATGTGTTTTTCCATTTATATACATTTATCTGTTAATGGACACTTGAGGTGTTTCCACCTTTTGGCTATCTATATATATACTAGAGGCCCGGTGCACAAAGATTTGTGCAATTGGGGGTGGGGGGGTCCCTCAGCCCGGCCTGTGCCCTCTCGCAGTCTGGGACCCCTCGGGGGATGACCACCTGCTGGCTTAGGCCTGCTCCCTGGGGGATTGGGCCTAAGCTGGCAATCAGACATCCCTCTGGCAGCCCAGGAGCCCTCGGGGGATGTCCACTTGCCAGCGGGGACCAGACCTAAGCAGCAGTCGGACATCCTTAGTGCTGCTGAGGAGGCAGGAGAGGCTCCCGCAGTGCTGGACGCCATCAGCCTGGCTTGTGGCTGAGCAGAGCTCCCCCTGAAGGAGCACACTGACCACCAGGGGGCAGCTCCTGCATTGAGCATCTGCCCCCTGGTGGTCAGTGTGTGTCATAGTGTCCAGTCATTCCCAGTCGTTCTGCTGTTCGGGTCAATTTGCATATTACCCTTTTATTATATAGAATAGAGGCCTGGTGCACGGGTGGGGGCCG
>NW_005369062.1:136484-141932 GCF_000412655.1 Myotis brandtii | reverse complement strand
ATTGGGGCAAATAAGCCTCCTGCTTGCTCCAGCTCTGTGGCTGCCAGCTGCCATCTTGGTTGGGTTAATTTGCATATAGTCGCTCTGATTGGCTGGTGGGTGTGGCTTAAGGCGTACCGAAGGTACGGCCAATTTGCATGTTTGTCTATTATTAGGTAAGATAAAACCCTAATATGCAAATAGACCAAATGGCGGAATAACAGAACAACTGAACAATTGGTTGCTGTGACATGTGCTGATGACCAGGCGTGCACACGGAACATGGTGGGCATTGGCAGCAGGCAGCAGAGTGTGGAACATGGTGGTCATCGGATATGGTGGGATGGTGGAGCAGGTGAGCAGGGGCGCCAGACCAAGGCGGGGTGCCAGTTGCTGTCACCAGGGCGAGCCTCTGGTGGTTACTGAAAATTCTTTACTCCTGAGCTCCATGGTCCCACCCGGCACTCACACCTGCTTCCAGCACAGGTCCCGCTCACATCCGCTGCCAGCACTGGAGCTGCCACTCACACCTGCTGCTGGAGCCCAGTGCTGACCACAATTGCTTTATTGCTTGGGTGCCGACAGCTGGTGCGAGCAGTGGCTGCTGGCCCTATTGCCTCTCAGGGCTTCACCTCCCCCTGCTCCTGAGAGGTGATTGGGGCAGCAGCTGCCACTTGCACCTGCTGCTGGCACCGGCCCAATCACTCCACACCATCAGCAGGTGTGAGTGGGGCTGGCACCATCAGCGCATGGGAGTGGTGGCAGTGGGAGCAGGGCTGCCAACAGACACGGAACTCGGGACCAAGGCAGGAGGGTCTAGGTGGGGGCATGGAGGATGGGCCGAGACCTAGTTCTGTGCCCACCGCAGTCTTGCGGCCCACAGTTCCTTTCAAGGTGCACAAATTCTTGCACTGGGCCCCTAGTTGTGAATAATGCTGCTATGAACATAGGTGCATATATTTGAGCCCTTGCTTTCAATTCTTTTGGGTATATTCCTACCCAGAAGTAGAATTTATGGAACATATGGTAATTCTATTTTTAGCTTTTAGAGGAATGTCTATACTGTTTTCCATAGCAGCTGTACCATTTTATACTCCCACTAACAGTGCACAAGGGTTCTAATTTTTCAGCATCCTTGTCAACACTTGCTATTTTCTACTTTTGAAATGTAGGCAGTCTGTCTAATAGATATGAACTGGTTTCTCACTGTGATTTTGATTTGCATTTTCCTAATGATTAGTGATATCGGGTATCTTTTCATGTGCTTATTGGCCAATTGTGTATCGTCTTTGTGAAAATGTCTATTCAAACCCTTTGCCCATTTTTGAATTGGTTTATTGGTTTTTGTTGTTTAGTTGTAGAAGTTATTTAAGTACTCTGGATATTAATCCCTTGTGTTTTGCAAATATTTTCTCCCATTCTATGGATTGCCTTTTTACTCTGTTTGTATTTGATTTTAAGCTGGCTTTTTATTTTTACAGTTTTTGTATTTAAAGAAGTGTCCTTCCTTGTCTAAAACTATTCACCCACAGAAGTATGTTTACTGACTCTATTTCCTGGATGTGATACAAAATTTATGAAATTGCTAATAGACCTTTGGGAGCTAGACACGAAACAGCAAACATAGTCAGGGTCCAGTCGGGAGACAAAAACCACACCAATGATTGTAACAGAATAAATTTAATATAAAGAACAATTAAGCAGGTGTTGGATAACTAAAAAGGCAAAAGGGGGAAACATAACAGAGATAGTAACTGCAGGAAGTCACTGCCGTCCATAGGGCTGGGGAAATAAAAGGAAGAGGTGGTGTTATTAAAATGTAACAGGTGAGCCCTAACCAGTTTGGCTCAGTGAATAGAGCGTCGGCCTGTAGACTGAAAGGTCCCAGGTTGGATTCCGGTTAAGGGCATGTACCTTGGTTGCGGGCACGTACCCATTGGCGGGTGTGAAGGAGGCAGCTGATCGATGTTTCTGTCTCTCTCATCGATGTTTCTAACTCTCTATCCCTCTCCCTTCCTCTCTGTAAAAAATCAATAAAATATTTAAAAAATGTAACAGGTGGGAGGAGGGGCTTATGAGATTGGCCCAGCCCTCTGCTCTTATCTTGGAGAAGTAGTGATGCACCTGGGTCTGGGACTGTGGAAACACTGCAGGTGGGTTGCTGCTGCCAAGGTGAAGAAGCCATGTGATGGCAATGCTGATGTGACATGATGCAAATGGAGTAAAAAGCATCTACCCGTTGTCCTTCCTCCAGCCTTCCATCTCCCTGTAAGCATACCATGGCAGAGCCTAATAGGGAGCAACTGGCAGAGATAATACTAGTTTCCCCATTCTCACTAAGCAGAGTACAGAAAGGTGGATGTACAGCTCAGAGACAATAGCATAATAGTATAGCTGCGAAGGCCCTTTTATTGCCAAAGTGAGGAATCTTTGTTCATTTTAATAACTCCAGAAATTAGGACAGTGTCAGGAATATAAGTGTTGAGAAATATTTGGTGAATAAAAAAGAAATGGACCTAGAAAACAGAATTCTAGAAAGGAAATACAAAGCTTGAGTTTACTGCTTTGCACTTCACTCACCTAAGACTTTAATTATATTTAATTTTTAGTAGCTCTGAATATGAACTGCCTGCTCAAAACTTCATTTATTAGAGTGACTTCCATTTACTGGGCACTTACATTGCATTAAGGGTTCAACATACTTCTTATTCCTTTTAGGCTTCCTGCAAATGAAGGTATCCTTATTTCCACTTTACAGATGAGAAAACTGGCCTTGGAAGTTAAGCAGTATGCTCAAGATCAACCTGGTAGTAAATAATAGAACTGGGATTTAAAACTTGGGTCAGTTTGCTTCCACAGGCTGTGCTCTTAACCTTAAATCTCACATGCTCAGTCTCCCACATGGTATTTAAAGACACTCACTGGACACTCTTTGGTCTTCTTTTTTGTCTTAGCTGCACTGTCAGCAAACTTGATGTGGCTTTACAGGGCCTGCCCACCAGAATCTGCACATGTCCTTCAATAATTGAGTCTTCCTTAGTCCTTTTGGCTCCTCTTCCCCTCCTCTCCCTCTCCTTTCCTGTCCTCTCCTCTCCCATGAATGGTTCAGCCACAGGAATATTCAAAGGGAAGAAATAATTAGATACTATGAAAAACAACCGAACCATATGTAAAACGATTGAGCAGGTTACTCTGTGGTCCTTTAAGTAGGACGATTTTGCCACCTTTCACACAATGACTAATATTGAGAGTGCACCTGGACTACCGTCAACCTCCAATACATGCTTCACCAGGTGCTGGGGTATTTCTCAGCCCACGAGAAGAGCTTCACAGTCTATACTGATGATTGGCAAACTTTAGCCTGTGTGTTGTCTGTTTTTGTAAGTAATGTTTTACTGGGACACATCCTGATTCATTCTCTTACCTACCGTCTGTATTTGCTTTCACACAACAGCAGAGTTGACTAGTTACAACAAAGACTGTGTGACCCATGTAGCCCAATATATTTCCTATCTGACCCTTTAGAGAGAGTTGACTAGCCCCTGGTCTATACAGACCAAGGATCCCATTGATCTTTCAGCCACCTCACCAGTGTTTGCAGTTCCTTCATTTTGGTGACTTGGGATTGGGAGTTTCTCTTCAGGCATAACCCACAGAGGAAAACAGTGCTGCAAAACTCAACAAATAAAAAGCCTTCAAATCTTGAGTGTGGCTCCCTGTGTTAGCTTCTAAATGGTGTTCCCCTCCCCAAGAAATGTGCACTCCTTGGGCAAGTGGATGATATTACCTGATCTTTAAAGGATGTGGGGTGATTTTTAAAGTCATTTTAGGGTTTTCTTAAACTTAAAAAAAGAGAAAAAAGAGCAAGTGCCAAAGTCTTCAATTTCAAAGAGGATCATTCATACTGGAGAACAATAAAGAATTTTACACAAAAAAGGGCAAATCATTTTAAATCTTGCTCTTATATCAGTTCATTGATTGAATTTATTTTCAGATGATCTAAAACACACATATATCTGTATAATACTATTCCTGTTCTAAAACTTCAAAAATATCCTTATACTTTAATTTCCCTGCCAATCTTACAAAGGGTCAAGCATTATTTAACTTATTTTACCAGTGGAAAAAATGAGATCCTGAGAAAATAAATAAAATCTATACTAATAATCTATACTAATAAAAGGGTAATATGCTAATTAGATTGGGAGACCTTCCGGGAGACCTTCTGGACATCCTTGCAGACAAAGGGATGGTGGCGGGGCTGAGGCAGAGGCAGTTAGGGGTGATCAGGCCAGGAAGGGAGGGCACTTGGGGGCCAGCAGGCCAGCAGTGGGGGGCAGGTGGGGGTGAGCAGGCCGGTGGGGGGGGGCAGTTGGGGGCAAGCAGGCCAGCAGGCAGAGTGGTTAGGGGTGATCAGGCAGGCAGGCAGGTGAGCGGTTAGGAACCAGCGGTCCCGGATTGTGAGAGGGATGTCCGACTGCCAGTACATCAGTCGGGCATCTCCTGAGGGGGTCCCAGATTTGAGATGGTGCAGGCCAGGCTGAGGGAGACCAGGCCACTAGTTTCGTGCACTGGGCCACTAGTTTAAGCATATTAAGTACACACCTTATGGCAAAGTAAATATTGCTTAAATTCACTTAACTGAGTAGATGTTCTCATGAAATTATGTGGAAAGTAAACCTCTATATGTGAGATTATGATTTTTCACTTTTGGAGGGAATGGTTTTGGCTTCAATATATAACAACATCACAGTAATGCACCAAAAGACAAGCTACGTTTCACTATTTGCATGTATGTACTGTGCAAACACTAAAAGAAAAGTTCTTAAAATGAACAAAGAACAATGAGTTGCTGTGGTTTTCATTGTTCTCTAATCTCATGATCTCTAATAAGATAATGCTATTTCTTTTGTGATATTGGAAAAGCACTTCTCAAAATATAAAATCATTAAAAATATGAGGTCAGAGATGCTCTGGGTAATTCTTAAAAGTATGGTCTTTGCTTTCAGACAGTTTATAGACTTTCTGAGAAATAGCAATAAAAGAGAAAAAGTGTAGCCAGATTTGCTGAGCCTTTGCTTTGAAACAGTTATCTTCAAATTTATTTGTGTGTAAAAGTTCCCTGTGGGGAAGGGGAACTTGATGCCCAGCACATTTCTGGGACTTACCCTGAAAGATTCTGAAGTTTAATAAGTTCAGAGGTGGAGCTTAATAATCTGCATTTTACCAAACACCCATGGCTTTCTTACTTAGGTGGTTTATAAGCCATATCTCAGGAAGATGCTCCAGGTATTTTTAAAGAACAAATGAGCCCAGCCAGTGTGGCTCAATGGTTGAGCATTGACTTATGAACCAGGAGGTCACGGTTCGATTCCAGGTCAGGGCACATAAAGGTAGCCTATCAATGATTTCCTCTTATTATTGATATTTCTATCTCTCCTTCTCACTTCCTTTCTGAAATCAATATAT
>NW_005369062.1:105490-136436 GCF_000412655.1 Myotis brandtii | reverse complement strand
TAAAGAAGTAAAGCTGGCATTTGAGAAAGAGGATTAGGCATCCTCTTCAGGGGATAATTTAGGGGGACTGATAGGACCATACTTCTTGCTGCTTCTCCCAAAGAACTTTCTAACTATTATAATAGGAAAACAACAACAAAATAATAATTTTATAATTGGAAATTCATTCGTTTGGCTTGGAATATTTTTCCTAAAGAAATGCAAATAAGTTAAGAGGCAAAGATCATTTGGACCTTAGCCATCATCTATACCTCAGTTTGGCTGACTTAATTAGATCTTCCCTTAGAGAGGTTTTGATGGGAGAGCAGATGGTGCCAGGGACATTGGTGCCCAGAGTGCAGGGAGGTGAGGCTCTCAAAGTGGACAAGGCTATTCTATGACTTCAAAAAGAATTGAGGATCTGGGGAGGGAAATAGAAAGGAAAAATATGGTTTATAGATGCTATTTACAAGCCAGCAAGCTCCACAAAAGGTTGGAGATGTCCATTTACTTGTAAGATCAAAGTAATGTAGGGTTCTTAATAGAATGGTTGCATTTTTTTTGCTCTAGTTTTTCTGTTTGTATGATCAAAGTTACTAAGCTGAAAGATTGTAAAATGATGTGCTTCTGTATTTGAGACTATTGCTTCATATAGGCATGCTCTAGAATCGCAGCTTTCAGAGATCACCTATAAGAATCCTAAGACATCTCCTAGTTCCAGGACAGCACATAGATCTCAACTCATGTGCAATCTCCAACTGAGTGGTAGTGACTGCCTAGTATACTGTGTTGCAAATAATTATGTGAATGGTTAGCAGTGCCTGTTTTGTTTGTCATGGGAGTAGGCAAACCTCCATTAGTCTAAAATCCTAATTTTATGCACACCGTAACATTGAAATTCAGACTTAGTCACAGAGAAACCTCAGAAAAGATTTAAAGAAATAAGCCTATGGTTTGTGAATCTTTGCGTGGGCATGGATTTAAAATGACTTCTTGATTTCCTTTACTAGAAAAGTTGCCCACAGGACTCCAGATGTTGAGAGAAGGGTTCACTGTTACATGATTATGGTTTGGGGGTTGTTGTGTACACTATTTTAGTATCCATCCTTTTCCTATTTGTGCATTTTTAGAATGGAATGTACCAAGGGATCAATAAATGGAAGCCTAAATAGTGCAGGGGGAAAATTGTATGAGCAACTTTGTAGAATAAAATTCTTCATATATTTTCAAGCTCTTTTAGGAATATTTAAATTTCTGAGTGCACTAAGGGTTCCTTTTTCTTCACATCCTCAGCAGCACGTTGTTTGCTGATTTATTGACAGTAGCCATTCTGGCAGGTGTGAGATTGTACCTCACTGTCGTTTTACTTTGCATCTCTCTGATGATTAGTGACATTGAGCATTTTTTTTCATATGTCTCTTGACCATCTATTTGTATGTCCTCTTTGTAGAAGTGTCTACCCAGGTCCTTTACCCATTTTTTAATTGGATTGTTCATCTTCCTTTTGTTGAGTTGTATGAGTACTTTATATATTTTGGAAATTAACCCCTTATCAGATGTATCATTGGCAAATATGTTCTCCCATACAGTGTGTTCCCTTTTCATATTTATGCTGGTTTCTTTTGCTGTGCAGAAGTTTTTTATTTTGATTTAGTCCCATTTGTTTATTTTTTCATTTGTTTCTCTTGCCCCAGGCAATGTATCAGTGACAATTCTGCTCCAGGAGATGTCGGATATTTTGCTGCCTACATTTTCTTCTAGGATTTTTATCGTCTCATGACTTACATTTAAGCCTTTTATCCATTTTGAATTTATTCTTGTGTATGGTGCAAGTTGGTGGTCTAGTTACATTTTAAAATCTTTTTCTCCCATTGACCCCTTCTAGCCCGCCCTCTGTTCTCTGCCCCAGGCCTTCACCAACATGTCCATTATTCCACACCATTTATTGAAGAGACAATCTTTATTCCACTGTATGCTCTTACCTCCTTTGTCAAATATTAACTGAGCACAATGGGGTAGCCCAAGTGCCCATCAGTAGATGAATGGATTAAAAACCTGTGGTACATTTATACAGTGTAATACCATGAAGCTTTACAAAAGAAGGATCTCTTACCCTTTGAGACAACATGGAGGGACCTGGAGAGTATTATGCTAAGTGAAGTAAGCCAGTCAGAGAGAGACAATTATCACATGATCTCATTTATATGTGGAATCTAATGAGCAAAATAAGCTGATGAACAAAATGGGTCCAGAGACACTGAAGCATGTAACAGACTGATGTATTTCAGAGGGAAGGGGTTGGGGAAAGAGATTAACCAAAGAACTTATATGCATATATGCATAGCCCAGGGACAGATAATAGTGCAGAGAAGGCCTGGGGAGGGGTCGGAAGCTAGGTGGAGAGGGTCAATGGGGCGGGGGGAGAGGGAAAGGGACATCTAGACTCGGTGTTTGCGGGTCACCCTCGTAGGGCAAGTCTCCCGCTCTTCTACGGAAACAGTTGCCGCCTCCCATCCTATTAAATCCCCACCACTCCCATCTAAGGCTACGTTGTTCTTTCATACTTCGAAATGCCAGGCTTGGTGGCCTCCAAAGTGGGCAAGTGGGAGCACCGTGTCTTCGGACTCAGATTGAAGTAATTCATGATCACTGAACTTGAGTTTGCCATGGAAGCCAAGACTTGGGAAAAGTTCTCCCTTTCCCCGGAAAGGAGAGTAAAGTTCCTTTCTGAGGAATTGCTTCCTGTTGAGGCCACTGAAAAAAGACAGCCTTTCTCAGGACTGTTTTGGTACTGAACTGATGTTATTGCTCAGGGGTTCCTTTCTTTCTCACTGCAAATAATCCAATTTGCAGTAGAAGAAATACAAACAGTAAAATAGCTCATATACAATAGTAGTTTAAGGTTTTCATTGTTGGAGATTCAATTATGGGCCTTGGAAACTATTCAGGTTGGCTGACCTAGTTGCATTAGTGGTGCAAATCAGTGTCAGGGCATCAATAGGTATTATATTAACTTTTTAAAATTTGATTTTAGAGAGAGGAAGGGAGAGAAAGAGAAACAGAAACATCGATCGGTTGCTTCCCAAGCGTGTTCTGACCAGGGATTGAACCTGTAACCTGTGCGGTGACCAGGAATCGAATCTGCCATGGGAGGATGCTACAACCAACTGAGCCACCTCCCCTGGGCTCAATAGGTATTATATTAAACATTAAGGACAAATTTTCAAAGACATGAATTGTCATCTACAGCAGTGTAGTAACATTGTTCAATCCTTAAGCCACCAAACCAATTAGACTTTTTTCAGCCTTATATAAACAGGTTATTCTCTTGTTTATCTTACTCTTTTATTTTGGGCCAGGCGGCCATCACTTACTCTGCTCTTTAATTTTTTCCTGGTGCTTTACAGAAAGTATAAGGAAGTAATGGATGTTATGAAATTCTTGGCATATTTTAGAGTGTGTATGTGTGTGAGTGTGTGTGTGTGTGTGTGTGCATGCGTGCGTGTGAGTGTGTGTGTGTGTGTGTGTGTGTGTGTGTGTGTGTGTGTCCTATTTTTGGAGCGTGCCTACTGCAAAATGCCCAAGATGAGGACAGAGAAGTGTAAAGAGGAAAGATCCTGTAGATTCTTGTAGGCATGTTAAGGATTTTGTACTCAAGCTTATAAACTATGTGAAACCACCAAATGGGTTTAAATTGGAAGCAAAGCACACCTCAGATACCATTTTTTTCTGAGAAACTTTTCCATTTTCCTCCAACATGTTATTTGAAAATATTCAATACTCATCTTGTATTAGAAACACATAAGTATGGATCTGTCTCCACCATACTATGATCTCCTTGTAGGCAAGAATTATGTCTTTTTCATATTTATATAATTTGAAGCACAGCTGGCAGGATAATGTGGAAAGAGTTTATTGGCATGGATGGAGATTTAGAATCAGGCAGATCTAGTGTTGATTCCTGTCACAATGCTTTTCCAACTCTATGACACTAACCATGTACCCAGGGCATTATAGTTGGAGGCTCCCCTCCACACCCCATACCACCGGGCTGCCAATGGGTGTGGGCAAGAAGGGTGTGCATTGCTGTTTAGAATTTAAAAACAGTAATAAACCTAACTGAAAGTTGACCTGCTTTCTATTATCACCATGTGCTGACAATTCTAAATAATGTCAGTGATAAAATACTCCTCCCTAAAATAGTCTTTTGTGGACCTAGGTTCTAACCAATTGCAATGGTTACTATTGAGGTTCCCCCCCCCCCGCAACATTTTATTATGAAAAATGTCAGACATAAAGAAACAATTTTACAGTGAAAAGTCACCATCTAGTTTCTAAAATTAATGTTATATTGCTTCATCTATATCTATTCATTTATCAATCATTTTTTTGATACATTTCAAAGTAAGATGCATTCATGAGTCCATTGCCCTATAAATATTTTAGTATGATATAATTAACCAGAGTTATTACTCATTTATAGGAGTTGGATATTTGTTTAAGGCTATTCCTTCTTCTGAGATAAAATTTGCATAGCATGAAATGCATAAATCCTAAGGGCACCATTTGATGAATTTTGACAAAAGCATACACCTGTGTAACCCAAATCACCATGAAGATACAGAAATGACCATTATACCAACAATTTATCTCACACCCCTTCCCAGGCAACCCCTCCTCCCATCTTTCCAGAGGAAACTTGTGTTCTGATTTTCTTCCAAGCAGATTAGTCTTGCCTATTCCAGAACTTAATACAAAGGGAATCATAAAATATGTACTTTAAGGTATCTTTCTCTCAACACAATGTTTCAGATTCAACTACATTGTTGCATTTATCTGTAGTTTTTCATTTTTAGTTGCTCAGTGTCATCCCTTTTTATCAATATACCAGTTTGTTTAGTCATTTTCCTATTGATGGACAACTAGGTTGTTACTGGGTATGGCTGTTATGAATAAAGTTGCAATTAAATTTCATGTACACCATGGTGTGTGGGCTTATATTTCCATTTTTCTTGGGAAAATATATATCCTCATAAGTAGAATTACTGGTTATGGTGTAGGTATATGTTTGGTTTATCAGAAACAGCAAACCTTGTAACTTTTTGTACCATTTTACCCTCTCATCAACAATGCACGAGAATGCCAGGTCCTCCCTATTTTTGCCAACTTTTGTTGTTTTCAGTTTTCTTTTTAAATATTAGTCATTCTAATGAGTTTGTAGTGGTATAGTGATTTTAATTTTCCTAATGACTAATTATGTTGAACACTTTTTCATGTGCATATTATTCCTTCATATATCTTTGTTTTTTTGCATGCATTATTGCATTTATATAAATTTCCAATATTGTTGAGTAATTCCATATGCTATACTTTATTTCCCTGTAACTGTTTTGTACTTCTTAATCCCTTTCATTTTTCATCAAGCCTCCTAACCCCCTTCTATCTGGTGACCGTCAGTTTCTTCTCTGAATCTATAAATCTGAGTCTGTTTGTTCATTTATTTTGTTCTTCAGATTCCACATGTAAGTGAAATCATATATTTTTCTTTCTCTGTTTGACTTATTTTACTTCACATAATACCCTCTAGGTCCATCCATGTTGTCTCAAATGGTAAGATTTCATTCTTTTTTATGGCCGAGTAACGCTCTATTGTACCAATTCTTTGTTATCTAATCATTTATTGATGGGTACTTAGTTTGCTTCTATTTCTTGGCTGTTTAAATAATCCTGCAATGAACCCTTGTAGGGGCATACATACATCTTTTTGAATTAGTGTTTTTGATTTATTCAGCTAGATACCCAGAGTTTCTGGGTCATATGGTAATTCTATTTTTAATTTTCTTATGAACCTCCATACTGTTCTCCAAAGTAGCTGTGCCAATTTGCAAACCTACCAAAAATGCATGAGCGGTCCTTTATCTCCACATCCTCCCAACACTTTTTTCTTTGTACTTTTCCCAGGTGTGAAGTGACATCTCATTATGGTTTCAATTTGCATTTATCCTCTGATTAGCAATGTTGAGCATATTTTCATATATCAATTGGACATCTGTATGTTCTCTTTGGAGAAATGTATATTTAGGTCCTCTGTCCACTTTGTAAACGTTTTTTTTTTTGGTGGAAAGTTGTATGAATTCTTTATAAATCTTGGATATTAACCCTTTATTGGATGTATCATTGTTGAATATCTTCTTTCAATATGTTGGTGGTCTTATTGTTTTGTTGATGGTTCCTTTGCTGTGCAAAAACTCTTTAGTTTGATGTAGTCCTATTTATTCTTTTGTTTTGTTTCCTTTGCCTGAGGAGCTATATAAAAAATATATTATTAAGAGCAATTTCATTTTACCGCAGCGTAGTATTCCATTGTGTAGATGTACCACAGTTTTTAATCCACTCATCTCCTTATTTAATAACTTTTTTTTTTTTTTTAAATATATTTCTTTATTGATTTCAGAGAGGAAGGGAGAAGGAGAGAGAGATAGAAACATCAATGATGACAGAGAATCATTGATTGGCTGCCTCCTGCACAACCCCTACTGGGGATCAAGCCCGCAACCCAGGCATGTGCCCTTGGCCAGAATCGAACCTGGGACCCTTCAGTCCGCAGGCCGACGCTCTATCCACTGAGCCAAGCCGGCTAGGGCTACTTATGTAATAACTTAATCAACAAAAAATTAAAAAAGAAATGTTACAGAGTATCCAAAATTACCCAAAAACAATTACAAAAAAAGAAAAGAAGAGCAATTTCAGAGAGTTTACTGCCTAGCTTTTCTTCTAGGAGTTTTATGGGGTCTTACATTTAAGTCCTTAATTCATTTTGAGTTTATTCTTTAATATGGTGTAAGAAGGTGGCCTGGTTTTATTTTATTGCATGTACTTGTCCAGGTTTCCAAATATCCTTTATTTAATAGACTGTCTTTACCCTATTGTACATTTTTGCCTCCTTTGTCATAGATCAATTGATTATATAGGTGTGGGTTTACTTCTGGGCTTTCTATTGTGTTCCATTGATCTATGTGTCTGTTTTTATACCAGTACCATGACATTTTGATTACTATACCCTTATAGTATAGTACGATATCAGGTAGCATGAAAACTTCAACTTTGTTCTTTTTTCTCAAGATTGATGTGGCTATTCCAGTCTTTTGTAGTTCCATATAAATGTTAGAATAATTCTAGTTATGTGAAAAATGCATTGATGTTTTGATAAAGATTTCATTAAATCTATAGATTGTTTTGGGTAATCTTGACATTTTAACTATGTTAATTCTTTCAACCATTAGCATAGTATATGTATCTTCTTCAATTTCTTTCTTCAACTTATGATTTTCCAAATACAGGTTTTTTACCTGCTTGGTTAAATTTATTCTTAGTTATTTTTGGTGCAATTGTAATTGGGATTGATTTCTAAATTTATTTCTGATAGTTTGTTATTTGTGTATAAAAATGCAACTGATTTATTAATTTTGTACTCTGATAGTTTACTGAGTTCACTTATAAGTTACAATAGATTTTTAGTGGAAATTTTGGATTTCTCTACATATAGTGTCATGTAATCTGCAAAAAATGACAGTTTCCAATTTGGATCCATTTTGTTTCTTTTTCTAGTCTGATTTCTATGGCAAATACTTTCAATACTATCTATAATAATAAAAGCATAATATGCTAATTAGACCAGACATCCTTCCAGATGTCCTTCCGGACGACCTTCCAGACGAAGCCAGAGCTGTGAGGAAAGCCTGGGTCCTGGGTGCCTGCTGGCGGCTAGAGGGAAGCCTGGGTCCTGGCCGCCGGAGGGAAGTCCAGGTCCTGGGTGCCAGAGGGAAGCCAGTGCTGGCAGCCAGGGGAAGGAAGGCCTACTCTTGCACAAATTTTGTGCATCGAGCCTCTAGTGTTGAATAAAAGTGGTGAAAGTGGGCAACCTTGTCTTGTTCCTGATGTTAAGGATAACACTTTTAGCTTTTCCTCGTTGAGTATGATGTTAGCTGTGTGTTGGCAGGGTGGCTTTATGTGGTAGGAACCCTATAGGGCCTGATGGCACCGTCTCTCTGATCACCTGCTTCGGGTGCTCCAGGACTGTCTCTGTGTGGGCTGTGTGTGCCTCCTGCTGCTGCTGAGGCTTGGTTGCTGTTGGCATGTCAGTGAACGGGTTGTCCCTCAGGCTAACTGGACGTGAAGCCTGGCCATGAAGACTGGCCATGATAACAGTGTATGAGTTGCTGTGCAGGGGTATTGTATTCTTTGTATTTATCCTGCTTGGAGTTTACTGAACTTATTTAATTTTAAATGTGCACCTTTCACCAAAATTTAAACATTTTTGCACAATATTTCTACCCCATTTTCTTCTCTCCTTTTGGAATTCCAATGACGTGCATGACGAACCTTTTGATTTGGACCACAGGTTCCTGAAACATTGTTGCTATTGTTCTGTTTTCTTCCTCATTCTTTTTTTCCCCTCTCCTCTTCAGATTGGGTGATTTTAATCTGTCTTCAAGTTCACAGATTTGTTTTAAATACTCTTTTTTTCTGAAACAATTATGAGTTCAATATGTTTCAATTACCAAAGGAAATGGAGTGACTGGCCGTTTTGAATTTTTGACAGGAATAGGGAGAGATTGGCTACTTAATTTGTGGGGCCCAGTGCAAAATGAAAATGTGAGGCTCCTGTTCAAAAATTATTAAGAATTTCAAGACAGTGACAGAGAGCACTCAACCAAAAATGAGGCCCTCTGAGCACAGGGGTCAATGTAACTGGACAAATTGTATGTCAATGGAGCTGAGTGTATGGTAATGGTAGACTTCAGAGTGTCCAGTGAGAAACATCAGAATTTGAATCCCAGAGCCATTACTTGTTAGCTGGGTAATCTTAGACAGGTTTTCTCTTCAAGCTTTAGTATTCTTATCTGCAAAATTAGTCTTCCCTAGGTTTGTTCTGAAACGTGATAGCTAAATAAAGTGCCTAGTATAACATGATATATACTATGGTAGAAAAGGAAATTATTATTTTAGATGGGCTTTGTTAGAAGAAAAATGTGGAAGGAAATAGGCAGGCAGGGGACAGAGTTGAAAAATTCAGGGTGCTCGCCCTCCCAGTGAGTGGGAGGAAGCTGGTGGAGAGATAAATTCCCTGAACCAGTCTCTGGGTGGCGCTATTAGCCCAAGAGAACTTGGTTATGTTCTAAGTGTACAGGTGAGGAGGGTGTTTTAAAGGATGGGGCAAGGGAACTGTAGAAACACAGAAATGAAAACTAATTTGTCAACCAGGCATTCCGATAAAGCAGAACTTTTGAAAATCCGAAGAATGCTGAAAAAGTGTAGTGAGTACTTCTCAACTGCCTAGGTAGAGATATCAGGACATTTGGTTTATTTAGGTAGAGATATGAGGATTTGGGTTTATGTCTAATAATCTAAAACTTTGGGTCTCGATCTGGCTTTAAATTAGAATCACATGTGGAGCTCTGCAAACTTGTGATGCTCGGGCTCCACCCCAGAGATTCTGCTTTATTAGTTCTGAGGTGAAGCCTGGGTGTAATCAGTGTTTTTTGAAAGCTTGTCAGATGATCCTAATGTGCAGACAGGGTAGAGAACCACTAATCTAATACAATGACATGCTGTTATAATTTTGTCTCTGTATTTCCCTCTGGGGGAAGGGTAGGATGGCCGACGTGTGTGTGTGTGTGTGTGTGTGTGTGTGTGTGGTGTGTGTGTGTGTGTGTTTGGTAACCAGGTGATTAAGCAGCAGTAAATCACACGCAAGTGGAAACCATTCAATACCCTCAGCACACCACAGAGTGATGCTTTCAGCTGGTCCACAGCTGTATCTGCTCAGGAAACCTCAGCTGCTACCCTCTGAGACCCTTACACATAAGTTACTACATATAATGTGTATTTAAACAGTGCCTGGCACATGACAGGGCTCAGGAAGTATTAGCTATTGTTACTGTTTTTACTAAAATTATTTTTGTTGTTACTAAATAGAATTAAGTTTAAATTAATAAAAAAAAGATTAAAGAAATTTAACAGAGTATAATTTTTTCTTTGGGTGGTTCGACTTCATCTTTTCAATTCTTGTATATCATTGTAAACAAGATTTTTAAAGAGGCAATAGAGTAAGTCATCACATCATAAAGATCACTAAATTACAAAATGATAAATTACAAAATGAAAACCTGTCCTAATACTGTGAAAATGGGTACTTGTTGCCTGGGATAAAATTTCCTGTGATAGTATCACATCTGGATTTAAAAATGACTATGTTGTCAAAACTTGGGTGGCAGAGAAAATAGCACGTATTGGAATATTGTTTAAAAATTAGATGGCAAAGTCTCTGATAGCTAACATGCACATGATGCATTTGAATCAGATTGCTTCGTGAAATGTCAGAGTATAATAAGGCAGTATTTCCAAATTAATGAAATGAGTGTATTTAATTTTCTTTTTAGTTTTATGCAATTAATATAATTATATGTGAATTAATAAATTAAATGTTGCAAGTGGATTTTTAACTACTTCACTTAGATGCTTAAATGTTTGTATGTTCAAGTTGGAAAACCACATTTTTTCCTAAATTTACATTTTAGAAAATGGACTTTGGCTTTGAAATTGGGAGCGCCTTGTGTTCAGGTGTGTAGACAATTCGGAAAGGGGCATTACTGAAGATAGGTGCTAAGTAGGAAGAAAAGAAAGGCTCAAATAGCCTTCCTTTTTTTCTATTTGTGATTCTTAGCTATTATCATTGCAATATCTGAGAATGGGAAAGTGCATTGTGGGCTTGTTCTTAGGCCAGTGAGGTTTTTAGAGAAAAGCCAACCTTTCTTGCAGCTGTCATAGCAACCTTAACAAAATAGGTGCTTTTCTGCTAGCTCTGATATGTCCAACAAATTTTTTTTTGGTGGGGGCTTAGGGGGTTATATGCTATCACAGTGGAGGGTTGGTTTTCCACTTTTAGTATTCTTAAGTACAATATTTATTGCCTTTTTTTCTATTTGTGATTCTTAGCTATTATCATTGCAATATCTGAGAATGAGAAAGTGCATTGTGGGCTTGTTCTTAGGCCAGTGAGGTTTTTAGAGAAAAGCCAACCTTTCTTGCAGCTGTCATAGCAACCTTAACAAAATAGGTGCTTTTCTGCTAGCTCTGATATGTCCAACAAATTTTTTTTTTGGTGGGGGTTAGGGGGTTATACGCCATCACAGTGGAGGGTTGGTTTTCCACTTTCAGTATTCTTAAGTACAATATTTATTGTTTTTTTTTCAGTTCATAAATTCATTCATCTCCAATCCCAGGTACCTACCATGTCAGGAGGGTGTATATATGTGCCACTTCATTTACTTCATCTCTTTTACTTAATTGTCCTCCAAAGTTTGGTTGAGGATGTAGCCATTGAGTAAATTGGATGCCTCTTCTGCACACTGGTTTGCTGTTGTGACCATGTGAAACGTGTCCCCCTGCCTGCTTGCAACAAAACCACGGAGATTGCCTCACTCTAAAAAAGAAGAAGCTCCCAGACAAGATCTTGACCTTTACTCATTGTGATACAGACCTCTCTGAAAACTATGGAGGCGGCATTGCTCTCTGGGTCTACATATCCTATATTTTCCTGCTATCTGCCCAGATGAACTCTTGAATCTCAAAGAGAAATTTAAAATCTTACTCAAACATGTTTAACCAAATCAAGCCTCCTATGCTTCTTTAATTACAGGCTATATGCAACGAGAGAAATGTGTTTCTTTCATCATTTTAAATACTCTTACTCTTACCATTCTTCTCCTCCCACGCTAAACCCTTCTACTCATATAATAAGCAGGCAGAACAGTAGGGAAGGAATATTTTTATAACATATAAAGTGGAGAGGAACAGAGGTCATGATTTTAAAATTCTGACCTTAGCACTTGAAAGAAATGTGTAACATTTGTTAAAAAAACCTAAATAACAATGGCCAAAGTTTATGCATCCATGAACATCCTAAAAGGTGATCAACTTATCAGCAAATGAAGCTGAGAAAACAAACACTTACACTTTTCTACTGCAGGGGAGGAAAAAAATAAACACTTTCCCACTCCTTCTAAGCTCTTCTGGCTGATCTAATAATCACATTAATATGAGACAAATTAACAGGAGAAAATGACCAAATTTATTACATATGTACATTTGAGGGTTCCATAAGAATATGAGACTTAAGGACAGATGGAGCAGTTGAGGTTTATATTACATTTGAGGGTTCCATAAGAATATGAGACTTAAGGACAGATGGGGCAGTTGAGGTTTATATGCCATCTGGAGCTAAGGAGGAGAGGGACTTGAGGGGGAGGGTTGTGGTTTGTGACTTCAAAGGGGAGGAAGGCAATTCACATGGAGATGGAAAAGCAAATGTTTGGTAAACACATGTTTGCTGGGCCATCTTTAACAATGGGACACAGAAAACTTTGGTCAAATGGGACTTGCTAGGTTCCTCCCTGTCCATCACACACTAGTTCATATTAAACTACAGTTATCCATGATGATAGCTCCCTTCCTGGAGCAGGTCCTCTGCCTAAATTCTTTTAGTCTTTTCCTCAGTCTTTTGCTTCTTAAAAATAACCAGCTTAAAATATTCAATATTCCAAAATGCATGTTTTGGGTGGGCAAACTCTGCTCTCCCTCACCATTTTATAATCCCTAGGGCAGGAGAAGGAAGAAGTGAGGTTGATGAAGTTGACTCTGGTGTGTGCTTCTGTGACCCTTCTCAAAGAGCCGTCTATGGAGTTTCAGTCCCATCAACCTCTCTGGGGGGGAAATACAGTTCCAGGCCCTCCTCCTCTCTGGGGGAGGATTTCTTTGAAAAATACTTTTGGGGAATGTTGCATGTTTCATGTCCTTTTTGGAGATAATACAATGGACATCTATACTAATAAAAGGGTAATATGCTAACTAGACCGGGTCAACCGGACATCTTCCAGATGTTCGACTTCCTTCTGGACAAAGCCACCGTGGCGGGGGCTGAGGCAAAGGCGGTTAGGGGCGATCAGTCCTGCAGGGGAGCAAGCAGTTAGGGGGCAATCAGGCCCACAGGGGAGGGAAGTTGGGGGTGATCAGGTCAGCAGGGGAGCAGTTAGGCAGCGATCAGGCTGGCAGGGGAGTGGTTAGGGGGCGATCAGTCAGGCAGGCAGGCGAGCGGTTAGGAGTCAGTGTCCCAGATTGTGAGAGGGAGGTCCGACTGCCGGTTTGGGCCCGATCCCCGAAGGGGTCCCAGATTGGAGAGGGTGCAGGCCGGGCTGAGGGACAACCCCTGTGCACAAATTTTATGCACTGGGCCTCTAGTTACCTTATAAAAGCCTTTCTGAAAAGTTCTGTAGTAAAGAACCCTATTAAACTTTGTTTAACCCAGTGTTTAGATTCTAGATTCCAGAACTCATTTGAACATAGAAACCTCTTTTGCACACAACTGTTAACATCTCACAGGACCAATATTTCCTAGATAGAATATAACTAGGGAATTGCAATTTTAGTACTTGATATTTCTTACTTTCCTTTAACTAGTTTCTTACCTTTATTGGAAAAAGCTATATTTTCCTTTCTTTTTCCTCTCCCAAAGCCCATTCTAATGTGATTCTTCCCATCTCCTGAGAGATAGCAGGCAGTCAGAGCTGACTAGAGGTTGATGGGATGACCCTGCCAGGTACCAACAGCTGCAGACTGAGATGTACTTCCAAGGCTTGCCTTAAAGGTGTGGTCCCAGACCGGACTGCATCTACCTTGCCTGGGAACTTCTTAGAAATACCAAGTCTCAGGCCACACAACAGACTTATAGAAGGAGAATCTTCATTTTAACAAGACTCCCAGGTGCTTAACATGCACATTAAAATTTAAGGATCTTGGTGGAAAGCACATTGCAGTGAGCCAGAGCCTAAAAGGCTGAAAATAGGGAGAAGACCCCTGGTCACAAAAGAACGTGGAATGTGGGAAAGTCATCCAGCTAGTGGCATGGCCAGCTTGCTTGGCTTTGACATTGAGAGTTCACTGACTGAAGCCCAGGGTAGAATATGGCATAGCACATTTTGAAGATAGGGTGGCGAAGGGCTGGAACTAGAAAAAATCCAGGGAGTATAACTTCAAATCTCTTCAGGTAAGTGAAGGAGACTATCCCCGGGAATGAGACCAACAGACACAGGAGCCCTGGGGTATGGAGAGTCCAGCAAGAACATCTAAGCAGCTCTTCACAGGTGTGGAACCCCGGAACAGCTGGGTGTAATGACTCCATTTTCCAGACCAACAATTCAGTAGGAAAAAAAAAAGACTGACTCCATGCAGATATAACATCAGGCCTCATTTGGAATTACCTTCAAATTGATTTAGTACCTAGTTGAATATTTTATTTATTCTTAAGCTCACTTACACATACACATATACTCACTTATAGAAAAAAAGGAGAGGGAAAAATACCTAGACATCATGTTTCTGAATATCACAAAAATTATGCCTTAATCTCTACATCTTCATACATTCTCAACCCTGATGCTCACACACACATATGCAGTCACATACATGTACACAAAACTTATTCTCCTTCATCTGATGCTTAGGATATATTCACATATTGTAAGCCCCCCAAAAAAGAAATCATGGAGCTCATGAATTTCATGGGGTATAGTCTTCAGCACTGCAATAATTGCAGTCTTCTGCCCTCAGAGTTCACTCTACAGTTCAGATGAGGAGAATCTCTCCCTATTCCACTGTCTGCTGAGAATTTTGCCCAACAGCAGAAGTAGAGTCTATCTATGGTCCTGAAAACATTGCTGTGCAAAATGTAGTTCAGTGTTTGAATTTCCTATAAAGTTAAGGATATAGATAATTCTACCTTCCACACCTCCTCCCATTTACTGATAAAAAATGATTAATTGAGATGTCTGCATATGACCCAAAAATCTTTGTGTGCCTCAAGGCATGAAATCTCCCCATTCAGTTATGGGCTAAGCTGGTTGCCATCCTCATTCACTAAAACCCGGGGAGTTGGGGAACATATCCAAGGTCAAGCGCTAAGTTGGACCTGCTGCCTAGACTCACACTATTTCTGCCTGGAGAAAGAAAAGGCATAGCCAGTAGCTCTTTAATAATGATATCCACACACTAAAGGGCCTTACATGTAATCCACAAATCAAACCATAGGTAGGAAAGCCTGATGCTTTAAGAAGGCCTCTTGACCTATGTTTTCAAATATTTTGAACTTTGGCAAAAACTGGCAAAAATGCAATATTTACCCTTAATTTAAACCCTTGTGTATTTTCAAGTAACATTTAAGTAAAAAACAAAACAAAACATGTCTTTCTAGTTAAATGGAAGCCTTTGCTAGATACAAAGAGAGAGAGAGGGAAAGTACTGAGACTACTGCTGGCTGATTCCCAGATGGATTTGGGCTGGGCTCCCAAAGACAGCAACTGAAGTTCCTGAATAATTTCTCACCTATGAGGGTTCCCACTGAGAACTCTGGGATCTAAACCCAAATATGGGTTCCCAAGCCCAGAGCACCAGAACTGAGAAAGGTGCCCATAGAACATCTGGCTGTGAAAAGCATCAAGGTTGTTGTCTGCCAGTGAGAGATGGCTGGAAATACAGGCACCTTCTTAAAAGGCCAACACACAAAATTTCGTGTGCAGCCACTCACCTTAGGCTATGACAGAGGGTTGACAGAGTGGACTGAAGCTGTGTGAGGAGAGTCCAGGGTTGGGGGCCCTGGAGTTGGAGCTTGGAGGGCAGGCACCAGTTTACTGTGCTGAATCATTCCCTTATGCAGCTCAGGTTTATTTTTGCCTGGGGGGAAGGAAGTTCCCCCACCCTGTTAGAAGACCTCTCACCCCACCCTGTGGTTGATAGTCTGAGGCTACTCCAGGCTGATAACAATCATACTGCAGACAGAGGAGGCTTTCTGGAGGCTTTGAGTCTTTGCTTGTTCTCTTTATGGGCCAACGGTTAGGAAAAGCAGACTCTAGTGCACATCTTGGTCCTTTCCGAAGGCACCCAGCCCCGCAGAGGGAGCCACAGCTGTGGATTCCTGATAGCTCCAAATAGGGTTCTTAGGACCAGTCAAAAATAGCGTCTGACATTGTCCTGCACTAGAGATTGGAAGTCAAAGCAGATCTACCTAATACACAGACACAAAGTCAAACAGGTACCAAAATTGGGAGAAAAAGAAACCAAGCTCCAAATGAAAGAACAAGAGGATTCTCCAGAAGAAGAGTTAATGAAATGAAAATAAGAAATTTATCAGACATACAGTTCAGAATAATGATGGCAAGGATGCTTATCAGCATAAGATATAGTAACTATGAAGAATGACATAGCACTAATAAAGAACACAGTGGAAGGAATACACAGCAGATTAGGGGAAGCCGAGGATCAGATCAGTGAATTAGAAGACAGCATAGAAAAATCACTCAATCAGAGGACCAAAAAGAAAAAAAAATGCAAAAATAGAACAGTATAAGGAAGCTGTGGGACAATATGAAACATAACAATATTCACATAATAGGTGTAGCAGAGAGGGAAAAAAAGTGAACAAGAGATAGAGAATGTGTTTGAAGAAATAATGGCAGAAAACTTCCCTAATCTGGTGAAGGAAAAAGTCACACAAGTTCAGGAGGCACAGAGAGTCCCAAGCAAGAAGAACCAAACAGGCCCATGCCCGGACACATCATAATTAAAATGCCAAAAACTAAAGGCAAAGAGAGAATCTTAAAGGAAGCAAGAGAAAAATAATTTGTTACATACAAAGGAGCTCCCATAAGGCTGTCAGCTGAGTTTTCATCAGAAACTCTACAAGTCAGAAGGGGATGGCATGAAATATTCAAGGTAATGAAAAGCAAGGATATGAAACCAAGGTTACTATATCCAGCAAGGCTATCATTCAATAATGGATTGTGAAATAAAGAGCCTCCCAGACAAAAAAGACTAAAGTAGTTTATCATCACCAAGAAATCACTGCAAGAAATGCTAAGAAATATATAGAGAGAAACATGGGCATTAAGAATTAAAATGGCAATAAATAAGTACCTATCAATAATAAACTTTAATGTAAATGGATTAAATGCTTCAATAAAAAGACACAGGGTAGCTGAATGGATACAAAAATATGATCCAATTATATGCTGTCTACAAGAAGCCCACCTCAGAACAGGATTAGAGTGAAGGGATGGAAAAACTTTTCCATACAAATGGAAAAAAAAGCTGGGGTAGCAATACTCATATCTAACAAAATAGACTTCAAAATGAAGGCCATCACAAGAGACAATAAAGGTCACTACATAATACCAAAGGGATTGATCCATTAAGAAAATACAACCCTAGTAAACATATATGCACCCAATATAGTAGAACCTAAATATATATTAAAAAAACTTCTAGAGGACTTTAAAGAAGAGATCAACAGCAATGCAGTCATAGTAGGGGACTTTAACACCTTGCTGATTTCACAATATAGATCTTTCAGACAAAAAATTAACAAGGAAACAGAGTGTCTAAATAACACACTGGATCATATGGATTTAATTGACATGTATAAAACATTTCACCCCAAAGCTGCAGAATATACAGTCTTCTCAAGTGCATATGTATATTACTCTCAAAGATAGACAACATGTTAAGACACAAAATAAGTCTCTACATGTTCAAGAAGATTGAAATCATATCAAGCATCTTCTCATAACACAATGGCATGAAATTAGAAATCAACTACAGAAAAAACACACAAAAACATTCGAACACATGAAGACTAAATAGCATATTATTAAACAATGAATGGGTTACCAATGAGATCAAGAAAGAAAGAAAAAAAATTTCTGAAAACAAATGAAAATGAACATACAAATACCCCAAATCTATGTGACACAGAAAAAGCAGTCCTGAGAGGGAAGCTCATAGCACTACAGGTATACCTCAAAAAACAAGAAAAATTAACAATATTAACAAAATTTAATCCTACAACTTACAGAATTAGAAAGAGAACAACAAGACAATTCCAGAGTAAGTAGAAGGAAGGAAATAATAAAGATTAGAGAAGAAATAAATGACGTACAGGCTAAAGAAAAAGAAAGGAAAAGAAAAATGCAAAAAATCAATGAAACCAAGAGCTGGTTCATTGAAAAGATAAACAAGATTGATGAACTCATCAAGAAACAAAGAGAGAGGATCCAAATAAATAAAATCAGAAATGAAAGCAGTGAAGTAACAACTGACACCACAGAAATACAAAGGATTGTAAGAAAATACTATGAACAACTATATGCCAATAAGCTGGACAATGTGGGTAAAATTGATAAATTCATTGTCCTCCTCAAACTATTAAAAAATCCCAGAGAAATTAATATTTCCAAGCTATTTTTATGAGGCCAGAATTATCCTAATTCCAAAACCAGATAAAGGCATTACAAAGAAAGAGAATTATAGGCCAATATCCCTGATGAACATTAATGCTAAAATTCTCAATAAAATAGTAGCAAATCAGATCCAGCATTACATTAGAAAGGTCACACACTATGACCAAATGGGATTTATTCCAGGGATGCAAGGCTAGTACAATATTCACAAATCAATAAATATGTGATACATCACATAACCAAACTGAAAGACAAAAATCACAAGATCATATCAATCGATGCAGAAAAAGCATTCGACAAAATCCAACACCCATTTTTTATAAAAACTCTCAACAAAGTAGGAGCAGATGGATCAAATCTCAACATGATAAAGGCCTTATATCCAAACCTACAGTCAACATCATACTCAATGGGCAAAAATTTAAACCATTTTCCCTAAGAACAGGAATAAGACAGTGATGTTCGCTTTCACCATTCTAATTTAACATAGTACTGGAAGCCCTAGCCACAGCATTCAGACAAGAAGAAGAAATAAAAGACATCCAAATTGGAAAGGAGGAAGTAACACTGTTATTATTCACAGATGACATGATATTATACATAGAAAACTCTAAGGACTCCACCAAAAAAAACTACTGGATTTAATGAAGGAATTCTGCAATGTAGCAGGATACAAAATTAACACCCAGAAATTGACAGCAATTTTATACACCAATAATGAACTTTCAGAAAGAGAAACTAAAAAAAAAAAATCCCATTTTCCATGCAACAAAAAATTAAGATATTTGGGAATAAACTTAACCAAGGAAGTAAAAGACTTGTGCTCAGAAAATTACAGGACATTGAAAAAAGGGAAAGAAGAAGATATAAACAAGCAGAAGAATATATCATGCCCATGGATTGGTAGAATCAACATCATTGAAATGTCCATAGTACCCAAAACAATCTACAGATTCAATGCAATCCCTATTAAAATACCAATAGCATATTTCACAGATCTAGAACAAATACTCCAAAAATGTATGTGGAACCGAAAAATACCCAAAATAGCTGCAGCAATCTTGAGAAAGAAGAAAAAAGTTGGAGGAATCACAATACCAGATATCAAGTTATACTATAAAGCCACTATAATCAAAACAACCTGGTACTGGCACAAGAGCAGGCATATAGATCAATTGAACAGAACAGAAACCTCAGAAATGGAGCTAAGTCATTACGTTCAATTAATATTTGACAAAGGAGACAAGAACATACAGTGGAGTCAAGACAGTCTCTTCAATAAGTGGTGCTGGGAAAATTGGATAGATACATGCAAAGAAAAAAAAATGAAACTAGACTATCAACTTACACCATACACAAGAATATACTCAAAAGGATAAAAGACTTAAATGCAAGTAATGAAACCATAAAAAGCCTAGAAGAAACCATAGGTGGCAAAATCTCTGACATCTCTCTTAGCAATATGTTTATGGACACATCTCATAGGGCAAAGGAAACTAAGGAGAAAAAACAGCAATCAGAACAAATGGGACTACATCAAAACAAAAAGGTTCTGCACAGCAAAAGAAACCATCAACAAAATGAAAAGGGAGAGCATGTTTAGCAATGTTACATCTTATAAAGTATTAATATAAAAAATATATAAGGAACTCATACAACTTAACAAAAGGAAGACAAACAATCCAATTACAAATGGGCAAAGGACCTAAATAGATACTTCTCCAAAGGGGACATATAGATGGCCAAGAGATATATGAAAACATGCTCAACATCTCTGATCATCAGAGAGATGCAAATTAAAATGACAATGAGGTATGTCCTCTCACCTGTCAGAATGGCTACCATCACCAAATCAACAAATGACAAGTGCTGGCAAGGATGTGGAGTAAAGGGAACCCTAGTACACCGCTGTAGGGAATGCAGACTGGTGCAGCCATTATGGAAAACAGTATGGAATTTCCTCAAAAAATTAATAATGGAACTGTCATTTGACCTGTTGCTCCTGCTTCTAGGAATATATTTTAAAGAGAGTCAAAACATCAATCAGAAAGAATGTATGCACCCCTATGTTCATAGCAGCACAATTTACAATAGCTAAGATCTGGATACAGCCCAAATGCCCATCAGTAGATGAATAGGTAAAAAAGATATAGTACATTTACACCATGGAATACTATGCAGTAGTAAAAAAAAGAAGGATCTCTCACACTCTGAGACAACATGGAGGAACCTATTATGCTAAGAGTATTATGCTAAGTGAAATAAGCCAGTCAGAGAAAGACAAGTATCACATGATTTCACTCATATGTGGAATCTAATGAACAAAATAAACTGATGAACAAAATAGATCCAGAAACATAGAAACATGGAACAGACTGTGGAATCTTAGAGGGAAGGTGAGGGTTGTGGGTGGGTGGGTAGTTGGTAAAAAATCAACCAAAGTACTTGTATGCATATATGCATAACCCATGGCCACAGATAATAGGGTGGTGAAGGACTGGGATGGGGGACAGGGGCAGCTAAAAGGGTCAAAGGTGGGGGGGAGAGGGACAAGTGTAGTAGTTTCAAAAATAAAGATTTAATTTTAAAAACAAAAACAAAAGTAGTACACAGCCTCTCACCCTTTCCAGAATCTGGGAAACTACTACACAAGTGCACGTCCCTATGGATCAAAGCAAGTTACAGCAGGAAGAGATGTGAGGGACTGAGGAAATCATAGCCTGCTGAGATGATGTGTGACTTGCCTAAGCCATGAGTCTGGCTAGTCACGGCTGGACCCAGATTCCCTCCTCCCAGGTTCAGCATTTTCTCTTTGCATATACTTCATACTCGTATGCCTTGGAGGCAGGGTAGCCCATTGCCTTCAAAGAGAAACTCAGGGGTACTGCAAATGGGGGAGTTGGAAATTTTGTTATATTTGGGATTACATATATCCAGTCAGGCCAGACTATTCTTGTAGATATTAGTGCTATTTGGAAAACATTTCCAGGTCTTTTTCTTTTTAGGCCTATGGTAGGATGACCTTCTGCCCCCTTGTTCTTGAGAGGTGGAGTGGGATCATGTAAATAGTTTTAGTCAATAGGTTACAAGTAGAAATGATATTTGTCACTTCTATACTAGTACTAGAGCATTTAATTATTGTGGAAACCTCAAGAGTTTCTATTTCCTCAGGCATGACAACCGGAAACATTTAAGATGGTGATTGCTCCTTCAGTTTGGATTCCTAAGTGATTATGATGAGCAGAACCGACCTCTATATAATGGGTCATATAGCATGAGTGAGTGAGAAGTAAGCAATTTAGGATTTGGAGATTATATGTTACTGTAGCAAAATTGAACATTATTCCGGTTGATAGAGCCTCCAATATTATTTCCAAGGCAATCAACTCTTTGACTGCCTCTTTCTTTCCTTACACTATACTAGCTTTCCCTCAAATGTATTTTTGCCCTACTGTGGTAGTCCTTGAAGCTTTTGTTGTTGTTGCTTTTTTTTTTCTACCAGATTTCACCAGTGGAAGGACAGGAAGAAGAGCTGTGATACTGCTCTATTGATCCTCCACTGAATTCTTCTTCATAATAACTGAGATCAAGACCTCATTCTGACTTCACCTTGGAGTCCCAGGGATAAAACATAAATTCAGAAAAGAGCAAAAATAATTTTACAATATAAATTAATAAATAGGACACTGGAGGAAAAGAGATTAAAGTGTTGATACTTATTTTGAAAAAGAATAGATGAAGAGTGATAGTGACTATGATCATGAACAGAAGAATTTATTAACTTTTTATTAGTTTATTTAAAAGAATGTAAGATTCAAAACTATTTTTTCAATTAGTGATGGGCTATGTACCACCCCAACTTTTGCTGTTAAACATCAATTGACCATCTGAAGTTCAGAATTTAAAATATTCCTTTCTTTTGAAAACTGTATGTTTTATAAATATAAATATAGTACATTCTCAGTGAATAAAATAACTTGGAAAACACAGAGAAACACAAAGAAAAAATTTTCTATAATTCTGCCACTCAGAAAATAAGCACCAACATTTGTTACATGACTTTGGAGACTTTTAAATATATGTATGTGTGTATGTGTGTGCCTGTACGGACTTAATTGTGCCCTCTCAAAATTCATATGTTGAAGTCCTAAACCTTGATGTGATGGTGTTTGGAGATGAGACCTTTGGGAAGTAATTAGGTTTGGATGAGGTCATGAATGTGAGGTCCCCATCTTGGCATTAGTGCTCTTATAAGAAGACATCATAGAGCTTGCTCTCTTTCTTTCTCTCCCATGTAAGGACATAGCAAGCCAACAGTTATCCGCAAGCTAGGAAGATGACCCTAACCAAAACCCGATCATGCTGGCACCTTAATATTGGACTTCCAACTTCTAGATCTGTGAGACACTAAATATCTGTTGTTTGAGTCACTGAGTTTAATTTTGCTAATGCAGCTCAAGTTGACTACCTATTATCTATCTATCTATCATCTATCTATCTATCATCTATCTATCTATCTATTTATCTATCATCTCTCTATCTAAGATTGCAGTTTAAAGCTACTAAAAGATGGTATTGTTACAGAATTTACCAGATGACCGAAAAATACACAGGAGTACCCAGAGATACAGGAAAACCCATTTATTTCCAGATGTACTAATATCGTGACCCAGGGGAGCCTGTTTTCAAATCCAGAGCAAGCCAATATGGAGGAAGCTTTCTCTTTATACCCTTTGGTTTTTTTGTCCCCAAAATAAGGATCAGACTTCTGGACCTTTCGTGGGCTTTGCAAAAGCCCCAGGTGTTGGGATGGGGGATGTGAGACCACACCTAAAGTCCTGGCCTGGTGCCAGCGCTGATAACCCCCTCCGGGCGTTATGTATTGTTCCTGGTTTATGGCCTCTGTAAGATGTGAGTATTTAGGTAAACAGGTCTTGCAAGACCAGGTAATTAAGGAAGGGGTAGTGACTAGCTAGACTATAGGCTAACAAGAATGTTCATTAGGGATACTGATTAACCAGGTACAGAGTCAGGCTGCTGGTCTCCCCCTCCAAAATATCTTATTTTCCTCATCATTATGTTATACAAAGGTAGCTAATAGATCAATCAAGTGTGTTTGTTATTGTTGGTGTTTTTAAACTGAGGATGTATGTTTGGAAGTGTTATTAAAGTCTAATTATTAAATAAATTTTTTTTCTGTCAAGTTTTGCTTATTTAACATAAATAAGAATGAACAGAAATAGGTAACTTCCTGGACCTAATATTTCCATATGTAAAAACAGGGGCACACCATAATATTTAGATTAAAATGTTTATAGAAAATTTATTATAATGAAAATTAGAAACATACTAATATCCAGTAGAGGATTATTTAAGAAAATTTGATACATTGATTGCTATAATGGAATAATATAGCCTTAAAATTATATTGCAGATGAATATAGGGAAACCTGAGGAGATCTGTACAATTTATATACAGCAAATCTATGATTCTTTATTTTAGGGTTTCTGGCGTTATGTTACTTAGAAAGGGGTTCCCTATCCTGGTTTATGTAATTGTTCGCTTACTTTTTCTAGTTATTTTCTTTTTTAGGGAGTTATTTTTCTTTATCTTAAAAAATTTCTTGTGACAAAGTAAGTTTTGCTTTATAAAGAGACCAGCTCTTATTTCTTTCCATTAAGAAATAATAGTCTGATATGTTTAGAGGATGAATTTAGGGTGGATTTGAGAATAGAATTTATTTTAAGACTTTAAAAGCTAAATTAGTAAATAATTTATTATGAGATTGAAAAAATAAACCACAACACTTTCTACTAACCTTGTGTGGTCTACTGCCATACTCATAAAAGTAACTGTCTGTCTCCTTCCACAAGCCCCTGCTGCACTGTAGTGTTGCTCTCACACATATCGCATTTGATTTCCACAAGTCCTGGGCCTCAGGCAGCAGGAGACAAAGTAGTAGATCTGACTCATTCAAAGGATCTTTCCAGTCCAATTTTTCCCTGATTTAGTCATTAGATTTGCAAAAGTCCCATTTTTAATGATCTTACCAAGTTTGGCTGACATAAAAAAGGAAAGGAAGAAAAGAAAACAGAAAACACAGAATGATATTTGAGGCTAACCCTTTGAATAGTGCCTACTGCGCAAAGTGAGAACAAGAATCTAATTTTCTGGTCTGCTTGTTCTAGCATGCTTCTCTAGGTCTGTCATCAGTTGTGAGGGAACACAGAGAATATAAAAGATATTTTACTTCAAGTGACTCTATTCGATTCATTCCATTCTCCTTATAAAACTGCCTGCTGTAAAGTCGTGTCTAATGTGAAACAGTTCTAACTTGGTAACTAAACCACATATTAATTCCTATTAACATCGAACCGCTTGCATATTCACCCAGTTGCTGTAACATATGGAAACCCAAGTCTGACTGGACTCTGGGGTGACTGCACCCAGGTCTACACGTATAACAGAGATTTAAAAAGAGTTGTTCTGTCTCCGTTCAAGCCCAAACATCTACACATAACAGCTGTTATATTATTCTCCAAACTTGCCAACACAGAACTCTCTTTTATATAGTTTACATACCTATAAAAGTTACCTTATTAAGAAAGAGTTTCTTAATTTTTTGTTAATTGAAAACCTCACTAGAAATCTCTGTAGCTAAATGCTGAGGAAGACTTTTCACCTCTGCTAACTGGTTAAGACCCTGGTTCCATGTAAGTATTAGTAAATTTCAGCTATCAGAAATGGCATTTGTTGTAGCAATTCTTTAAATCACCAAAAATGTAACATAAAGCTGGCTAGTGTTCTGATAGTCTGGTTTATCATACGGAGACTTTCTAAAAGAAATTATTTTCAGGTAGATACCCAGAGGGATTGCTGGTAACTCTATTCTTAATTTTTTGAGGAATCACCAAACTGTTATCCATAGTCGCTGTACGAGTCTACATTGCCATCAGCAGGAGACAACTAAAGTGTCCTGGGATAGGGGATGGGATAAAGAAGATGAAGGGAATACTATTCAGCCCTAAGAAAAGATGAAATACTACCATTTGTGAAAACATGGATGGACCTTGAGAATATTAAGCTAATAAGTGAGTCAGAAAATAAGTGAGTCAGAAAAAGCTAAGAACTGTATGATTTCACTCATATGTGGGATATAAAACTGAAAGTCATGGACACAGACAGCAGTGTGGTGGTTGTCAGAGGGAAGGGGGTACAGGGAGAAGAGGGTCCTAATATGAGGTGACAGGAGAAGATTTGACTTTGGGTGGTGGGCACATGATGCATTATACAGATCTTGTAACATAGAAACCCACACTGGAAACTGATATGATCCTAGTAACCAATGTCACCCCAATGAATTTAATTTAAAAATAAAATAAAAATAAGGTAAATTATTTATCATAATGGAGTATAACTTGGTCCCTGAAGTTAAAATGACAGTCTTCCACATTGGAAGTGATATTTCAGAATTTATTTATTTATTACCAAGATTGTAAAAAATAAACCTCACCAGCTGCCTGCCAATGTCTACTGTTTTTGCAGTTTGTTTCCAAGTGGTCTGGTCTGAGCATTCCCATGTATATATGCTAGTTCCTGTTTCCTTTTACTGTGTTCTTAAAATGGGAAGTTCGCACACAGAAACAGTAAACCTTAATTTTGCTCCCATTGTTGTTCTCAGTTCTTCTTCCCCTGCAGCCCTGGGAACTTTCACTTGGGTTAGCCGTGGATTCTTCTTCACGTTCACACTTAGGGTAAATCCTGAGTTATTTTCTAATCAAAACCATTAAGGGAAACTCATCAAGTTTCTTTACTTTTATCTGGAATTATAGCAAACTTAGTGGTAATACATATTATCTCACACTGGTCAACAGCACTTTGATGAATAAAAATGGGGAAAATATTCTTGCTTAAAAATGGGGAATAAAAGAAGTCTTATTTTTATACATATTTTTAAATTTATCTTTATTGTTTAAAGTATTGCATATGTCCTCCTCCCCTCCCCCGCTTGGGCCTCCTCCACTCTAACCCCAGACCGCCCCTCCCTAGACCTATGCCACTATTGTCTGTTCCCAGGGGTTATGCATATATGTATATAAGTTCTTTGGTTAATCCCTTCCTGCCCTCTCTTCCCCTTCTTTCTGAGATTCCTCAGTCTGTTGTGTGCTTCCATGTCTCTGGATCTATTTGTTTATTAGTTTATTTTGTTCATTAGGTTCCACATATAAGTGAGATAATGTGATACTTATCTTTCTCTGACTGGCTTATTTCATTTAGCATAATACCCTATAGGTCCCTCTATGCTATGTCAAAGGCTAAGAGATCCTTCTTTTTCATAGCTGCATAGTATTCCATTGTATAAATGTACCACAGCTTTTTATCCATTCATCTACTGATGGGCACTTAGGCTGTTTCCAAATCTTAGCTATTGTAAATAATGTGCTATGAACACAGGGTGCATATATTATTTCTGATTGGTGTTTCTGGCTTATTAGGATATATTCCTAAAAGTAGGATCACTGGGTCAAATGGCAGTTCCATTTTTAATTTTTTGAGGAAATTCCACACTGTCTTCTATAATGGCTGCACCAGCCTCCATTCCCACCAACAGTGTACTAGGGTTCCTTTTTCTCCACATCCTTGCCAGCCCTTGTTGTTTGTTGATTTATTGGTGGTAGCCTTTCTGACAGGTGGGAGGTGATACCTCATTGTCCTTTTAATTTATATCACTCGGATGATTAGTGACGCTGAGCATTTTTCATATGTCTCTTGGTCATTTGTATTTTATAGATTAGTAGAATTAACATCTTTAAAATGTCCATACTACCCAAAGCAATTTATAGATTTATGCAATCCTTATTAAAATACCAACAGCATATTTCACAGATCTAGAATAAATACTCTAAAAATTTATATGGAACCATAAAAGACTCTGAATAGCCACAGAAATATTGAAAAAGAAGAACAGCCCTAACCGGTTTGGCTCAGTGGATAGAGCATCGGCCTGCGGACTTAAGGGTCCCAGGTTTGATTCTGGTCAAGGGCATGTACCATGGTTGCGGGCACATCCCCAGTAGGGGGTGTGCAGGAGGCAGCTGATGGATGTTTCTCTCTCATCGATGTTTCTACCTCTCTATCCCTCTCCCTTCCTCTCTGTAAAAAATCAATAAAATATATAAAAAAAGAAAAAAAGAAAGAAAAAGAAGAACAAAGTTGGAGGGATCACAATACCAGATATCAAGTTATACTATAAAGCCATTGTAATCAAAACAGCACGGTACTGGCACAAGAACAGGCATATAGATCAAGGGAACAGAATAGAGACTCCAGAAATCGACCCAAGCCATTATGGTCAATTAATATTTGACAAAGGAGGCAAGTGCATGCAATGGAGTAAAAACAGTCTCTTCAATAAATGTTGTTGGGAAAATTGGACAGGTACATGCAAAAAATGAAACTAGACCACCAACTTACACCATACCCAAGAATAAATTCAAAATGGATAAAATACTTAAGTCGTGAAACCATAAAAATTCTAGAAGAAACCATAGGCAGCAAAATATCAGACATCTTGGGCTGCAGAATTTTTACTGATACATCGCTGAGGCCCTAGGCCCTAGGCCCTAGGCCAGTGGTCAGCAAACTCATTAGTCAACAGAGCCAAATATCAACAGTACAACGATTGAAATTTCTTTTGAGAGCCAAATTTTTTAAACTTAAACTATATAGGTAGGTACATTGTTATTAACTTAATTAGGGTACTCCTAAGGCTTAGGAAGAGCCACACTAAAGGGGCCAAAGAGCCGCATGTGGCCCGCGAGCCGCAGTTTGCCGACCACGGCACTAGATCTTTAAGAAGCTTCCTACCTCCTGAGTGTCATTCTAGCCTGGGCCCTTGAGTGAGTATTCTGCGGCCCAACCGACACCCCCCACTTCTTCTAACACCACTTCTTCAAAATAGACTCTCCCAGGCAGAAAACCCGACTTCTGGGCATGGGCCATGAAGTTTCAATGGCACTGTATGTGCACGCCCGCACGTGGTATTTTGTGGAAGAGCCACACTCAAGGGGCCAAAGAGTCGCATGTGGTTTGCCGACCACTGCCCTAGGCCCTAGGGCAAGAGAAACAAATGAAAAAGTAACCAAATGGGACTACATCAAACTAAAAGCTTCTGCACAGCAAAAGAAACCAGCATCAAAATGAAAAGGTAAACTACTATATGGGATAACATATTTGCCAGAAATACATCTGATAAGGGGTTAATTTCCCAAATATATAGAGTTCTCATACAACTCAACAAAAGGAAGACAAACAATCCAATTAAAAAATGGGCAGAGGACCTAAATAGACACTTCTCCAGAGAGAAGTCTTTTAAATTAAGAGTTCATGTTGGGTTGCCGAAACCGGTTTGGCTCAGTGGATAGAGCATCGGCCTGCGGACTGAAAGGCCCCAGGTTCGATTCCGGTCAAGGGCATGTACCTGGGTTGCGGGCACATCCCCAGTAGGAGGTGTGCGGGAGGCAGCTGATGGATGTTTCTCTCTCATCCATGTTTCTAACTCTCTATCTCTCTCCCTTCCTCTCTGTAAAAAATCAATAAAATATATTAAAAAAAAAAAGAGTTCATGTTGGGGAAAAGCAACTGATTTAAAGAACAGACGATCTCATAAAAAAGGTCCTAATGCTTTGGCTGTGGTTGCTCAGTTGGCTGGGTGTCATCCTGTGTACTGAAAGGTTGCCAACCGTGGTTGTGGGCTCGATTCCTGGTAAGGGGCATGCAGGAGGCAGCGGATTGATGTTCACTTTCACATCAATGTTTTTTTCTCTCTCCCTTTCAAAAAAAAAAAAGTCCTAGGTTTTAATATCCTGTACTGTAAATGGCAGCTTCATTTCATTAACATCTCCCTAGTAGATTTCCTTCTTTAACTAACAGCCTCCTCATTCTTCTCATCACCAGAATAGGGAGCCTTCAGTCTTCACTGGACTCTACATTCAGTCAGTTGCCAAGATTTCGAGCCTCCATCTTTGAGCTTATCCTTTTCCTATTTTCTTTTTTTCAATTCTCACGACCCCCAAATGATTCTACTGTCCCAAAGCTTTTCCTCAAGAAAAGTGTCTCTATGTTATATTTTTTATTGAATTTATTTACTAATTAATTATTCTCAAGGAACAATCTAAAGATTACCATTTCTTCTTTCTGAGAGTATCTTTTTACCTAAAGGACATTGATACATTCAAATCAGTGCTTCTCAAATTTTAATGTTCATAGAAATTATCTGAGGATGCTGTGCAACACGAGGTTCTGATTCAGTAGGTCTTGGGGGAGGGCCCAAGATTCTGCATTGAGAACAAGTTCCCACCTGCTTCTGCTGCTGCTGTTTGAGAGCCACACTTTGAGCAGTAAGATTCTAAATTGTCTCATAGCCATCTCAACAATAGTAATAATCCTTTAACACTGCTGGCAGTTTCTGCATGATCTAGTTCTTCCCAGTTTTGTTTTGTTTTCACTCTGCCTGCTAAATCTCATTCTGGGTGCTTGCTTTTTAACAGAGTAGCAGAATTGATACAACTACCTTAAAACAAAAAGGGAGACATAGTTTCTGGTTGCTTTGGGCATTCCTGCTAATAGGAATTGTAATCTTTCAGGGATCTTCATTTTTAATAACTATGCTATCAGATTCCCAATCCTGGCATTAGGGCTACGTGTCACAGCTTCCCATAAAGTATTCTGATTTATAGACTCGCTGTTCCTCACCACAAAGTGAAGAGAAATCATACATTTGAAATCCCATATCTAGCTAATGAGATTTTATACTACCTGCTGTTTAATGAGCATTTAATTCCATGAATATGAAAATAACTCCAATTTGCAAAATGCACTTAATATTCTGGAAACATCAGCAACTGCAGAGCAGGTTACATGATACAATGAGCGCAGTTCCTTTCTCCGGGTCTGTTTGTTTCCCTGCCCTCTCTAGCCTGCTTCTGGCTTCACTTACCTTCTCCACTACTTTACAGATGATTCATCAACTTTCTGGCATTCCCCCTTACCATCTGTGTCCAACATCCCAGTAAAATCCAATAAACTTTTAATATCTAGCATCCCATTAACTACATCCATATATATATATATAGCTAATTCCCTGGGAGTTGATGACCTCAAGAGAAAGGGCACTACAACTTTCTGAACAACTACTCTGTCAAGTTCTGTGCCAGTTGCATCAACTAAATCATCTTATTTAATCCTAAAGCATTAAAGATCCTAAAAAGTTATTTTTTAGATTAGATTATGTTCAGTTTATTAAGAATAAACATTTTATTTTTCCAATTTCCAAAATTATTTTAAAATTTTATTTGCTTGAATGCATAATGTATGCATATGATATTAATTCAAAATATATAAAAGGAATAGAGCAAAAAAGCAGAATCTCTCTCCTTCCCATCATTCTCATCAAGTCTCTGCCTAACCTAGTATGGAATATACATAAATAATCATTTACTGATAATACCTTATCATATAGACAAATTATCTACACTAATAAAAGAGAAACATGGTAATTGGCGTACGACCGCTACCCTTCCCATTGGCTAATCAGCATATCCTTATGCAATTAACTGTC
>NW_005369062.1:102323-104109 GCF_000412655.1 Myotis brandtii | reverse complement strand
CCCTGATCGACCCTGCTCTGTGTGTGACAGGGTACGGAGCCCCAACCCCCCTGATGGGCCCTGCTCTGTGAGTGACAGGGGGCAGCGCCCCAACCCCCTGATTGGCCCTGCTCTGGGCATGACAGGGGGTGGTGCCGCAACCTCGCCATTGACCCTGCCTTGAGTGTGACAGGGGGCGGTGCCCCAACCCCCCAATCGGCCCCACCCTGAGCGTGACTGAGGGTGGCATCGCAACCTCCCGATCCGCCCTGCTCTGTGCATGACAGGGGGCGGCGCCCCAACTCCCCAATCAGCCCTGCTCTGAGCCCGACCAGGGGCTGCACCTAGGGATTGGGCCTGCCCTCTGCCACCCAGGAGCAGGCCTAAGCCAGCAGGTCGTTATCTCCCGAGGGGTCCCAGACTGTGAGAGGGCACAGGCCGGGCTGGGGTACCCCCCTCCCCCCCCAGTGCACAAATTTTTGTGCACCGGGCCTCTAGTAATTAATAAATATGTTTTCATGACCATTATGACATTTGATTCTCCTTATAATACTATGACATGGGCAGGACAGATATTCCTCTCAACCATTTTACATATGAAAAATTGAGGTTCAAAGAGGTGAAATGATCTGTCCATGTGTATATTTAGCAGAAAACCCCATTCAAGACATGTGCCCTTGACTGGAATAGAACCTGGGACCCTGCAGTCCACAGGCTGACACTCTATCCATTGAGCCAAACCAGCGAGGGCTCTCATAGGGCACCTTTAAAGTTCCTCAGAAACACCTCCACTGGCCACTGGGGACTCCCACTGCAGGTTTCCAATACAGATGTCTCTTCCAGCTGGCTGCTATTACTTTCCCTTAGCCCCTGGCTTTTGGTAGTCCACCTCTGACTTTGTTCTGCTGGGTTTGCCTGTTGCTCCTGATGGTCCTCTTGGGTGGAACACCATTCAAGGATAACCAAGTCCAAATCCCTTCCCTGGAGTCCTCATGGGAAACAAGCTGTATCATCAGTGGAAGTACATGCTCCAGCTATTGCCTCCTTCCTCACTCTGCTGCCACAGGATACTGACTTTTTCAGGTGCCATTTCTATGTGGTAGGTGGAATAATGTCCCCTCCAAAGATGTCCATGCTTTAATCCCTGGGACCGGCAACTAGTTTACAATATGTGACAAAGGGATTTCGTAGATATGATTAAGGTTACAGATTGTGAGATGAGTAGTTATGAGAATGGGCTCAAACTGATTACATGAGCCTTTAAAAGCAAGAGCATTTCCTGGTTAAAGTCAGAGTGGTAACATCGCCTGAGAAGGACTCCATGTGCTCTGGCTGGCTCTGAGCTGGAGGGACCATTGTGCAAGAACCAGAGAGAGGCCACTAGGAGCCAAGAGTGGTTCCCAGTTGATAACCAGCAAGGAAGTAGGGACCTCAATCCAACAGCTGAATGGAACTGAATTCTGCCAACCTTAATAAGCTGGAAACAGATTCTCCCCTAGAACTTCCTGAGGGAACATAGCCCAGCCAACACCTTCATTTCAGCCTTGTGAGGCCTGAAGCAAAGAAACTAGCTGAGTCACAGGACTTCTGACCTATAGTAACTGTGAGTTAATGAATTTTTTGCTGTTAAGTTTGTGGTCATTTGTTATAGCAGCAATAAGAAACCAATACACTCTACACAGGTAAGCTCTTCAAATGCCTCTTTGAAGCCCCCTCTCACTTGCTTAAGATGAGGGGGAACATGGGCAAGGGAAGAGGGCACATTTCAGCAGCCTAAAAACCATTCCTGATGAAATTTTTTTTTTTT
>NW_005369062.1:87904-102136 GCF_000412655.1 Myotis brandtii | reverse complement strand
GAACCATGACCTCCTGGTTCATAGGTTGATGCTCAACAACTGAGCCACACCGGGCAGGCCCCATGATGGAGTCTTTAAAATAAAATGTGTTTAAACTGACCATTGATACTAGAAGTCAGGAAGGGAAGCTCAAAGGGACATCTAATGGCTGCTAATGTTGAATTTCCTCCTCTGGGTACCTGATGAAATTCTTGATCTCATCAATTCACAGATCTCCTGTTATATACCTGAGATTAAAGAAGGACTAAGAGTTCCTGGACCATATTTTGATTGCCCCTTAATAAGTTATATGTTTTTTAGGATAGATGGCCATTAATAACATTTATTCTTAGCTCTAGGGCCTCAGCTAACATAAAGCAAGAGGAAACGTCTAATTTTAATATCCTGTTATATGTACATACCAGCAGAGTTGCCTTCCCTTTCAAGTTTGATATTCTTAATACGTGTTGAATAGATTGGGGATGCTCTCATTAGAAAGGGTGACAGAAGAGGGAGTTGAGATCCCAAAGATAGAATTCACCACTAGGATGGGAATAGAGACAAGTCAGAAAAAAATAAAATTGCCTAAGGCATGAGTTCATGTGGATGAAACAGCCCTAGACTTTAGAGATAGCAGCATGAGAGAGTTAGTGTTTGGTGGTTCTGGATGAAGAATGGCTCACAAGTAAGCACATTTACTAGTATATCTTTCTGCAAGAATCGGCAAGACTGGAATGAACTAGGACTATGTAGTGGAGTGAGTACAATAGTTGACCCTTTTCTCTCTTGGGTTTTATGACTTCATAGCTTGAATTTCCAACAGAGAATGGGAATGATGGAAGCAGAGGATGGAGTGGCAGTTCTGTCACAGAACCTATGGTCTGTATGTGAGTGGGGGCAGGACCACCAAGACTCTACTGCCCACTACTAAAGGCCACATGCTGGGCAGACTTTGAAGATTGGTGTATATCTGAAGAGGGAGGCAACTTTGTCACAGTTTCTGTCTCATATTGCTGCCCTTAAAGATCATTTAGAGCAGTGGTTCTCAACCTTGGCTGCACATTAGAATCACCTGGGAATCTTTAAGATTCTGATTTCTGGGACTCATCCTCCGGAAATTTTGTTTCTTTGTAACTAATGTTGTGGCCTCACCCCATAACAAAGAAACAGAATTTCTGGAGGATGAGGCCCAGAAATCAGGATTTTAAAAAAGATTCCCAGGTGATTCCAATGTGCAGCCAAGGTTGAGAACCACTATTTAGAGCCATGATTTCAAAGCTTCTAATAATCTAGTCCAGCTTCCTCTGTTTGGCCTATTCATTGGATGCCTACCATGTACAGGTCACTGGCCTCCATTCTGAAAGCTGATGTGTCTGTAAGGCTGTTGCTGTTTAGAAACTGTGCTATCATGGATAGAATCCTCTTCCTGACAAAAGCTGACTTATTCCTTAAAGTAAAGGGCAACCATAGAGTAATTTCTAGAATTCTTTTTCCTTTCCATAGTCATTTCAGGAAGAAAAAGATAAATATGAAGAAAAAATTAATATATAGAAAAGTCTTCTCTGTGGGTAGTTTGAGTTGCAATATCTCAAAGTTAGGACCATTCTATGTATATTTTATATTTCTCATTTAATTACCTATAATAAACAGCCAAGAAATAGTCATTACCCATATCCTCAGCACCTAATGCCATTTCTGATATACAATGTAGTACCTAATAAATATTTGTTGAATCAATGAATATGAAAAATGCACATCAAGCATTTATAATATTATGATATTATTTCTTTTGAGTTCAACTCCATAAGAATGAGTGCAGAAGGTCACTGGGAGAGTGTGAAGGCATCATGAGTTTCATATTTCAACAACCAGTGCCAAACTCTTAATGTCAGAAGGGAGGAGATGGGATGTTAAACCACCTCTTATTACCACTTTTGTTGACTTCGATTGCCTCAGTATTATTCTCCAATTGCTTTGTTTCTATGGAGCTCTAACTCCTCATTACCTCTCATTGGAACGCCCTGCAAATCATCCTGCTTTCTTTATCCTCTCTCACCTCAAAGTAATCCTGTCATCTTGCTCCAGTTGGAGCTGCTTCCATTTAGAAGACTGTGGCAAATTCTCTCTCTACCCCTGTTGCTCTTCAGGAAAATTATACTCTGGATAAGTGGATGTTACAGACACTTTTTCAGAATGTATTTAGCCTGAATTTCTCTTGTCTTTCAACATTCTCCTAAGCCATTACCTTTGCATTGGAGTGAAATTAAATTTAAGGAGATAGAGGTTCTGAATTTCTTCCTTTGACCAGATGGAAATCGTTACATTAGAATGCTGATGACTGCAAAATCTTGGACATATTGTTTTCACAATTAGGACATGGCAAACACAAAGTTCTTCAGTCAAAGCCAGCATTCAAATTCAGCTTCCATTTGCTGCTATAAATTTTGTTCTTGTTGCTGCCAGTAAACACCAACTGTTCAAGTGAAATAGTAAATCCAAATGTGCCTGTTGGATGACAGTAAAAAAATTATTTGCTGCATAAATGCTGATGCAAAAGGATTATTCAATACACTAAACTAGAGAAGAGAAAGGAACACAGAAAGTTGAACCAAATGCAGTTCTCACTAAGAAATTTTTAGTTGAAAGCACTAAAAATTCTTTTGAGGAAATGTTGATGTAATATACTATTTAAACACCAAGGAGAAAAGAAATACAGAATTAGGATATCTACCCTAAGGTGGGCATACTTTGAGTGCTTTAATGGGGTTATCAGAGAAGGCATTCCCAGGTTGTGAAAGTCAGGGGGGAAAACCCCAAAGCTTCTTTAAAGCTGATAGGAACACATGGCCCAGAAATTATTTGTTAATGATCAATCTAACAGCTGAAAGTCAAAGTCAGTAGCTAGTGCAATCCATGATATAAAGATTTAATGACTTTCTTACAGATTTACTTTGAGGCTTACCATCAGAAGTTTGTTCTCATGTCTCCCTACAATTTAATTTAATGTATAGCTGGAATTATGACCCAAAAAGATAGTTTCATAAATGATTTCCTGGAGTTTAACTTTGGGTCACCTAAATTTATAAGGGGTTCCTCTTTGCCTTTCCCTCATTGCTCTTCTGTGATGCTGAAGGAAGTGTATGGACCTTGAACTTAGCTGACCCGAAGCCTGGGGCCCAGTCTGATTCTTGTACCACTGAGCCTACTTTCTCATGTGAATAATAGTGCTTACCTCACTAGGTTGCTGTTAGAATTAAATAAGATAATATATGTTAAATGCTTTGTACAAGTCTTACACATAAAAGGACCTTAATAGTTATATTAGTTCCACTCCCAGATTAGACTTTGCAAACAAATAATTTGAAAAACAGAATATTTGAATCAATTCTTTAGTGTGATGAGGCTCCAGGCCAAGAACCAAGCAATGAAGACGTTCCAAATCAGAACATTTCAACATCTGCCAAAGGCTAGGGCTTTATGTTTGTGGCTAAAATAAGCAGTTTAATATAAAGCAGTTTTTTCTTTTTAAAAATTCTTCTTCATTTTCTCGAGGGAGGAAAAGCATTTTCAGAATAATGTTTAAAATCTTTCCTTTGTAGATCTAAAGATGTGGGCAAGTTTCATACTGAAGTGGAGATTTGCTGAAAGTGTTAGATGGATATATGAGGACCAGACACTGCTGTCAAAAATAAAACAGATGTTGGTGTCTTGAATGCCTTTATGTGAGGCCAAAGCTAAGTGTCTGGCTTATTTTTTCATTGAATTAATTGGTGTATCACGTTTAACTGGCCAAATTATTTTTGCTTAGATGTTCACTTGCTTTAGTATTGTACTGATATATTCAATGTTTTCAAAAGTACAGAAAATACCAATAATGGCAAATACAGGGTTGGGCAAAAGTAGGCTTACAGTTTTTCATATGGAAAATAATACAATAAGTAATAATACAAGAATAAACTCTGTGTTTTGCATATTCACAACTATAAACCTACTTTTACCCCATCCTGTATATGTATTCAGAGCAAGAGAAACTATTCATTTCCAGACCCCAGATTTATAGCAATTTTTATATAAGTATTAGTTTCTCCTTATGGTCACTTCTGAACATGTGTAAATTATCAGAGTCTGTGTGCATTTATTTACACACACACACACACACACACACACACACACACACACACACAAAAAAATACCAGCAGAGACACAGCTAAACGAAGTTGAGCCTTGTTGGGTGGGTTTGGGGAAACATAGGCCAGCTCAGGGTAAGGCAAGCCTATGAGATAAGAAGTATAAAATAGTAGTAAACACCCTTAGAAACATTTTATTTTGAAAATACATCCCAATAACATCCTACATATAGACTAGAAGAGACACACATGTGCTTTATGTGTGATACAGTGAGCAAAACCAAAGGCTCACTCTGAATGTCTAATCCAGCTTGAATTGCAATATTAATGAAGGAAACAATGGTATTGATTCAAAGAAGCTCAGGATGGCAGGGAGATAGATATAAAGTCTAAAACCACATCCATCTGTTACCTGGATCTCCTTTTCACTATTCTGGCAGAGAGATCATCCAATTGACACTTGAAGTGAACAACTCACCCTTTTACAGCAGGCTATTCTCTCTTTGAGTAATATTACTAGATTTTTATTTTTATTTTTGGATCAAAGTTTAGTTCTCTGTAATTTTCACTTATTGGTCCTACTTCTGTCACTCATGGTCAATCCCAGGCAGAACCCCACTTCCAGTGGCAATTAGTCTTACAAACATTAAGGTAAGGGTAACAAATTAGCCTGCATAGTAATAGTAATTTTAAATAATTACAAATGAGCTACTGAAATTTAAAAATTGGAAAATTACCTATAAAAATACATATTTTTCCATTTTATTGAAACTTTGGAGGCTCTGGAAGCAATGGGCCCACATTCCCAAATGGTAATAATTGGTTGAATTGAGTAGCAGGTGCTGCTTTTAGACAGGAAATGTGCTCGCCTATTCACCACAATCCTCACTTCTCCCTATTGTCTTGCACTGGGCCTGCTGTCCTCATTTTATGATACTTGACTGGCCTCTGAGACATTTGTATTTGAAATTCCTTTTGTGTCCTCTATAAGGCTTCTTTGCTTCAGAAGATTTATCCTCCTTATTTTTTTTCCCTTTGCAGGATGAACTTCAGGCATGCTTGAAACATAAACCTGTTGAATGATGCTACACAGGGGAAATTGACATTTGATTCATCTAATTTCACAATCAATTCTGGAGTAAACATGTGGCTAGACACTTTTAATCCCTTAGGATAAGGGTGAGGTGTGGAGGGAAGAGATTATAAAAAAGCCTAAGGGAGTGCCAAGTATAGTCTCTAATCCCTGCTGGAGGCTTAATTCCCGGTGGTTGTTCTTTTTATTTATTGTTGAGAGTATTACAGATGCCCCCCATTTCCACCCCCATAGTCACCCTCTACTCAGTCCTCCCCCCAGGCTTTCACCACACTATTGTCTGTGTCCATGGATTATGCATATATGCATATAAGTTCTTTGGTTAGTCTCTGCCTGCTCCCCCTCCCCCCTTCCCTCTGATATTCATCAGTCTGTGCCAGGTTTCCATGCCTCTAGATCTAGTTTTTTCATTGGTTTATTTTGTCCATTAGATTCCACATATAAGTGAGATCATGTGATAAAAAAGCTGTGGTACATTTACACAATGGAATAATATGCAGCTATAAAAAAGAAGGATTTCTTACCCCTTGAGATAGCATGGAGGGATCTGGAGATTATTATGCTATGTGAAATAAGCCAGTCAGAGAAAGAAGAGTACTGGTAGTTGTTCTTACTTGTAGCTGTGAATCCTCATGCGAACTCAGGCATGTGGGAAACTAGTATCTACAATGAAGAACATGCTGCATAGGTTTTTGCTTTGTTTTGTTGCCTCCATGATGTCCAAATTAAATGCAAATTTATTTACTTCTTATTTTTTAAAATCCTCACTGGAGTACATGTTTTTTAAAATTTTATTTGAGAGAGAGAGAGAGAGAGAGAGAGAGAGAGACATATATGTGAAAAAGAAACATCAAGTTGTCTCTGGTTCATACCCATACAGGGACTCATAGCAGCAACCCTTCAGTGCATGGGACAACACTCCAACCAAACTGAACCACACAAGCCAGGGCTATTAATGCAAATTTATATACTCTGACACTGTATGTTGGAGTCTTACTGTCAATTGTATCATAATCCTCCATGTTCTGGAAAGGGGAAGAATGCTCGATTTTGAATCCCAACATCTATAATAATAAAAGCATAATATGCCAATTAGACCAGACAGCCTAACGACGTTCCACCAACCAAACTGAACCACACAAGCCAGGGCTATTAATGCAAATTTATATACTCTGACACTGTATGTTGGAGTCTTACTGTCAATTGTATCATAATCCTCCATGTTCTGGAAAGGGGAAGAATGCTCGATTTTGAATCCCAACATCTATAATAATAAAAGCATAATATGCTAATTAGACCAGACAGCCTAACGATGTTCCGGATGACCTTTCAGATGAAGCTGCAGCAGCAGGAGTCTGAAGCAGAGGCAGTTAGGGGTGATCAGGCAGGCAGGCGAACGGTTAGGGGCAATCAGGCAGGCAGGCCAGTGGGTAGGGGCAATCAGGCAGGCAGAGTGGTTAGGGACAATGAGGCAGGCATGCAGAGTGGTTAGGGGTGATCAGGCAGGCAGGCAGGCAGGCAGGCAGGCGAGCAGTTAGGAGCCAGCAGTCCCGGATTTCGAGAGGGATGTCCCTGCGGGATCAGGCCTAAACTGGCAGTCGGACATCCCCTGAGGGGTCCCGGATTGTGAGAGGCTGCAGGCCAGGCTGAGGGACTCCCCCTCCCATGCACAAATTTTGTGCACCAGGCCTCTAGTCTCTAATAAGTAGTTGAATGTACTTGCATGTCTCTAGGTACTTCCATAACTGGTAATAACTGAATGGACAACTGCAGAAGCCATGTGATGATTATTCTGGAATGAGATCCAGCTTAACTGCTTGGGTCTTTGAGGCAAAGAAACTTAGGCATCTCAGACCTCTCAGATATGAAGGTCTAGGATTATCAACATCAGTTATAACCCAGGGACCCTCTTCTGTGTAGGGACTATAGCTTAGCCCACTGACCCTTCTGTTGTAATTCTCTTTCTTTTCATAATTGTCAAAAACCATTCCATTAAGAATCCATGACAAGACAGATTTAATTTATAAGGGATGTGTGTGGATTTGCATGGAGTCAGGATAAACTGTAGCAGATGCTGTCAGTGCTTTATTCATGTCCCTCCAGCCCTTGCCAGTTCAACTTCCAGCATCTTTCAGAATTTACCACCCTCTAGTCCTAAGACACTGACAGAAAGAAACCATAAACAGAGCACAGTTTTTTTCTGTTGCTCAACCTGAGTTCTGGTTGCTGTAGTTTTTAGCTTATCTAGAGGTCACAAATGTAAACCAGGCCGACAACTTGAGTGAAACCATGGGGCCAAATGTAGACCCAAGAGAATGATAAGCATTGGCTTCTTTGCAGGTTCCAGCACATCAGTCACTCAGTACATCTGTAGAAATGATCTGATATTCTGATTTTCCCATGACAACCTAAAGTGAGGCCTTGGCACCCTTGGGAAGGACAGCAGGAAGCTGAATTTCAATGTTTAACCAAATCCTTTAATCAATTGGTTAACGGCTTAATGGAATTTTCAGACAGAAAATTTTGAAAAATGATAGTACTAATCTTATACAGAATAGAAGAGAAGCTATTTAAGGTAAAGGGCCAGTTTCCTCCAACATGACTGCTATAGCATTATTTGATGCTACTTTGACCTAAAGGGACAGAGCCACAAAGTATCTGCAGGAATGAGGGGGAGCAAGGTATTGTAATGCTGCCAGCTCAGGACAATGCAGGGAGTGTACCGTGAATTTTTATTAATTACTTACTATATGCCAAAACTTATTCTAAGTGTTTTACATTTAGTAACCAATTAATTACTTATAGCAATCTCATAATATAAGTATCATTATTATACCTATTATTCAAATGAGGAAACTGAGGCACAAATAGCTTTAGATTACTTCTCATCCCAATAGTCTCACTCCAGATCCTGTGCTGTTAAGAATTCTTTCTTTTGTACTGTTTACTTCTATTTAACAACTTCGATAGAAGAAGGATTGATTTGGATAGCTTAATATTGGGATGCACTGTATTTTTTTTCTGTGTGTGTTGTGTGTACTAGTATATGTGCACACATGTGGGTGTATATTACTAGTATCTGTGTATTTCTTAGGAAAATTTTTATGCAAAATATTCAGTTTGATCTGGAGCTAGTTGGGGTAATGGAGAGAATAACTGAGTATCTGGAAGTTTAATTAGTGGCACTACTTGCTACGGAGTGGCTTTATAGACTTGAGAGAAGCCAGCTCCTGAGGGCTTATTTATTCATCTATGAAAGAAAGCAGTTGGACCAATCACCTTCTCATTTTCTTTCTTCCCCGGGCAGTTTATGGTTCTCTGTTTTCCCAAACCTCTAAGGCAGTGGTTCTCAACCTGTGGTTTGCGACCCCTTTGGCGGTTGAATGACCCTTTCACAGGGGTCACCTAAGACCATCCTGCATATCAGATATTTACATTGTGATTCATAACAGTAGCAACATTACAGTTATGAAGTAGCAACGAAAATAATTTCATGGTTGGGTCACAACATGAGGAACTGTATTTAAAGGGCCAGAAGGTTGAGAACCACTGCTCTAAGGTGTCCTGAGAATACAAAACTTACAAAACTGGTGTTCCTTTAGAATTAAGAGACACTTGTGATGGGTAGGACCACAGCTGATTCACCTTCCAATGAAACTGAAAGCTTAGGAAGTGAAGCCATTGCACCCCCACTCTCCACACCTAGTATTATCACCAATTATCTGTCATAAAGTTTCAATGAAAGGTAAATTTTTGGTGGTTAAGGTGGACATGGGAGTCAGATAGACTAGACCTGACCTCTCTCTATGGGAATCTGGGTGGGATCACTGCTTTTTCCAGGCTGTTCTTATATGGTGGTTAGCAACCATACTCGAGGCTTTCATTACTGAATTTGTTTCAGTAATTTCTAAGGGTTAAGTACTCTCCTCTATTTAGTATGTGACTTGATTTTTTCCAAAAGGGAAGCCCTGTAAGCTATCATTAGCCTCCTACAGACACAACCTGAGATATGGACTGTGGATACAGATCAAGGCAGTCCATCCAATTTGGTGTCAAGCAACTTATAATGATCTCCTAAGTAAACAATTCTATCAACCCAGAAATTCTGAGAGCAGGTGTGGGGTGTTGAATGCTCACCCTGTGGCCAACCAACTCAGAGAAATTAACTGCATGCAATTATCCTTTCTAATGGGAAACAGAGGAGAAGGTTAGCTACACTACCGGAGGCTCAGAGAGCAAGCACTTGGTACACCTATTGATGTATGGAGATGCATCAGAGGCGCATCAACTCTTACCCCTTATGAATAAGGCAAAATCTTCCCTATATGTTTCTAGAAGTCATCAAACAGTGCCTTGCATGTTCTTTCTTATAAAAAATATCTTATTGTTTAAAGTATTACATATGAATCCTTTTCCCCCATTGACTGCTTCCCTGCTTGTTCCCACCCCACCTGCTCATGCCCTCACCCCCCACTATTGACTATGTCCATGGTTAATGCTTATAGGCATGCATACAAGTCCTTTGGTTTATCTCTCACTGCCCCCTGCACCTTCCCCCACAAACTCCTCCCCCACCTACCTTCCACTTGAGGTTGCATGGTCTGTTCGATGCTTCTATGTCTCTGGATCTATTTTAGCCCTTCAGTTTATGTTGTTCATTAGATTCCACATATGAGTGAGATTATGTGATATTTATCTTTCACTGACTGGCTTATTTCGCTTAGCATAATGCTCTCCATGTCCATCCATGCTGTTGCAAATGGTAAGAGTTCCTTCTTTTTTACAGCAGCATAGTATTCCATTGTGTAGATGTACCACAGTTTTTTAATCCACTCATCTGCTGATGGGCACTTGGGCTGTTTCCAAATCTTACTATTGTAAATTGTGCTGCTGTAAACATAGGGGTGCATATATCCTTTCTGATTGGTGTTTCTGGTTTCTTGAGATATATTCCTAGAAGTGGGATTACTGGGTCAAATGGGAGTCCCATTTTTAACTTTTTGAGGAAACTCCATACTGTCTTCCACAGAGGCTGCACCAGTCTGCATTCCCACCAGCAGTGCAAGAGGGTTCCTTTCTCCCTAAATCCTTGCCAGCACTTGTCACTTGTTGATTTGTTGATGGTAGCCATTCTGACAGGTGTGAGATGGTACCTCATTGTTGTCTTGATTTGCATCTCTCCGATGATTAGTGACTTTGATTATGTTTTCATGTGTCTCTCGGCCTTCCTTATGCCCTCTTTCGAAGAGTATCTATTTAGGTCCATTGCCTATTTTTTGATTGGATTGTTTATCTTCCTTTTGTTAAGTTGTATGAGTTCCCTGTAAATGTTGGAGATTAAACCCTTATCAGAGATAACATTGGCAAATATGTTCTCCCATGCAGTGGGCTTTCTTGTTGTTTTGTTGATGGTTTCTTTTGCTGTGCAGAAGTTTTTTATTTTGATGTAGTCCCATTTGTTTATTTTCTCCTTAGTTTCCATTGTCCTAGGAGCTGTATCTGTAAACATATTGCTACAACATATGTTTGATATTTTGCTACCTATAGATTCTGCTAAGATTTTTATGATTTTCCCTTTTATGTTTGTCCTTTACCCATTTTGAGTTTATTTTTGTGTATGGTGTAAGTTGGTGGTGCAGTTTCATTTTTTTGACTGTATCTGTCCAATTTTCCCAACACCATTTATTGAAGAAACTCTATTGTATGCTCTTGTCTCCTTTGTCAAATATTAATTTAGCATAATGAATTGGGTCTATTTCTTGGTTCTCTGTTCTGTTCCATTGGTTTATATGGCTGTTCTTTTGTACCAGGCAGTTTTGAAAACAGTGGCTTTGTAATAAAGCTTGATATCTGGTAATGTGATCCCTCCAACCTTCCTCTTCTTTCTCAGGATTGCTGTGGCTATTTGGTATCTTTTTTTATTACATATGAATTTTCAGAGAGTTTGTTCTAGATCTGTTAAATATGCCGTTGGTATTTTAATGGGGATTGCATTGAATCTATATATTGCTTTGGGTAGTATGGGCATTTTAATGATGTTGGTTCTACCAATCCATGAGCATAGTATATTCCCCCACTTGTTTATGCCTTCCTCTATCTCTTTTTTTTCAATGGCCTATAATTTTCAGAGCACAGGTCTTTTATCTTCTTACTTAAGTTTATTCCTAGGTATCCTAATTTTTTTGTGGTAAATGGGATTGTGGTTTTGGTTTCTCTTTCTGTGAGTTCCTTATTGGTGTATAAAAAAGCCATAAATTTCTGAGTCTTAATTTTATATCCTGCTACATTGCCAAATTCATTTATTAAGTCTAATAGTTTTTTGATGGAGTCCTTAGGGTTTTCTATGTACAATGTCATGTCTTCTGCGAAGAATGACAATTTTACTTCTTCTTTTCCAATTTGGATGCTTTTTATTTCTTCGTCTTGTCTGATCACTATGGCTAGCACTCCCAGTACCATTTTGAACAGGAGTGAAGAAAGTGGGCATCCCTGTCTTGTTCCTGTTCTTAGGGGAAATGGTTTTAGTTTTTGCCCATTGATTGTGATGATGGCTGTAGGTTTGTCATAAAAGGCTTTGATTATGTTGAGGTATGATCCCTCCATACCCACTTTGCGGAGAGTTTTTATCAAGAAAGGGTGTTGGATTTTGTCAAATGCTTTTTCTGCATCAATTGATATGACTATGTGATGTTTGTCTCTAATTTTGTTTACGTGATGTATCACGTTTATTGACTTGTGGATCCACTGATTACATTAGACATATCATACACCATGAACGAGTGGGATTTATTTTGTGGTTGCAAGGATGGTGGATCCACAATGGGGATTGCATTGAATCTATATATATATGATATCTGGATCTGATATGCTAGAATTTTGTTGAGGATTTTAGCATCTATGTTCATGAGGCATATTGGCCTGTAATTCTTTTTCATTGTGCTGTCTTTATCTGATTTTGGAATTAGGGTAATTCTGGCTTCATAGAAAGATCTTGGAAGTGTTTCTTCCTCTTGAATTTTTTTGGAAGAGTCTGAGAAGGATAGGTTTTAGTTCTTCTTTGAATGTTTGGTAAAACTCCCCTGTGAAGCCGTCTGGCCTAGGGCTTTTGTTTGCTGGGAGTTTTTTGATTACTGCTTCAATTTCATCAGTAGTTATCGGCCTATTCAGGTTTTTTGAGTTTTGGAAGATTGTCTTTTTCTAGGAATATGTCCATTTCATCTAGGTTGTACATTTTGTTCAAGTAGAATTGTTTGTAGTACTTTTTTTTTTACAATCCTTTGTATGTCTGTGGGGTCAGTTGTTACTTCACCTCTTTCATTTCTAATTTTGTTAATTTGGGTCCTCTCTCTTTGTTTCTTGGTGAGCCTGGCTAGGGGTTCATCAATTTTGTTTATCCTTTAAAAGTACCAGCTCTAGGTTTTATTGAATTATTTATTTATTTATTTTTATTTTTTTTTGTCTCTAAGTTGCTCATTTCTGCTCTAATCTTTATTATTTCCTTCCTTCTACTTACTCTGAACTTTCCTTGTTGCTCTCTTTCCAATTATTTAAGTTGCAGGATTAGATAATTTATTACAATTTTTTTCTTGTTTTTTGAGGTACTCCTGTAATGCTATGAACTTCCCTCTCAAGACTGCTTTCACTGAGTCCCATAGATCTTGGATTGTTGAGTTTTTATTGTCATTTGTTTCCAGGTTGCTTTTTATTTCTTCTTTGATCTCTTTGGTAATCCAATCATTGTTTAATAGCATGCTATTTAGCCTCCAAGTGCTTGATTTTTTCCCCTGTTATAATTGTAGTTGATTTCTAATTTTATGCCATTGTGATCTGAGAAGGTGCTTATTATGATTTCTAGCATCTTGAATCTGAAGAGACTTTGCCTGTGTCCTAATATGTGGTCTATCTTTGAAAATGTCCTATGTGCACTTGAGAAGAATGTGTTGCTTTGGGATGAAATATTCTGAAGATGTCAATTAAGTCCATCTGGTCTAGTGAGTCATTTAGGATTGAAATTTCTTTGCTGATTTTTTGTACAGAGGATTTATCCAGTGGTGTCAATGGGGTATTAAAGTTCCCTGCAATGACTGTATTGCTGTCAATTTCTCCCTTGATATCTTCCGTAAGTTTTTTGTTTTTTTTTAGTGTATTTGGGTGATCCTGCATTGTGTGCACATATGTTTACCAGAATAATATTCTCTTATTGAATTGCTTCCTTTAGCATTATGAAGTAGCCTTCCTTATCTCTTCTTATGGCCTTCACTTTGAGATCTAATTTGTCAGATATAAGTATTGCTACCCTAGCTTTTTTTTTCATTTCCATTTGCCTGAAAAAAATTTTTCCATTTCTTTACTATCAGTCTGTGTGAGTCGTTTGTTCTGAGGTGGGTCTCTTGTAGACAGCAAATATATGGGTCATGTTTTCTTATCCTTTCAGCTACCTTATGTCTTTTGATTAGAGCATTTAGCCCATTTACATTTAATGTTATTATTGATAAGTACTTGTTTGTAGCCATTTTTATTCTTTATGCCTGTGTTCCTTCTTTCTTTTCTATTTCTTCTTTTTACAGAAATCTCTTTAACATTTCTTGCATTGCTGGCTTGGTAGTAATAAACTCCCTTAGTATTATCACTTTGTATATTTCATTCCATTCCCTTCTGGCCTGATGTGTTTCTATTGAGAAATCAGTTGATAGTCTAATGGGAGATCCCTTGTAGGTAACTTTCTGTCTCTCACTGGCAGCCTTTAAGATTCTTATTTTATCATTGATGTTTACCAGTTTAATTATGATGTGCCTTGGTGTGAGTCTTTTTGGGACTCTGTGTGCTTCTTGGACTTGCATGGTTTTTTTCCCCCAACAACAGGGAAGTTTTCTGTCATAATTTCAAAAATTTCTAACCATTACTCTGAATTCTTTCTGTGATTCGCTACTTGCCTCTATTTTTTAAAAATATTTTATTTATTTTTAATTAAATCTTTATTGTTCAGATTATTACAGTTGTTCCTCTTTTTTCCCCCCATAGCTCCTCTCCACC
>NW_005369062.1:82126-86012 GCF_000412655.1 Myotis brandtii | reverse complement strand
GTAATCGCAACAAGCACCTCTGAGAGAAAGCCGCCCTCGAGTTCTGCCTGATGCCAGACAGTCCAGTTTCTCTCCGTATGAGTCCTGGGTCAGAGACTTGTTCAGAGCAGTCGGGAGCTTGAGACTCCCTCTCAATTGAAAAAGACAACCGTGTCCTCTGTTGCCAGCCCTTTCCATGTGCTCCTCCGTACCGCTGAGTCTTCCGCACCTCCTCTGAGTCTCAGTGTGCTTTTCTCTTTCCTTCTAGTTGTAGAATTTCCACTCAGCCAGCCTTCCTGTGGTTCTGGATGATGTCCGTTTTGTCTTTTAGTTGTATTTTTGAAGTGGTTGTGCAAGGCAGCAATTTCCGGTGTTTACCTATGCCGCCTTCTTGGTTTCTCACTTGCCTCTATTTCATTTAATTCCTTTTCTGGTGATTCCACTCCCCCCCTCCTTTGGGGATGGTTTCTTTGTCTCCCCATTTTTTGCTGTACCATTTTATTTGTTTCTATGTCTTAGATCCAACTGCTTTGCTACCCAGGTTCTTTTGGGGGTGGTCCTATGTAGTTGGTGATTTTTGGGACACAGTGGTGCGATTTCTCAGATCTACTGAGCTTGGTTTTCTAATGGAGTCCCCTACTTTTGCTATTTGGGTTCTCCTGATGTAGTTGGGTCTGGAATGTTAGTTTCTCATTTGTGGATGAAGTCTTGTCATGGGTTGTCTGGCAATGTGACTCACTCCCGGCCTTGTTGTGCAAGCTGTTGTGGATGTGATCATGGTTCCAGCTCTTGTGGAAAGGGCTGCCTGATGTCTCACTGGTACATGCTCACTGTGAGATCCCGGAGTCCACGGTCTGGGAGGAAGAGGTCTCGGGGCCTGAGGCTCAGGTAGTGTGACTTTGGCCAGTGTTGTGTGACTCTTGCTGGGGTAGCATCACTCTGAAACTCACTACAAGGATCCCACAGCCCATGTCAGTGAGAGACAGCTGTCCCGTACTCTGCGGTTGAGGCAGTGTGACTCTGGCCAAGGTTATTTCTCTCTGAAAATCACAAGGGAGTCCAGAAGCCAGCAGTGGGGGGTGTGGGAATCTCAGAGTCTGTGGCTGAAACAGCGTGACCTTGCCCAGGGAGGTGAGTCCTCAGTAACACACCAAGGTGTCCAGAAGCAGGCAGCTGAGAGACAGAAGTCATAGATCCTGCTGGAGGAGCCATGTGTCCTTGGTTGGAGAGGCACATGCCCAGTGGCAGCTCACAGAGGTACCCAGGAGCTGCCTGCTAGGGTCATATGCTTGTGAGGCCCACATCCTGGAGTGGCGTGACCACGGCATCTGGAGGCTGGCAGCCAGGAAGGTGGAAGATCCATTTCTGCTGCAGGAACCATAAGGCCTTGGTTGGGTATGCATGCCTGCCCAGCAGCAGCTCACAGAGGCACCCAGGAGCTGCCTGCCAGGGCAATGGGCTCCGGGGGCCCGCATGTTGGAGTGGTGCGACCATGGTGTCAGGAGGCTAGCAGCTGGGGAGGGGGACATCCCAGTTTCTGCTGTGGTTGCTGCTCATCCTTGTTTAGGTATGTGTGTGCCCAGCGGTGGCTCACAGAGGCCCCCCTGAGCTGCCCACTGGGGCAGTGGGCTCACAGGGCCCGTGTGCTGGAGCAGTGCAACCACAGTGTCCAGAGGTCAGCAGTTGGGGAGAAGGAAGTCCCATTTTCTGCTGCAGGGGTCATGCCCCCTTGTTTGGGTATATGCACGCCCAGCAGCTCACAGAGGCACCCAGGATATACCTGCCGAGGCAATGGTCTCAGGGGACCCGTGCACTGGAACTATGTGACCGTGGTGTCTGGAGACCAGCAGCTGGGGAGGGGGAAGTCCCAGTTTCTGCTGCCAAGCCCATGTACCCTTGGAGGTGGACATCCTGGGTCTGAGGTATGCAGACAAGGCAGTGTGACTTTGGCTGGAGTGGCTGCAGGGTCCCGGGCAGTGTCCAAGGCCAGAGTGGGAGGTGGTGAGGCTGAGCTCCTAGTGGAGGCCACTCTCCCCTTCAAGATGGCATGGGCTCCGTGCCCGAGCCCCATAGCCTGGAGAGTGTCCGCAGCGGTGGCAGGGGCTCCCTGTCCAGAGAGCCTGATTTGCCAGCCCCTGCTACTCCTGCAGGATCTAACTGTCCCGCACACACACACAGACACACGCACACACACACATGTCCACACATGTCCCTTTCACCCCCTCACTCACTCACACCCTCTCCCTCACCTCCATCTTGCCAGCCACCATCTTGCGAACTCCCCAGTTTGCTTTACATGTTCTTAAGAACCCATCAACCTCATTCACCACATACCTTCTTCCATGGTTTTCCTCTTTCCCTCCTTCTCAGCCCCTTGCTCAAGTGCATTATTTGTACAACCTCAGACACAATGAAACTGTTGACTTTGTTGATGGGAACATCAAGAAAATACTGATGTTCATACCAGGCTGCTGTCTCCAAAGAGCCCAGAGCCACTGGTCTCAGGAAGCCAGAGGAGTGCTGGGTTGCCTGAGAAGTGGGGAAAAGTCTCTGAACCCAATATTGCATTTTGTCACATGCATCCCACAGTAGCACTGTCTGTGCACAAAAGACAAAGTATCTCAAAGTCTCTCCTGAGGCAATCTCAGTCATTTTCTGGTCTCAACTTTCCTCTCAACAGAGCCACTTAGAGGATATACAAGATCCCAGAGGAAAATACATTATTGCTCTTTCCATTCTCTCAACTTCTCTTTCCCATGATAGAAGAAAAACAAACAAACAAACAAACACAAGAATAATCTTCCTGGTTCAACTCTTCATCTTTCAGATAAAACCCAGAGAGGTAAGAATCTTGCCTGTGGTCATACAGATCTTGCCCACGTCTCTTGACTCCTTGTTAGCTGCTCACAAATAGAACACTTCCATAACAATTCAGTATCCAGTTTTAAAACCTAGTTTATCAGTTTTCTACCACAACAGAAGTGTTTTGGTTCATGAATACAACTCTTTGAACCTGGTTTCCCCAATAAAACTTTACTTTTTTCATGAATAGGATCAGATATATGGCAAGACTCAGAGATTCCTAACAGGGTGGGATGCCTCCTTCCTCTTGGGAGCTCAACAGACCTTTAGAGTGCAGCTTTTTGACTGTTCAGTCTTAATCAATACTAACACAGATATTAAGACATCCATGAGGACCAAGTGTAATGGAATTGACTTATGGCTTAAAAAATCTATGGATGACTTTTAAAAATAACTTGAAAGGTTATTTTGTCTCTTAGTATCAAATAAATACATATTATCTTAAAAGATTTAGAAAATATAGGGAAAATTTTACCCACAATCTCACTCTCAGAAAGTAATTGTCATTAGCATTTTGGCATATTGACCCTTTCAGTCTTTCTCTCTCTCTCTCCCCACATATTTCAAAAGAGGGATCATACCATTAGTACTGTCTTATCCAGTTTTTTTTAACTTACTATATGGTGATCACATTTCCATATAATAAAATGTTCTGTTTCATTGCATGGATGAACCAAAGCTTATTTAATATTTTGACCCTCAGACCTTCTATTGCCAGCAGTATTGGTTGGCATTAAGGATATTACCTTTTTTGTTTGTTTGTTTTAGAATTTGAACTTTGTGGCCAATAAGTCTCTTTTAGAAAAAGTATTTAAGGTTCTCCCCTTAGAATAATTTTTTATAAATGGAAGCTGGGTCAAGGAGAACTTAAATTTTTGAAGCTTTTAGTTCAAGATGTCTCTTTTGACAATTGTTGTTAACTGAAAAGACTAAGAGAATATGAGCACATAGTGGTCTCGGTGGCTGAATCTGAGACCACAACTATACACCTATTGTATGGTGTTGTAAATGGCTCTGTTTTGTGCTTCCCTAACATCCTCTTTTT
>NW_005369062.1:75447-82035 GCF_000412655.1 Myotis brandtii | reverse complement strand
ACATCGATTCAGTTGCTTCCTGCACACTCCCTACTGGGGATGTGCCCACAACCAAGGTACATGCCCTTGACTGGAATCGAACCTGGGACCCTACAGTCTGCAGGCCGATGCTCTATCCACTGAGCCAAACCGGTCAGGGCAACATCCTCTTTTTAAAGTCAGGTTTTCTGAGAAAAAATTACATGTGGTAAAATTCAACATTTTTTAGGGGTGTATAGTTCTATGAATTCTGAAAACACATACAGTTGTGTGAGTATCGCTACAATCGAGATATAGGACATTTTCCATCCACCCAAAATTTCTCTCATGTACATTTATTGTCAAGCCTCTCATCCTACCCTCTGCTCCTAACAATTACCCCTCTCCATCCCCATAGATTTTTAGCTTCCAGCATGTTATTTAAATGGAATGATAGGGAAGGTAGCTTTTTAAGTCTGACTTTTTCCCCTTAGCATAATGCATTTGAGTTTATCCACATTGTTACCTTTATCATTAATTAATTTCTTTTTATTTCTGAGTCATATTTTATTGTATCAATTTATCCATTTACCAGGTGGTGGTTATTTGGGTTGTTTATAGTTTTTGGAGATATGAATAAAGCTGCTATAATCATTAACATACAGCTTTGTGTGCAGGCATATGTTTTCACTTTTCTTGGGTAAATGCCCAAATGCTCCATCGTATGACATTTAACTGTATAAAGAACTGTCAACTGTTTTCTAAATTGGCTGTCCTATTTTTCATTACTACAAGCAACTTATGAGGGTTCCAATTGCTCCACATTCTTATTAGTTCTTGATCTTGACAGTTTTTACAATGTTATTTATCAAATAGATATGTATTAGTATTTTATTGTGGTTTTAATTTGCATTTCACTAATGACTAGCAATGTTGAATATCTTTTCATTTGTCGATTTGCCATCTATCTTCTTTCATGAAGTATTCAAATATTTTGCTCATTTTTACCGGTTTGTATATCCTTACTTTACAGAGTTCTTTATATTTTTTGGATACCAGTCTTTTATAATAAATGTGTTTTGAAAATATTTTCCCCAAGTTTATGGGTTGCCTACTCATTTCCCTTTACTTAACAGTGCATTTCAAAGTGCAGAATTTTTAGTTTTAACAAAGTCCTCTTTGTCATTTTTTTCTTTCTTAGTTTATTATTTTTGTGTTCCAGTTAAGAAATTTTTTTCTGTATCCATGGTTGCAAAGATATTTTTTTTTCTGTACTTTCTTATAGACATTTTATATTGTTAGGTTTTGTGTGTGAGTCTATGTTTCATTTTGAATTGATTTTTGTATATGATGTAAAGTATGGGTCAAGACCCATAATTTTACTATGAATGCCCAAATTTCAGCACAATCTGTTGAAAAATGATCCTTTCTCTATTGAATTTCCTTGGTTTTCTAGTTTTTGAAAAATTTTAATGAAGTTGCCATGTATTTGCATCTACTTTGGATCCAGTTTTATCCTATTGGTTAGCATGTTACTCTTTCATCAATACATGCACTCTTGATCCCAGAAGCTTTATTAAGTCTTGAAATACTTTGTTCTCTTTCAAAACTGTTTTCATTGCTATTTCCTTTGCTTTCCCATGTAAATTTTAGAATTATCTTGGTATTTTCTATAAAAACAGCTTTCTGGAACTTTGACTGGGATTACTTTGAATTTTACAGGTCAGCTGGGGAAGGATTGACATCTTAACAATATCGACTCTTTCTGGACATCTTTCCATGCCAAATTATTTGTTTTAAAAAATATGTTTTTATTGATTTCAGAGACGAAGGGAGAGGGAGAGAGATAGAAACATCAATGATGAGAGAGAATTATTGATCGGCTGCCTCCCACACACACCACACTGGGGGTTGACCTGCAACCTGGGCATATGCCTGGACTGGGAATTGAACCGTGACCTCATGGTTTATAGGTCAACACACAACCACTGCGCAACACCAGCTGGGAAAATTATTTCTTTCTTCTACCTTGGATTTTGAGACCAGCTCCCCAGGTGAATGGGTTCCCCCCCACCCCCCCCAAAAAAATTGGCCTCATTATTGAATCTGCAGTGGACAGTAGTTATTGGCAGATAATTCATACTGACTTTAACCCTATAAGGAATAGAATTTCTGCTCTGGTATATTGAAATTGTATGCCTAAGTTTTTACTCCTCCCTTTAACTCTGTTTTGCTATGTAATATTGAAATGTCCTTTGACTGTGGTTAGGGTAACCTGCTCTACCCCTTGAAAATGGGCTCAACCATGTGACTAACTTTGTCCCATCAAACTCAGCAGATGTAACACAAAGACTTGAGATGATCTTGTACATTGGGACTTGCTTTCTCATGCCTTTGCCTTGAGAATATGCCTGCTAGAGAATGAAAGGCATGTGAAACAAAACCAAGTTGCCAAGTCAACTCAGTCAGGGGCAGAGTAGATCAGCTGACAGCCAATGGATCCCCAGATATGGAAACATGCATAACCAAGCTCAGCATTAACAACTGTCTAGCCAATCACTCCAAATGCAGGATTTATAGATGTTTATTATTATATGACGTTGAAATCTTGTGTTTATTTGTTATGTAGCATCATCGTGGCAGAAGATGACTGATGCTGCTGGGTAATACACAGGCCCTTTAGACTCTTTAGAAACAGTATTGGGAAATAACTGGCCAGGGTTGGGTCATTCTTTAACAAATGTAGTTAATTTCATGGGTTAATCATCTCTCTTGATATTTTCTTTAATTCTTAAAACCAAGCATTAAAGAAAGAAAATTATCATAAAAGAAAGCCAGGTAATTCCTGATCATTACTTCCAATCTTAGAATCAAATAAAAGTATAAAACTATGGGGAACTCTATTTTACTTCATTTTAATTTTTTAAAATATATTTTTATTGATTTCAGAGAGGGAGAGAGAGATAGAAACATCAATGAAGAGAGAGAATCATTGATCAACTGTCTATGCATGCCCCACACTGGGGATTGAGCCTGCAACTCATGCATGTGCCCTAACTGGGAATTGAACCATGACTTCCTGGTTCATAGGTTGATGCTCAACCACTGAGCCACACCAGCTGGCACCTCATTTTAATTTTTAATCACAAGGAGGTTATATTGTCATAACCATTTGGTAAAAGATTGACCATCCTGACTGTGTTATGGGGATGGATCTAGAGGGAAAGGTCAAAGAAAAGACAAGCAACTAAATATAATTAATTATCTTTAAAAAAATAAAACTTCTTAGAACTATTTGCTGAATTATGTTATTTTTTTAAATAACTATTCTTTGTGGTAGGAATGCCATGGCATTAAGATAAGAGTCATAACATTTAATGCATGTTTATGAAGTTTAAACCACTAACTTGGCTGCAGTTAAAATGCATTCAGCTTTCCTGCTGTGCTCAGAGCCCTCCCAAATGTTGGGCTGGCAAAGGCTGCTGCTACTGCTGCCTCTTCCTAGGCTGGCACCACAGGCTATGAGACAAATGTAGGCGTTTAACCCACATTAAAGTGCAGTTAGAAGTATTAAAATTTGTGTTTCTCAGGTCTTTGACATAGGACATATTTCTAAAAAGTGGGATGTATATAGATCAGGAGCCTTTAACAACAGAATGATTTTGCATGGCTTAAATTTCAGAGTCTTCCAGTGGAGCCAAGGAAAAGACAGATGACCCACAGCCAGGCTGCTATCAAGGGCAGGGTCCTCCAGGGCCCAGGACAGAATTTCTTCATCGTTAGGAAAGTCTAATGTGGCCTGGAGTACTTGAGACTTTGGCTCCTGGCTGTTGTCTCATCTGGTTTATTTTGTTTACTCACTCCTACCCAGTCTCCTGGATGACTTTGTCATTTACCTACAAATCACATTGCCTTCTTGATGAAAGAAAATAGATTTTGAGAATTTAGATTAAGTTCTTAGGGGGAAAGTAGAAAGCACTAGCCTCTGCAGCCAGTCTGCAGCTATGCTCATAATTTAAAGGGAGTGGTCAAGAAAGGCAAGGCTTGTAAAATATTCTGAAAAGTAGGGAAGGCCTAAGTTGATAAGTTCTACTAGTGTGTTTACATGAAGTGAATAAATCAAAGCACATTAAATAAAAATGATAGAAGACAGATGGTGCAATGGAGTCATATACATTTGGGTTCAAATCTCTACCCCTTACCAACTTTGGGATGGAGTCTCAGTTTTCCCAACTTTAAAATCTATATATATAAAAGCCTAAGCGACCAAGCTACCGAATGACCAAACAACCGGTCAACCAGTTGCTATGATGCACACGGATATATATAAAAGCCTAAGCGACCAAGCTACCAAATGACCAAACAACTGGTCAACGAGTTGCTATGATGCACACGGATCACCAGGGGCAGACGCTCAGTGCAGGAGCTGCCCCCTGGTGGTCAGTGTGCTCCCACAGTGGGAGCGCTGCTCAGCGAGCATACCAAGTAGTGGCAGCAGCAGGCACAGAGCTTGGATGATGAGCGAAACAGCGCAGTGCCGGGCCTGGGCTCGGGCTCCTCCCCAGCCGTGTACCACTTCGTGCACTACTACATCCCTTGAGGGATGTCAGACTGCCAGTTTTGGCCCAATGCCTATGGGGATCAGGCCAAAACCGGCAGTCTGACATCCCCTAAAGGGTCCCAGATTGCGAGAGGGCGCAGGCCAGGCTGAGGGACCGCACCAGTGCACGAATCCATGCACCAGGCCTCTACTGGGGATAATAAAAGAACCTACTTCAAGGAGTTGTCATACACTTTAAAAGAAATAGTAAATAGAGAGTGCTTGATGCTGACTGCAACTGGATGCTCATAGCATCATTGAAAATGCATGTAATGTGATGTTATGTCAAAAACAACCTGTGCTAAGTGAAATAAGCCAGTCAGAGAAAGATAAGCATCACATGGTCTCACTCATTCATGGAATCTAATGAACAACATAAACTGATAAACAAAAATAGACCCAGAGTCATAGAAACATCAAACAGACTATCAAACCTCAGAGGGAATGCAGGCGAGAGTGGTTGGGTGGGAAGAGATCAACCAATGAACTTATATGCATATATGTATAACCTATGGACACAGACAATAAGGTGGTGAAGGTCTGGGGTGGGAGAAGGCTGGGAGAGGTCAATGGGGGACAAAGAGTACATATGTAATACTTTCAACAATAATGATTAAAAGAACAACACAAAGTTAGGTTGCAGTATAATTAAAACTGTTAAAAATAATAATAGGAGAAGTATTGAAAATACATACAAATTTTATTGTGTGAGGTAAGACAATGGGATTGCCTTCTTTTTTATTTTACAACTAGAGGCCTGTTGCATGAAAATTCGTGCACTCTGGGTGTGTGTGGGGGGTCTCTCAGCCTAGCCTGAACACTCTCACAATCCGGGACCCCTCGGGTAGGGCCCAGTCCCATTGCAGCATGGCTCTGGTTCCCCGGACGTGTGGGCCGGCGGGGAGGGGCCAAGAGGCCAGTCTGATCGCAGCATGGTTCCGGTTCCCTGGAGCTTGCGGGAGCGGGGAGGGACTAAGATTCCCAGATTGCAGCATGGAGCCTGCGGGCGCGGGGAGGGACCCAGAGGCCAGTTCAATAGCAGCATGGTTCCATTCCCACAGCTCCCTCCCGCCATTGCGCCACAGGTGGTCGGGGCCCACAGCTCCCTCCTGCTGCCACGCTGTGGGTGGCCGGGACACAGGACCTACTCCCACCATGGGCCTCTGAGATCCAGGACCGACTTCTGCAGTTCTGGCCAGGACCCAGGAAGGACTCCTGCCACGCTGCTGGACCTAGGACTGACTCCCACTTCAGGCCACCAGGACCCAGGACTGACTCCCACTGCGGGCCGCCGGGACCCAGGACTGACTCCCACTTCAGGCCACCAGGACCCAGGACTGACTTCCGCCGCACCGGCCGGGACCCTAGCCTGGTGTTCTGTCGTCTGTCCTGACGTTTCGGTCGTGACGGACCCTGGCGCTTTATATATTAGGATTCTACTGCTATAGCATTAGATTATATTTATGATGAAAATACTTAAAAATAGATGAAAATTATTTCACTTATGGATAAATCACTTATTAACTTATATAGTATTCTTATATAATATTTTACCAAATAGTTTAACCTGAATCTAATCATAAAGAAACAAGCATATAAAACAATACAGTGGGACATTCTGGAAAAGAACTTCCCTGAACTCTTCAGAAAGATAACTGTCAATAAAAAAATAACAATAAAACAAAGGAAAGAGAACTGAGAACTGTATTATAGTAAAAAGATCAACAATATATAGCAACCAAATAGAATATGTGAATATTTACTGGATGCTGGATGAGAGAAAGAACAAAATAAAGTCAATTTTGAGAAAATCGGGAAATTTAAATAAGGCCTGCATATTATATGATATATGTTAATGCTTCTTAGCTATGATAAAGGAAACCTCATTATGTTGTAGAATGCCCTCATTCCATGTTGAAGTCTATGTGAGTGACTTGCCATGATATAGGCTATATATCTACATCTACCTTTCTTTCTTTCTTTCTTTCTTTCTTTCTTTCTTTCTTTCTTTCTTTCTTTCTTTCTTTCTC
>NW_005369062.1:57005-75059 GCF_000412655.1 Myotis brandtii | reverse complement strand
ACCGGAATTGAACCCGGGACCTTTCAGTCCGCAGGCCGACGCTCTATTCACTGAGCCAAACCGGTTTCGGCAGAATGTGATTTTTAAAAGTCACATTGTATTGTATTAATAATATATTACCTATGGATTAAAAGTGTTGTGTGTTTTTGTTGTTGTTAAACATCATCCAAGGATATTTTTTCCATTGGTTTTTAGAGAGAGTAGAAGGGAGGGTGGGAGGAGAGAGAGGAGAGAAACATCATTGTGAGAGAGACGGATTAACCTGTTGCCTCCTGCATATGCCCACCCGACCTGGGCTGGGATGGAACTTGCAACCCAGGTACATGTCCTTGACTGGGATTTGAACCCACAACCCTTAGGTGTGTGGGCCAATACTCCAAACACTGAGCAACATTGGCCAGGATTAAAAGTGTTAAGTTTTATAAGTAATTTTTACATCTAAGTGCTTTCAGTCTCACAAGGAGCCAATTGGAAAAAAGAAGGATCTTCCTGGCCTGTGTGGCTCAGCAAGTGAGAGTTGACCCAGCAACCAAGAGGTCAAGGTTCCATTCCAGGTCAGGGCATATTCCTGGTTTGCAGGCTCCATCCCCAGTAGGGGCATGCATGATGTTTCTATGTCTCTATCCCTCTCCCTTCCTTTCTTTCTAAAATCAATAACAACATAGTTTACAAAAAATATATTTTTTATGTTCAAAAGTCATGAATAAATCAGCATTAATTATACATCTTAAATGGGCCTAAAAGATCTTCAGGATAATATTCATCTGTAGACGGCCCATGATTTCATGATGTTATACTGCTTTGACACGTCTGTCCTGAAACATTGTGGTAGGTTCTTCTGTTTTCTGCAGTAGTACTTTCTGGTTAAACTGGAATTACATACTTATTTTAAAAAAATAGTTTAAAATCTTTATTGGCAACTATTTACTTAATATGGGGTGAATATATTCAATTTTATGAAACCTGAAAACATTCCAGATTCCTTTTACTAGTAAGAGGAAATTAATATATATATCAATTAAAATTTCATGCATAAGTCTTTTTATGAACAATCTCAGTAGGGCCTTATCTATATCATGTGATGTGGTAATAATCCATTAATTACCATTCTGTGGTAATAATCACCTTTATACTATTCTTTAAAAAAAGATTTAAACACAAACTACTAACTCAGATTAGATGTTTGTATCTCTCTCTCCCTCTCCCTTCCTCTCTGAAATTAATAAAAATATATTAAAAAATAAAGTTAACTAAAAAGATTCATCCATGTGATAGCAAAAAAATTATATCAGTCAATTGAAGTATACATTATTTTTTTATTACAAGAGTAAAATGTAAGAATAATTGGTAATTGTAAGAATTGCAACATTTCTGGACAAACTTAAGAGTTTTACAGACTTAAATAGAAAAATAAGTCAATATTTAATGTAAATATTAAGAAATAATGTGTTTATCATTAGATAGGTTTAGAAATAACATTATACCCTTGTAAAGCCAATGAATATTTATAAAATTTAAATATGGGAAGCAGAATAATAGAAATTAGCCATCAGAATTCTAATCTTTGTAAAATTTTCTGGTGTTCTTTATTTTTAATATCAAATAAAAACAATCTCTAAAATCAATAAAGAAAAAAAAGATTGTGTAGTCTTGTGACATACTTTCACTATGTGCTTTTTTTCACACAGATTTATTTCTTCTACCAATAATTCCTAGAGGATCTAAATCATGTCATTTAAGTATATCTATGTATGTATATATGCGATTCTACATATATATACTTACATATTTTATTCCTGATTCCCTGAAATGCTCAGCACCAAATCTGGGCTTTGGTCACATCTCATTATTGCTTACTTGGTTCAGCAGGTAATACAGAATACTAAGATGCAGTCCCTGCCCTAAGGAATGGATAACCAATGCATACACCAGCAATTAGAGTGATGTGTTATGATGGAGATCAGCATGTATTGCTACAGGAGAAGAGAGGAGTGTGTCTAATCCCAGGTTAGGGGCAGCGAAGGGCCAAAGGGCAGCAGACTGAGGAGATGACCTCTTCCCTGGAACTGCCTGGTTTCATGAATAATGGCTGCCATTCCTGAGTCAGGGTGTATTGGAGCAGAAGCATCCTGTTCTCATTATCTTGGCGTCCCAGTGCGGAGATAATGTTCAAAGGGACAACCACCAGACTCAGAGTCCCCTTGATTTTTTTCTTCCATTCCCTCAAAGTCATTTGAACAGACAGGAAAGGAGTGCCAATGAACATGTCCCTGAGGAGTAATTGCTGTTTAAGGACTAAGAAAGATAGGAACTTTCTTGAGCTACAAGAAGGAGAAGAGGAGGACTGGGGAGACTCCTGCTCACTCATCCCCAATGGACGGTACAGGGTGAAAAATTAGAATAAAACTGCTCAAATGTCCCTCTAGTCATCCCCAACCACATAGCATTCCACTTAGAGAATTTCTGAAGAATTTCAAGGATTCATGCGGGTATTCCAAACAAGTCAATGATTTTATCATTTCAAAGCCAAGTGCCCATTTTGAATATGTTTATGATAAATTGTTTATAGACTGTTTCCAGCGATTGTCCTTCAGTGGGCTTTCAGCTCTACAGCTTGAGTACATCATAAACACTCCAGCATGTCCCTAACATTTGTGTCAGTGCACGCCAGACTTACAACAAAGGGAACATTGCTGACCCAGAGCTGCTATTTCAGTCCCTTTACGAGAGCTAGAATCATTATAAGCTCACCCAGACTGAAAGAGCCACTTGGCAGAATTCTGATATTTGAACCTTGTGAACAAAAACACTGATGTACAGGGACAAGTATCATTTTATCATAAAAATTCACAATGAGAATGAAAGCCAAAATGATTGCTTGCAATTGCTCACATGTTTTATAATTTTCCAAAATGATCTCTGCCACAGATACTGATGAGAGCAAACACAAAGGAGCCTGTTCCATGAGCATGCTGAGGGAGTGAGAACTCACAACTGCTTTGCCAGTGAGGCAGCGTCCACCCTCCCCACTCTGGTATGCACACTGGTGATGCCTCTCATCTGTGGAAGAACACAGGGGAGAATGGACTTAGGGAACGTTTGAGACAAAGCAAAATGCATTAAATATTTTCCCTTGTCCTCCTGAACTGCAAAATGCAAAGATAGGAAGAGTCTGACAAATCTCTCAAATGGATGGCAAAACATTTAGTCACTTTTTGGAATATAATTTTGGTAAATAACAAACTCTTGTGGCAGTGTGGACTGATTAGGAAAATAATTAAAAATCATTTTGGAGACAGGGTTGGTGAATATTGCCATTAAGGCATATTCTTGACCAGAAATGAGGTGTACTGGTGTGTGTGTGTGTGTGTGTGTGTGTGTGTGTGTGTGTGTGTGTGAGAGAGAGAGAGAGAGAGAGAGAGAAGAAATGAAACTGTCAAAGTATGGTGAGATAGAGAGAGTGAGTCCACTATACAACCCTATGACCCTATCTTGGCTATAAATTCAATGCTTACAAAAAATGAATGCCAAAAATATTTTGAGTAATTACAGTACAGTATCATTGAAATATATCTGAATTCTCCAAAGAGAATACTTGAAGAGGGCAGCATTATTCAGATGTGTAGGTTCTGGGATGCTTTTGTAAATAACGAGTCTTCATATGTCTATTATACATCTGTGGAAATAAACAGACTATCCAAAGCGGGACACCCAGGCTATTTGTTCAGCTTGTTGTGTAGCAGGGGAATTAGCCCTCGTCACTTGTGTTTGGCAGAGACTCATAGACAGGCAGAGGAGCGGGAAAGCCTTGGAGTGAAAAGGATAAGCTTCTGTGCTCTGACTGGATGCTGTTGGGGAACCTGGAAGCGGGCTAACTAGAAGCATTGCATCTTATGTGCATGGTTGGAGGACCATATTTGACTTTCTCTGATTGGTACTGAGTTGGAAATGGAAGACAAAACATAGGGAAGAAGACAATTATTGACCAGGTCCTGCCACTCTGGGCCTATTGCTTCAAAGCCAATGGGTCAGAGCTCTATGAGCATCTAGGGATTGGCCATTGTTCATTTGCATATTCTCCCGGGGTTTGGCAGGTCTCCAAAACCGGTTGGGTACTTGAAAGTGTCCCCTTCCCTTAGCCTTTTTCATCAGTCACTCATTTAGGCACAAGGCCATCATCACCACATTAAACACCTCTGGAAGACAAACCATGACCAGGGAGCTTCTCCAGGCCTCAGCTGGGCTCTGACTGCACTTGATGATTTGATTTCCTGGCTCCCCATTCTGGGCTGATCATGTTGGACTGTCTTACTGAGACTGGATACCGCATTTCTAATTCTGGGCCTTGATTCTGAGAGTGGAACCTCAGAGGACCCATCTGGTAGATCCTTTCACCTCACCTCTAACTATGCCCAGACCTCACTAGCTGGACTTCCCAATCTATCCATCCATGAGGACTATCAGACAGGGCTATTTTGTAAAGCTCAAAGAAAACCCTAAGGCCATCTGGACTATTACTTACAATATGGTACATGCTTAACAATCAATATTTAAAGTATGGAGTTTATGAAGATAAAAAACTGGGAGAACAAGAGGAAAAAATGAGTCAGGGGCTGGGGAAACTGTCAGGACCATACAAAATTGCCTTCTAGCTGTGACATTAACAGAAATACCAAAACCACTCTTAGTCCATTTTCTCTAAATCCATAAAGCAATTGTGTTACAAAAAAGGGGAGTTCCAAAAATATTTTCTTTATTTTAATTTCTATGTTAAAATTTCTAATCAAAAGCCAGGCTGCCAGTCTGGGAGGTGTATTCCCAAGGCTGGCCTGAGAAGGAAGGAATGTGGTTCATGAGGCCCCTCTGCTGTGTTCTTGGATGTTACATTGCTTTGCTGTGAAGTTTCATTCGTTTTTAAAATGGTATCACTTACAAGCAAGTCCCTATGCAATCTAGGGTCCAGCTACGCTGAAAACTCAAAAGCCCCTATTACCCACGATAAACTCTCTGCTTAGGAAGGAAATAGATTTTTGCTTTTCCTTTTAAAAGAGTAAACAGAAAAAAAAAAGCGGAGAAAAAGGAAAGACCGAGTTTAGACAGTCCTCCTTGCAGAGGGTTTAATCATCAGGATGCCTATGACTGGATGACTCCTTTGCAGGCAATGAATTCCCAGTTTCCTCTGAGTTGTTTTCCAACTGAATGCTGTTTTCTTCCTTTGTGCAGAAACCTAGGCACCAGGTGGTTTTATAACTGAAAGTGATATTAATCCATGCTCCAGGTTCGCCCCCTGACAGTTTACAGAGAGGATGGGTGGCCGGATTGGGCTGGCAAAGAAGCTCTTTCCTCACCAATGGCTTCTGCAGAGCCCAGACTATTGATTCATCATATGATGAAAGTGACAAGAAACAGTCAGGACTAGAAGAAACCATTGAAATGAGTTGCTTAGAAAAGCATAACATTTGAGTTGAATAATCTAGGAGTGAAAGGAGAACTGAATGGAAGTAAAAATAGAGTCAGTGGGGGAAATAAAGCTCTGTATAAAGCTGTTTTCATTAGCTAACGTAACTTACTTATAAGCTCTATTGGTAAGGTTAAAGATTGCAAGCTGCTACCCACACCAGCAGGAGAATACTCGGGTGGCATGTGGAGTGACACAGGCCCTGCCCTAAAGAAGCTTGGGCCCTGGGTTTGGGGCTCTGGGGTGGGTAGAAATGTTTATGTAGGAGCACACACCTCCTCTTTGAATTCCTCTTATCTCCTGAGGCTCTTGACATGGCAAATAAAGGCAGTAAGATGATTGTGTTTTAAAAAACACTGCTAGTTATATGACTAGCAAGAAATCTGTGGGTTTACAGTTTAGTCCCACTCAACCATCTACTTTCTCCTCCGTCTCATCTCAGAGTTTTAATATCCATTGATGAGCCGTGCCAGATCAACTATTTCACTGGACTGTAAAATGGTGATTCTTTATTCCTACCACTCCTTCAACATTTACTAGATGGTATTCTTCTGTAAAAAAATTCCTTTTATAAAATTTATTTTTAACATGTGTTCTCTTTGTGACTAGCAAGTGATGTGTGGGTTGATTTTTTGACAGTTGCCACAAATCAGTGGAATAACATTTTAAACATGCTACCCATTCAAGTCAGTGTCTCTCTTCCCTCTTCCTACATTTTTTTTAAACCAAAGACACAGTGATAGGTGCTTTAATTGTTTATAATTTAATATCCACCCATCTAACAAATATTTATTTATTTAGTGCCTACTATGTGCCAGCCACTCTTCCAGGAGCTTAGTGAACAGGAAAAAAAATCCCTACTATTATCATAAGCTTCATTTAGGAAGAGAAAGGCAGATACCAAACAAAATAAATGAGCAAAATATGTATGCTAAGTGGTGATAAGTGTTATGAGCGGGGGTCGGAGGAGACAGTATGGAAGAGCAAAGGGATTGGGGCAAGGAAGAAAGAAAGTTTGCAATTTTTAATAAGATTGATAAGGTGATATTTGAGTTAAAGATCCAAGCCATACTAACATCTGGAATAAGGCACTCTATTCAAAGGGAATAGCATGTGCCAAGGCCCTGAGGCAGGCACGAACCTGGCTTGTTTAAGCAACAACAAGGAGGCCAGCAAGGTTAGAGGAAAGCTTAATAAGGTCATAGAAGAAAAAAGGGAAGCAGATCCTGTGGTATATTTCTCATAGGCCACTGTCAGGATCTTAGCTTTACTTCAAGTGACATGGATAGCTATTGGAAGATTTTGAGTAGAAGAGTGATATTATGTGACATATTTCAGCAGGGTCTCTTTAGCTGCTTATTATTTCAACAGTCAAAGAGAAGCCTGTTACTCCTTTCTTTTTTACACAAGAAAAAAAAATCAAAACTCACTGAGGTTAATAATTGATGTGCTCCAGGTCACCACCTATCAAGGAGCAAAGCCATTATTCAATTCAGGCCATTAACTATCTGTTTATAAAATAGAGCAGACTAAAAGATCTTGTTATTAAAGAACAAGGGGGGTTATCTGTGCTAAGGGATGGCACAGCTTCCCAGCCCATGGGCCTCTGCAGATGTGTTTTCTGTTCTCTTCTCTGTTTGGCAACAAAAGCTTAGCACTGAGCAAAACTACGCTATTAATCTCTCTCTTCTTTTTTCATTGAAGCATCTCATCTTTCCAAAAGATGACATTTCTAAAATCGTGAGTGCCATAAACTTAAGGCCATAGAGCATGTCTCTTTAAAAGACAGTTTCATGAGCTGTAAAAAGTAATCATGATTTGTCAAGTCAGCAAATGCCTCCCCTTCAGCCTTCTAACCATCACTAATGCCTTTTTTGGAGAGATCATGCTTTTGTTACTAGTATTTCACTTCTCAAAGCTGTTGATGGAGGAGAATGATTTCTTTGCTAGAGGACCCTGCATGTCAGCCCTGACCACTTGGGACTACTAAGAGAATCTTACCAACAGTTTCTTTTCAGCCTCTCTGCTGGGGGACAGGCTGCTGACCAAGAATTGCAATAGCATTTGGAAGATGGTAAGTTCCACAGAATAACCTAAGGGAAGTCCAGGTTTTCAAAAAAATCAAGTGATCATTTTGGTAAAAAATATTTTTGTAGCCTTTATGGCATTACAGCAGTCTATTAGAGAAAAATCAGCTTGCTAGCATAATTAATACAAAAATAAGCATGTTCCCTTTATAAAAAGAATAACACATATGCAATGCCATATTTGACAGTATACTGGAAATGTAAGCATACTTTTTGTACTCAAACTATATCAATTTGAAAACAGATTTGTATCTGTTATTGAGTCTCTAATGCTTAGTGCTCTGCTTGGAGGAAGAATTCTTTATAAGTAAGGGAAGGGCCACGTTCTGTCATTTAGCTGGAATAAGACAGTGTAGATCCCAGGTTCCTGCATTGCCAAAATACCCATTTGGATGAGGGGCATAACCATGTGGCTCATGCCAGTGCATCCAGCTCTGTAGTCTGAGCCAAGATTACAAAGCACGCTCACCAAAAGATCTTTGGGGCTCATAATGAGCCATGAAAGGACTACTATCTCCTCTTTCTTATAGGCAAAACAATAGGCTCAGAGAAGTGAGCAACTCATCTGAGGATACTCGGCAAATAAGAGGTAGAGTTTGGATTTTAACTCAGGCCTCTGAGGCTATAGCCCTTGGACATTAGGCACCTGCACTGTAGGTGTGGCATTGCTATAGTTCTGATTTAACAAAGAAAACTGCCTATCAGCCCTATGATCCTTCTCAGTTGTCTTTTGGCTGTGAAGATGCATTCGGTGGCCTGTTTCATATGTCTGAAATGGCGCCCAGGCCTAAAACCCACCCTGGAGACACTGATGAATTGGAAGTCACATTTAGGCCCTATCTGGAGAATGTAATAGGTCTCAGTCTTAATGACTTAGCTCATCATCCAACTATCAAAGTTTTCTACCAAGCTGTTGCTTTTCAACAGAGCCTTAATCATTTTTCTGAATCATTCTGTGGGGAAAAACCTGTTCAGTGATCAAAAGAGTTTATTTTATATTACCTACTATATTCTTACATTGGAAATTCACAATGCACTTGGCAAAGAAAAACCCCTGGATATCCCACAACAATAAACAAACAAATAAACAAAAACAATTTCATTTTGTTTAGTACACAATTTCCTAACCTCACTTGAACACAATCTTTGTTTGTCTGTGTGATCTCTATTAACATTTTGGAAACTCTAATTTCTTGCTTTGGCAACTCTACCAAAGGCTCTCCTCTAGAATACAAGCTTCTTTGGAAGAGAGCCTTTTGTTTCCCTTGCTTATTACCGAGTGATCACTTTCTAGAATAGTGCCTGCCAATAGAACTGGTCATTAAATATCATTTGAATGAATATATAGAGCCTTGTCCTTAATTTTAGCCTTGGTTTTCCAATGTTCTGCATAAACTACCCAAATGGAAATAATCTATAACTAATCATTTAATGTCAATTGAACAAAAACCTTTGATGGATACATTTATGCCAAAATCTTCAAATCAAATGACTAAAAATGATCTTTTCTATACTGCTTATAATATTAAAAGGTAAAGGCTGTAGTTAACTAGCTAAAGATCAAATTCAAATACCAAACGAAGTATTTTTCACATGGTAACTGTAAGACACCCAGATCTTTGGAAGAAAAGTGCAAACTTTGGTCATTCTGATACCCTGCACACAGATGCCAAGAGTCTTCATATTGAAAACAGCTGCTTGACTGGCAATTTTTCACACATCTTCCAAATTCTGGGTGTAGGGAGAACTTCATTGCCATAAATCTTTCATGGAAAGGGAAATAGTAATACGTTTTTCTCTTCTTTGAATGGGTGTTGTGAGAATTCAGAATGTTTTCAAAGAAAACAGTATAGACTACACAGAACCAAAATCTGGTTGATTCAACCTCATTAGCAAGGGATATTTTTTGAAAGTTTAGAGCAAAACAGGCCTTGGAGATCATTTAGCTCAGGGCCTTCATTTACTGAATGAGTGAAGAGACTCAAAGTAATTTAGTGACTTTTCCCAAGTTCTGTAACTTGTGCTCATGGAGGTGGGATTAAATAGAATTCTGTAGGTTTCAAGACAACCCTCCCCCCAATTTTGCTGTCTTTCTCATCAGATGGCTTTTCTGAGAGTTTTCTTGTATATGTGGCCCTCAGGTAATCAGGAAAGTACTTGGGAAAGCACTCAGAAGTAGGAAGCCCCTAGAGACTATGTACTAGTAACTCTACCACCTTACTTCCCTGGTAAGAAAATGCAGAGATCAAGTGTGAGCAGCAGGGATAATTATCCCTGAATTCAGGATTCTTTAGAGCAGCATTTTCTAAAGAACTTCCTGCAAGGTTGGAAATGTTTAACATGGTAGCTATTAAGCACTTGAAATGTGGCTAGTGCAACTGAAGAACTGAGGTTCAATTTTAATTTAAATAGGGACATGTGGCTAGTGGCTACCATATTGGACAGCAGGACTGTGGAGAGCTGATCTAGATATATTCCACTCACTGGGCTTGTTATATCTCCACCAGGATTTGGTTATACTAAAACTACCAAAATGTACCATTTGTTATAACATTGCATTATATATCTATATATATAAAAGCCTAAGCGACCATTATGACCAGTTGACCAGTCGCTATGACACACACTGACCACCAGGGGGAAGACACTCAACTCAGGAGCTGCCCCCTGATGGTCAGTGCGCTCCCACAGCCAACCTTTGTCGTTGGCCAACCTCCCATGGTCCCTCTCCCCAGCTGGCCAGCCCCGATCAGCACTGATTGGGACTGGGTGAGATGGCCCCAATGGGCCCCAATTACCAGCCAGGCCAAGGGACCTCACCCATGCACAAATTCATGCACCGGGCCTCTAGTGTTTTATAAACACCAGTAGTTCAATATGAGGAAAAAGAGAAAACACATCTACATTTGTGATTTTACAAGTAATACTAGATCCAACATAAGTCATCACAAGTAGTCATTTTGCTTCCAATGAATCTACCTTTTCTGTAGTCCTGGTAAGGAAGTAAAGCCTGCCTTTTATATTTTAACTGTTCAAATGATTTCTAAAATGAATACTTTACAGATTATTTCTAAGTATAATCTCTAAATAATTTGTAAAGGTCAATTTCTTAGCCCCTTTTTCGTTAACACCTTGCAGAGACATGCTGATCACATCGTTAAGAAAATAGCCATGGGATTTTACTCTCATCTGCAATGTATTGTCTCAGAAGCTAACTTAGACATCTCAACTTGCTCACCACTTAGCTGCATCCTGTATCCAATTAGTTTCAGTAAATTATTAGAATAAAGGAGCATTGTTGAATCAAGAGCTGCATGCAATATTTAGATTTACAAACTTATACAGTATAAAGACTTCTTAAGAAGCTTTTATGTTTCCATCGGAAAGACTGGCTCCTTCAAATGATATAATTGATCTTGACATAGTCAGTTACAGAGAAGTCAGGCAATGGACACTCAGAAAACTAATTCAAAGGCGGTGGCAGGATGCTAGCTCCATGTTAGGGCCTAATGGACTCAAAAGGTCAATGTTTTTTATCTTCACATGCTTTACCAGACAATTTGGCTCCCATATCCCAGGAGAAAAGAAAAGTTTTAACCAGATAAAATTCGCCTATGTAAACATTTCTCCCCTCTTTGGGTGGCTGAATCTCTTCTTAAAATATCTTTGATGTCTTTGTAGAAGCCAAGAATGATCTACTGATAAAATACTCTCTTTGCCACATTTGTAGTAGGAGAAAGTTAATGCAGATCAAAATTGGAATTTCAAGACTTGTCCTATTTTGTCTAAGCATCTTTTCTTGATAATGGTGAAGGTCACAGCTGGAAATCTGAAGGGAAGCTGCAGATGTTGTCTCTAGAGAATTTGTGGTAAAAACTGTCTCAGAAACAATCTGACCACAGAGATGAGGAGACCGGGGCCTGTGAGCACAGAAAACTACGTATGGACCTTTCTTTGGACACAGATGAAAGAGAATAAAGCAAATTGTAACAAAGTTCTAAAAGTTGAGACACTCTTTGATGTGATTCATTAATTTAAGGAAAGGGAAGAATCACACATAAATTATTTTTAAAAATCTTTGTTACATTATGTACTTTTTAAAAAGCTCAACCAAGATTCCTAATATATGAAAAGAACTCTCTCTCTCTCTCTCTCTCTCTCTCTCTCTCTCTGTAGATAAATATCAGTAGATGAATATAGGTATTTGACAACTCGAATGTCAAATCATTGAGTCCATTCTCTAGGTATTCCTTCAGGGAGTATTATTTTCCCCAATCAAGCAACAAAGATATATATTTGAATATTTTACTGACTTGCAAATACAGATCATTACTTCTAACAGTCAGGCAGAAAATAGCATCTTGGTTCAATGTGATGCTGCATGGTATATAATAACAAGCTGCTTTGAAGCATAATTACTTTTATAGAAATATAACCCTTTCACATTTTGTTTTGTTGACAAATAGACCAAGAAGCTGCGAGAGAAGTGTGGATGGAACACTTTTCTCAGAAGCATATGCCTCACTTTAGCCAAGAAAGAAGAAAAAGTGATTAATGTATAAGTGTGTATCACGAAGCCCTTAATCAGAAAGATATACAGATATTTCTTTTCCATAATCATGAGACCTGAGATTTTTCTCAAGGGAAATGTTCCAACATGAGAAAGAAAAATACATAGTTCAAAAAGTCCACGTTTTCAATTTACTGCCACATGGTTTAAATTATCTATGTATTTATTAAGGGCACTAAATAGGCAGCTTAATTTAGGCAGAAGGGTCATTCAAGTTGAGAAAAATCATGTTTAATCCCTTAGCTCACTACAGGTTGATTGTGCTTTTTAAATGCATACAGTCTCGGCTAACAAATTCCCCATGCTAAGAAGGTCCCCTGTCTGCTTCTAAATTTGTGGGCTGCCAATAACAATGGAAACTTGTTAAGCTACTGGCTCCAGGCCCAGCCAATCTGGGCATCTTCCAGAATTAGGGATTTGCCAGTTACTTTCTCTTTATGTTGCCAATGTACTTGCTTCCAATTTGGAGGTCATCCTCTCTGTTCCTGGCATACCACATATTTGTTACATTATTATAGGTTAGAAACAAAAGGGCCAAAGCATCAGGACTTCTTTCCTTGCACGATGTCTGCCTTGTTTTTTCTCTCAGAATGGGGAATACAGTAGGTCTGAGGGGAACCATGAAAAGGACATGGTTAGATGTAAGGGACTACAAATTGGAACACTTCAGGATATTTGATGATATTACAGAATTATAATTTTTAAGGCGCCATAATGAAACAGTTATTTTTTTATAAAGAGTCCTTATGTTTCATAAATACAACATGAAATATTTTATATCAAATTATATGTCCATAATTTGTTTCCAAATAATATAAAGTGATGAAATAGATGGGGACTATGGATGAGAGAAGATTGGCCATGAATTGATAATTGTTGAAGGATACATTTGAGTTCATTAAATTATTATGTTTATTTTGATATACATAGTTGACATACATAATACAAACAAAACCAAAAAACAACAACAACAAAAACACTAAAGGGAAAAAAAGTGCCTGAGAAGAATACAACATCCTCAAATAGCCTTCTCTGGACTATTGGACTGTCAAAAAATCATGGGGAAATAGGGTGAGAGTCTAGGAGTCCTTTAGAACCTGGCTTTCAACCTTTGTTCAGCATTTATGAAAAGTACTTTGAGTGCTCCATGCTGTGCCCTAAGTGTTATATCAGACTCTAGTGTTTATTTATTGCATCATACTCTGTTCTGTCAAACATGCTGGGTGAAATCCATCAGCTGGAAAACTCCCCTCTAGATGGCTAGACCATGGTTGGAGTTTATCAGCCTCTCTCCTTGGGTTTCTGACCTCCATGTCATCCCATGCTCATAGGACTAACATGCCCTGAGTCATTTCTTTTCTTTTTAATATATATTTTATTGATTTTTTTACAGAGAGGAAGGGAGAGGGATAGAGAGTTAGAAACATCGATGAGAGAGAAACATCGATCAGCTGCCTCCTGCACACTCCCTACTGGGGATGTGCCCGCAACCAAGGTACATGCCCTTGACCAGAATCGAACCTGGAACCCTTGAGTCCGCAGGCTGATGCTCTATCCACTGGGCCAAACTGGTTAGGGCCCTGAGTCATTTCTTAATGGCCCTTATACACAGCAAAAATGGATTCTTTGTGTGGATATGGCTCCAAATGCAAACAAGCAGTCTTTAAATTCCATCTATTTTTATTTTCAACCCACCCTGTGTAACCAGACAATGGCAGGAAGCCTTTCTCCCAGTGACCCCACAGCAGCCTTCCTTCCTCCTAGGCCTGTTACTATGGCTTCCGTTCTCATTGCCCTCCATGTGCTGTGAAAGCAGCCCCTTTCAGGACCTCCCTAGACTCTGGCCTGTGTCCTTCCCTGCCTTAGTGGTTATTTTAACTACCACAGCATAGACCCCATTCTTAAGCAAGCCAAGCACTGTCAGGCAAACACTTGAGCCACAGCTCCAGACATAGGCCTCTTGGTCTCTTGTACCCAGTTCTGGGGGTGTAAGGAATTCTGCTTCCTTAGGGAGGGCAGCTGCTGCGAGCCTCATCTTGGAAATTAACTGTTGGATTCATCTTAAATAGTAGATATTGTGAGCTTCAGATTTTGACATCAGAAGCTTTTAGGAGAAACACAACAGACACCAACTGAACTAAATAATCAAAGTTAAAATCATAAATAATAAAGCATAGCAACATCATTTACCCCAGACATAATGCACTAAGAAGGACATGTCACTTCTGGAACATTCTTGCGAAATGCATAACCTCAACCTAATTATAAGAGCCATTAGATAAACCCAAATTGAAGGACATTCTATAATATAACTGATCAGTATTGTTCAGGTGTCAATATTCTTAGTCCCCCCATGAGGTCTAGGAGACTTGAACAACTAGATGCAAGTGGGATCCTGAATTGGATGCTGGGACAAAATGAGTATATTAGTGGAAAAACTGATAAAATCCAAGTAATGTGTGTAATTTGATTATTGTATTAAACCACTGATACTATTTCTTGATAATTGTCCTATGATTATATAAGATATTAATTTTAGGGGAAGTTGACTGAAGAGCACATAATAATTCTCTGTAGTATATGTGTAATTGTTCTGTAAGTCTAAAATTATTTCAAAATAAAAATTTAAATAAATACAATAAACAGACAAACAAAAAAGCTCCTATGACGTACTCTGGGCCATTGTGTAATATTTTCCTCCCTGGTTTGGCCTGAGGCACCTCTACCTGAATAATAATCCAAGCAGAGGTTCTTGAGATAAAAGGAAGAGAGAAGTACGTTATAAGAATAAATTGTCATTAAACACTAAGAGACTGAAATAGCAGAACAAGTCTGAGCAGATGAAATCATACATCTCCGGCACCAGTTTTGTGATTCCTGGCTCAGTGCTCCTATCAGGCACTAACTCAGTCTCAGTGCTAAGTGTAGCCTTGCAACACTAATTAATTCAAATATGTCTGCATATTTCATCCAAAACAAGACTTGAAAAATCACCAGTGGTTCTCAGCTTGAACCTAATTTTGAATGAAGGGAAAGAACTGTTCTGCAAACTCTCTCCATTTTCCTCACAGCACATGATGAGCACTGGGGCTCTTTGCAGAAGTCCCTTATGGTAAAAACAAAACAAAGCATAGTGCTGATTCCAATAAACTTGCAGTCAACCCTAGCCCAGAAGCAAAATCCCATGCAGAGAATATAACCCCTTGTTCCTCACAAATCTAAAAGAGAAAAAGATTTGTGAGTAGAGCTTTCAGCTGTGCGAATAGACCATTGTTAATCAGGCATCTTGTTAAAAATTCTCTTTAAAATTTGTTTTTTCCACTGAAAACTCTGATTTTTTTCTTGTTTACCTATCAATACCAAAAATTAGAGTTTCAAAACCAGAAAGGTAATGTAGAGAATGAGGGCAGGGGGAGACACACACACACACACACACACACACACACACACACACACACACACGGGCGGGGGGGGGAGGGGAACTCACTATGAATTCAAACAAACCTGTAGCCAATGACATCAGCACTTAGCCAACACCAGTTTGTCCATACTTCATTAAAATGTCACATTTATGAGTTTACTAAATCTTTTTTTAAATTCTTTATTATTGAAAGTATTACATATGTCCCATTTCCCCCCTCTCCCACCCCATTGTCCTCTCCCAGCCTGCGTCCCCGCCCCCATTGCTTGTGTCCATGGTTATGCTTATGTGCATACAAGTTCTTTGGTTGATCTCTTATCCCCCAGAAGTTTACTAAATCTTGATTTCTTGTCAGGTTAGCCAAGGTTTCACTATCTGAAACTAACATTTCTAATGCTTACATCTCAAAGGCTTAAAGCTGAGCAAAACAGGGATCCTAGAAGAAAGAAGTAATTATACAATGTTCTCTGGATTGCTCACCTTTTGGTTTCTAAGACCTCGGTTGCAAGGTATGGCAGATTGCTAATTGTGTCCTCAAATCTCTTCTCCCAGTTTTAGCTGAGCACCTGACTATCCAAGAAAACTTCATTTTCTCTCCTCTCTTGCAGCTAGAGGAAACCAATAGGATGTGATCTAGAATGGCATGTGCCACTTTTGGATCTTGCTTTTGAAACAATTGATATAGGTACTACCAGATTATTTCCTCCTCCCCATGATCTGAAAATTATGAGAATAGGCTAGTCACTTTGAACCCAGAAATGGAAGCCATGTGTTGGGAATGTCGGAGCCACCTCACCAGCCCTGACCATTCTTATCTGAGCAATAAAGTGAGAGACAAATTTCCATCTGATTTAAACTACAGTATTGCTATAGAAGCTTGCTTCAACCCTAACTAACAATCCCATGGTTTGCGGTCAGAGTCTGGCCTAAAGATCCATACATGATTTCTCAGTAACATGGATTCACTCTTTATCTTTAGCATTGAGAATGGGCAAAGTGTAACTAAGCCAGCTTTCAGAGAAGTTACCACATGAAGCATTCATTTCTAGATGTTCATTCTAAAGAAATACTGAAACAAAAAAAAAATCAACATGGTATTCTTTATGAACCTAAGAATTGAACTCTATTAACCTGAACAACAATAATGGAATGATTAATTAAAATATGGGCTAGTACATACATTTTATCTTATTCCAGAAAAATTTAAGTGTGACCCCTGAATAAAAGAAATGTTTTCATATGTGTGTATATGCACACACGTGTGCTCGCCGTGTGCCCTAATGGCTTTATTATATTTGAAGCCAGATAATGTTTTTTATTTAAAAACAGTTTGACTTTCCTATTTGACTGCAGTCCTAGTCACTATTATTTAATGATGTACATTTGAAATCATGACTCTCTTTGATCATTGTAAATGTCAGTAGGATGGTAGACACAAATAAGAAGATTTAGAATCATAATTCCTAGTTATTTTTTCCACCAAATCTTAACAAAGTATAACTTTTTTCTTTATTAGTTAAGGTATTACATATGTGTTCTTATTCCTCAATTGCCTCCCCCCCATCCCACTCCCATTCATGCCCTCACCCCCCTGGTGTCTGTGTCCATTGGTTATGCTTACATGTACGCATACAAGTCCTTTGGTTGATCTCTCCCCTTAGAGTATAACTTTTTGATTAGATAGTTAACTAAGTATTTTTAATGTATCTTCAGTTCCAGGCTTTAACCACCTGATGTTTAGAATAACTCATCTTTTTACCTCCCTACTTCTTTTAGTGACATTTTCTCCAAACTTTTTATTTTGAAAAATTTTAAACCTACTAAGTTGAAAGAATCTACTTACATAAAAACCATGGGTTGTGTTCATCACGACCAGAACAGAACCTCGACCAAGCGGAAGGAAGTCAGGAGTTGTCTTGGCAACGGCTGTGCCCTCCCCCAAGCTGTTTCCCCGAGCTGTTTCCTGTAAGGGCAGAGTTTGAGGCAGGAACCTGCCCTCAGAGCATGGAGGCAGATCTTTCTAAAGTGTGCCATGCACCAGCACAGCTGGGGTGAACCTGAGTGGGGGCGGCTGAAAGGCTTAGAAAAGACAGACAAGAGAATGAAAGCCGGGTCTCGGTGGGACGCTGCTTCTCTGAGAGACAGTGACCACACCCACAGCCATGCCTTTATTTTATAGCAGATTCTATGAGGCAAAGTAAGGGCGTGACCAAGATGTTTACAACATTCTCCTGGGTTTCAATCCTACTCAACTACATGCACCTGAACTCTATCAAGCCTACATCACTCAGGCACATGGGGCCATGTGTTTGGACCATAAGTTCAAGCTTACAACTATAGCTGTTGGCTATAATTGTGCTGGGAGGGCCCTGCCCTCCAAGCTGGGACTTGCACGTGGCAATGAGAGGACTGTGCCCTCTCATCAGTCCAAGGCTTGAACCTGTCCAAAACACTGTAGCAGCTCCCCACAATAAAGTTTTAATTCTGTTTCTTTGTTACTAATGTTGTGGCCCCACCC
>NW_005369062.1:28204-48828 GCF_000412655.1 Myotis brandtii | reverse complement strand
GAGAGAGAAACATTGATCAGCTGCCTCCTGCACACTCCCCACTGGGGATGTGCCCGCAACCAAGGTACATGCCCTTGACCGGAATCGAACCCGGGACCCTTGAGTCTGCAGGCTGATGCTCTATCCACTGAGCCAAACAGGTTAGGGCAATTAATTCCCTTTTAATGTGCACGAATTTTGTGCACCGGGCTACTAGTAGTATAATAAATACCAACATACTTTTCACCTAATCTCTCTCTCTCTCTCTCTCTCTCTCTCTCTCTCTCTGCTGAGCCATTTAAAAGTAATTTTCAAGCATAATTTTTTAATGAAACAAAAAGTGATTATAACATAAATTGCATAACATCAATGAAAAAAACAATGGTTAACTATGAAAATACCAACTATGGTCATTTCTGAATGATAAGACTATAATTTTTTCCTTTTGTTTTCCAAAGTTTCCAGAGAGAAACACCTTGAAAACCCTATACTCTATGGAACCAATAATTCATTTAGAAGTTTTATTAAAATTTACTACTACTATACCTGCTACAATTATTTTTATTTTGTGAATGTAAACAATATGAAGTGTAGTGCCAGAGGCATGATAAATATTCAATTACATCCTCAGGATGGTAGTATTTTCATACCAACCAAAATGTGATCATCTATATATTTTTCATTCAGCTGAATAGATATCCTTCCTAGCTTTCACACATGCCTTAATCAGTGCTTTGGAGGGCTGTGACTCATGGTGACACCTCCTGAAATGACTCACCCATAATCCTTACTTGGTTTTCTCTAAGACCAATACCATCAAGGAATCTATGAATGGTTTTGTTCAGGATGAAGCTATTGCCATAAGTTTTTGCCACAATTATTAAAAGTCTTTTTGTATGAAAATCTGTCTATTTAGTGTTTTGCTTCACAGAATTTCTCGAATAAAGCGATTCTTCAATGCTGGCTGTGTACCAGAAACACCATTTAAAATATTTAGGGCCTCAATGCTCATCCCAGACCTGTTAAGGCACAACATGTTTGTGTGTGTGTGTGTCCATGTGCTTGCATGTGTATACTTATGTGTGTAGGTATATGTGTATACATGTCTGTATGCACATGTGCATATATCTGTATGTATATCCATATGCATATGTGTACAGGTGGGGGAGAAACTATGCATCAGCTCCCAATTGATGTTGATGTACACTCAGGTTTGAGGACCACTACCCTAGACCCATGTTTCCATTCCAAAGATAAAAGAAATGAGGCCTCTATAGAATCCACATTGTTTTCTCAGTCCAAGACTGAAAATCAGACATATTCAATAAAGGAGTGAATGAATGAATGAATGAATGAATGCCAATTCTCAGGACTTCAGAACCTTCCCTAATCTCTAATGTTGACCATGTAGAACTATAAAGTGTTGCTCAAGTTACCTGATTGTTATTGTACATTCATGTTCACTACATAATTAGGTTCAGTCTTGAAAACCATAGAGAACACAACTCTCAGATCATTATAAATAAAGAAGAGGGATATTTTAAAAGTAAAGAAGAAGAATGCTTGTAATCTATATGTTGAGCAAGAATCATACAATAGATTTTGAATGCCTTATATAGACTATTTGTAAGTTTAATATATCTTAATTAATAAAACTAATTGGTTTTTAAAAACAACCCCCCAAGAAACCCCAGTGGTTTCAATTCCAGTGTGCCCAAGAATCACCTCCAGGGCTTATTTTAAGCTACTGAGTCTGATTTCAAGTCTTTTCTGCCATTAGTATCACAAACGACACACACAAGGACTGGTGGTGTGAGGACTGCTCAGACAGCCACCCATCATGCTCCTACGTGTAATCCACAAGTGACGAGACGCTTGGCAGCCATCTGAACACAGGCAAGGCCAAGTGTGTGCATTGTGTGCCTTCAGTTTGCCCTTTAAAGTGTTGGGAGAGTTCTCAACAAGGGTCAGAGCCACAGTTTTTAAGAGACATTAACAGTTTTCAGTTTTTGCTGAATCTGCTTTGTGTCTTAAGTGCTATACCACTCTTACCTCAAAACTGAGGAGACATCATGAAAAAGAGTACTCCTGAACCAAAGTTGCTGAGATTGGCACCATGATTTGTAATCCAGAAGGAGAAAGCCAGTTTTTTTTTTCCATTCCTATAACCCCACCCAGCCCCACCAGCCCCACATCCCATTCAGGGCCTGCTCAACACCCTGTTGTAGGCAGTCTGAACTCTGCCACCTTCTCCACTTTTCTCTCATAACACTAAGCCCCATCTCCCCAAAACACTACAAAACCAAAGGAATGTAATGAACACATGACACACAAGGCCATGTGTGACCAACTCAGGTTCTGTAGTCACATAGTCCTGGATTCCAGTTCCCATTGGTCACTTACCACTGCATCGTCTTGAGCAACTTATTTCAACTCCCTGATCCTCATTTTCCTCGTGGTTGGTGGTTAGAGCAGTGGTTAGAGCATTGGCATTCGGACAGAGGGTCTCTGGTTCAATTCCCAGTCAAGGGCACGTACCTCGGTTGTGGGCTAGATCCCTGGCCCCAGTGGGGGCATGTGTCGTAGGCAATCAGTCGATGTGTCTCTCTCACATCGATGTTTCTCTCTCTGTCCCCACTGCTCTTCCCTTATACACTATAACCTTGGGTGAGGATTTAGAAAAAAAAATCAACTTTGAGATTTAAACAATTCAATAAATTCAAGGCATGCAGTGAGGTTCTAGTGAGCTCTCAACACTAAGCTCTCAGTAAAATGGAGATAATAGTAATAGTCCTAGGACTAGTGGTAAAGATAGATGCCGATACATTGTTTCATCATGTAGTTTATCAAGCTTTCCACAAGAAAAGAACACAGAAAATTATTATTACCTAAAAATGAACTTCAAACCAATACTTGGTAAGCAGGCTTCTAGATACTTGTACGCCTGACAAGCCTCCAGAACAAATTCCTGACTTATTGTAGCACCGTGTTCTCTTTGAAAGTCTTCCATTCCATTGACGTTACTCTGAAGAATGAGGCATCTTTTTCTTTTTAACCTAGTCAATGTAGCCACTCTGAAAGGGGGCAAACACTGCCAATAATCCTGGACACTCTTGCAAGGCCCCATAAGTCTCATTTGTCCTCTGGCTGCATAAGGAGTCACCAATGACGTCAGCCAGAGAGCTGCCACCACTCACAACCCCCAGGCTGCTGAAACTGAAAGGGTCTCCACTTTCTCTTCCTTAGTTGCTGATGGAAAATTTGGAGTCTCTTGTGTTGGGGAGTGTGGGGGAAGGACCCAGCTAAGAAAGGGAGTCAGCGGAGAGAGGAGGCAGCAGTGCCAGCTATTCATGTGTCTGCGACTCACCAGGGACAATGTGGGCATTGTTTAAAATCACATAGAAATTGTCCCACACGGCCCTCAATCTTATTAGCTGCGTAGTCACTTTTCCACATTCATCATTCAAACTGACATGAGTAAATAATACCACATGTGGTAGTGATGACAGTTGTCTCCGTAATGTATTCGTCTCAAGGTACTCATGGTTTCTGCTGAAAAAAAAAAAGGGCCAGTGAATGACTTAGAAAATTCCACAGTTGGGATAGCTGACTATCTTTAAGAGGAGCAGTATAAACACTCAAAAACGTATGTTGGGAGAGGCTGAGGGCAGGCAAGAGTGGTGAGTTGTGCTCTCAGCATGAAGCCTTATGACTTTGATGAGACAGAAAAAATTAGTAACACTCACTCCCTGCACATTTCACACACACACATGCAGTCCCACTTCCACCTGTCTATCACTTGCATTTTTGCACAAACTCAAACAATCTTTATTGAAATTAGAGATAATTCTTGAGACAAGCATACCCTTTCTTAACACCCTCCCTCTAGGCACATGGTTTGTGCCTAGTGCAGTGGTTCTCAACCTTCCTAATGCCGCGACCCTTTAATACAGTTCCTCATGTTGTGGTGACCCCCAATTTCATTGTTACAAATTGAACATAATTAAAGCATAGTGATTAATCACAAAAACAATATGTAATTATATATGTGTTTTCCGATGGTCTTAGGCGACCCCTGTGAAAGGGTCGTTCGACCCCCAAAGGGGTCTCGACCCACAGGTTGAGAACTGCTGGCCTAGTGTTTTTGCTAGATGCAGGAAATCCCAAGATAAAGGTATAGCCCGGTCCTAACTAGAATATAGTAGGGTCTGGGGAGAGGATACACAACTAAACCAGGGCCACAAATTGAAACATGTATGTCAGGTCCAAATCCCAGGTAAATATTATGTATATATAGTTGAAAAATGTATCCATCCTTTTAGGGAAGTCATAACACCTTTTGAAATGAGTAATCTAAAAAGATACATCCTGGTTGGGGAGGTTGGGGGAGAAATGTGGTTGCGGTAGAAGACTGATGGCCATCATAGACCATGACAATGGTAAGATGCCAATGGTCAGTGAGTGAGTCTAGAACTTACCAAAGCAGAAACAGGGGCACCTTTGCGGGGACAAACACATGGATCAGAATAAGATCATCTGACATACATTTACAAGCTTGATAGATTAAACACAAAATAATCCTTTCCAGCCTGTCCAGTTTGGATCAGTGGTTAGAGCATCAGCCTGCAGACCGAAGGGACTTGGGTTTGATTCCTGGTCAAGGGCACATACCTCGGTTGCAAGTTTGATCCCTGGCCCTGGTAAGGGTGCATGTGGGAGGCAACCAATCAATGTGCCTCTCTCATGTGGATGTTTCTCTCTCTCCTCCACCCCCTAACACTCTCTAAAAATCAATGGAAAAAATATCCTCTGGTGAGGATGAAAATAATATATCCTTTCCAGTTGATTCTTAAGGATTTGGTTGCAGCACAGCTTAGGAAAGTGTTCCCAAACTTGACTAACCATCTGTATCACCTGGAAGTGTTTTTATAACCTTTCCCCTGACCTGCTCAATCAGTATTGCATCAGAGGTCTTGGGAATCTATTTTTTAAAAGCCAGCAAATTTGTCTAGAAGTTGGTTTACAGAATAATTATACTGGCTCTACTGGGACTACTAGCTAATCTATAAAAGTTGATTGACTGAGCAAGGAGTGAGCTAAAGCCCAGCCAAGCTCCCCCTAGTCATGGCCACTACCAGACGTGAAACTTTTGAGGCATGAACAGTCTAGTGAGAATTGTTAGTGTTTGCTCGCTCAACAGTTGTGTGTGTGTGTGTGTGTGTGTGTGTGCGTGTGTGTGTGTGTGTTTGTGTGAAAAAGAGGGAGAGGGAGAGAGAGAGAGAGAGAGAGAGAGAGAGAGAGAGAGCTGTGATCTGCAGTGTGGACATTCATGCACTGAGTCATACAAGTGAAGGGGACATCACGGGTTTAAAGACTCTCAAAGTTGGATGAGACTTTCTAGTATGTGCCTCCATTCAATGAAAAGTCCCCTCAAAAACATGCCTGCAGACCACAACTCAGCTTTGCATATATCTAGAGACAGGAAGCTCACTTCCTCCAGTAGAAGCCTGTTCCACTGTGCTACACCTCTCAGGGATTAAAAAAAAACAAAAAACCAGGAAAAACTCATGCAACCTTTTGCAACTTCTCCCTCGTTCTTTCTGCTGATAATTTAAAGAACATGCCTAATTTTTCATTCAAATATTTGAAATCTCTATAAGATTTCCCTACATCTATCAAATTCCCTACATCCTTTCTCTCAAGTCAAGCTTCTAGATTTTTCTACCACCCCTTTTGTCACAGGTTTTGTGAATCTTCTTAAGGTTTATAGTATTTTTTTAATCTCTAATTTATGGTTGAGGAATCTGAGGCTCAGAGAACTCAGGCCACTCAAAGAAGGCCATAAAGTTAGAAACCAACAAAGGCAGGGTTTTAATTCTATTATTCGAACTCCAGATTTAATTTCTCATTTTCTATGATAGGCACTACTCTTTATCTCCACCTTCCCACCTCCCACCAAACCAACACACACAGAGCTTCTCTTGGCCATAACGGGCTCATGGTTGTAAAGACAAGCAAGGCAGGGAAGTGGTCTCTGAGGTGGCAGAGAAATTGAAGTTCCATCCTCCATCCTCAGCATTGTTGGAACACTGCGGAGAAGTAGCCTGAGGTTCTACCAGTATACTTCCTGTTATCATGATTACAGCAGACACACAGCCTAGATCTCTCTTTCTGCAGAAGAGCCATCAGCCTTTCTTACCAGTGTGCTAAAGAGATCAGACCCTGCTGCTCAGTGCTGGATTCTTGGAGTTCAATAATGAAAGAAAAAAAAAAGCTGGATAAGTAAGTCTAATAACTGCTTCCCTACCCTAGACTCTGCAGTGAGCATTAGAGTTTGGGGCTTCCCAATAGCAATGTTGCTTGTAAGTGCACAGCCCAAATTTGCAAGCAGCACAAGACCACAGGAGAAGGGCGTTGCCTCCGAGCTGGGGCAGGATGGTGACTGGTGGTGACTTGGGGGTGAATGATAAGTGAGCCACAGCCCAGATTCTTGACATTGGCTTTCTGAGAAATTGAGTGGCGAGTCTTGGCTTTTCTCACCCCACTGCACAACATATTTGAATGTGAGGATATGAGAAAGTTCAGACAGAGCAGCCCTGTTTTCTGCATAGCTCATTACATGGGTAACCTGTATCACTCTAGAGGCAGTGACTCCATTTTGCTATTGCACAGATTACCTTATTCCTCTGTACCAATCTGCTTTGGGTTTAGAACAGAGGGACCCCACTGTTCAAGGAGAATTGGGTTTCAGAATCACCTGGAAAGATGTTTAAAAACATTCACAGCTAGGGGAGAGGTGGGAGAGGGTTTGCATTGGAGATGATTCCCTGTGCCCTCTCTGTGTGATTGTAGTGTGGAGAGACACACACAGTGTTAATTGCCAACCTTCCCAGCTGTCTAGTCCATGCTGATAATGGCTGGTTTAGACGGGACTGTGAGCTAAGTAAAAACTCACATGTTTGCCATTTATGTCAAGGTATGCAATAAAACTACCACAACTCTTAGAAAATCTTGTAGTGAGGCCCCATCATACCTGGATGCAAAGAATTGAAGCCTCCTAGCTACCCGATTGCATGCACCCTTCTCTTTCTGCACATTTCTATTATCTGCTCTGGTCAGCTTCATCCCCATGCTGGGATTCTCAGATAACAACAGCAAAGTCCTCAGGATTTGCTGATGGAGTGACTGGAGGGTGTAAGAGGGGAATCAAAAAGGACTCTGGAGGCTTGGAGCTAAGCAAATGGAAGAATGAGTTGCCCTCAAACGAGTATGAGAGGGCTGCGAGAGGAGCAGTTTCAGAGTATGGAATATCAGCACTCACACCGTCCTCGCTGGTGCAGGCTCCATTATGGACAGACTGATGGCCTGGGGGATGGGCCCTGACCTCCCTGGGCCCCAGTTTCCTCTCTGCTTTCTTCCCAGTGGAGCCTCCTCTTCCACGTTTACATCTCTAGTACCAGTTGGTGATGTTGGAACTTTGGAAAGTGCCCAAATCAAGACTCTGTTCTTCTTTTAAGTGCTACTTAATAAGGCAAGAAAATGGCCCACACAAACATTTTATCAATGTTTTCAATTAAAAGAATGAAAAGCTTCTGTTTATTCAAGATTTCACAATGTGGTCATAATCATAAAATTTTCAAAATCAATGCAAGGACTCCCTATTTTATTCTGGGGGAGAACTGACTTCTGAAGAGGGGTCAGCATATAGCCGAGCATTGATGAAGACCCTTTTGATTTGAATCATCTTTTATAACTTTTATAGTTATCAGGCATCCTCGCAGTGCTTTTATCTAACAATATTTGATTCCCACTAAATCCCACAAATACTCTCTAACTCAGAGAACTCAGGCCACTCAAAGAAGGCCATGAAGTTAGAAATCAACAAAAGCAGGCTTTTAATTCTACTATTCGAACTCCAAATTTGATTTCTTATTTTCTATGATAGGCACTACTCTTTATCCTCATGGTTGGATTTGCGAAACAGCAATAGATTTTTTTAAATTGATTTTTAGAGAGAAAGGAAGGGAGAGGGAGAAAGAGAGAGAAAACATCGAAGTGAGGGTGGAACAGCTATTGGTTTCCTCCTAAACACCCTCTACTGGGGATGGAGCCCACAACCCAGGCATGTGCCTTTGACCAGAAAGTAACGGGAAACCTTTCAGTGCACGGGGTGACAACCAACTGAGCCCCACTGGCCAGGGCAGCAACAATGGACTTTTAAGAAGAAAATTTATACAACTTGTGTGTGTGTGGTGGGGGAATGAGGTACCTTTGCTTATGTCAGCTGTACCCCCAAACCCCAATTTCCCTGTAACTCCAGCCAGCAATGGTGACTCCCTTGTTTCAAAGGGATGTAAATTGATTCGACTGAATGATAGATTTAAAATGTGACCTAAACAAACTCCTTTGTAATGGGACCACTGTGCTATCTCTTAGAGTCATCAGATTCTTGAAGCTCTCCTCCCCATCTCCTAAGTCCCTCTTCCAGTTCATGTGACCAGAGCAGAACAAATCCTCCCTTCTCTCCTTCAAAGCAGGCCCTCTTGCCTCCTTGCAGTGGTAGGATGTGGGAGAATTTGTTTCCGATCATCTTTGAAGGACTTAAGTTTTACTTTTCCACTTCTGCTCAACCCCAAAACATATCATAATTGCTTTTCTTTTGTCTCTTCTTACAGTCCCTTATGACAAAAGAGGGAGAGAATAACAAATTTGGTTGTGAGTGAAAATGAAAGAGGAAAAGGCTCTTGCCTTTGTCCCCACCTAATCCTGTAAAATCCCCTCACTACAAATTGCCTGGGTGACTGTTTCTTTTTCATCATTCCCAGAGATTTTGAAGTCCCATCTTTTGGGCAAAACCCATATGGAGCTTCAGGAAACCTCCTGCCCCTTTGGTGCTTATAAATGTTGGATATGTGGGTGACAAGGGGAAAAGGAGGGCGTGAGCCTTCTGCCAATGGTAAACTGTGCCCAGGCCCTGCCAGGCAGTTATTGTAAAGGCAGTTTTACTCAAAATGTAGGAGAGTGTTTTAAAAAAATAGGCTTAGAAATAACAAAAGGCAGATGTTGGCTTGTTTCACGAGAAATGGAATTAGAAAATGAGATGTTCATCGACTCTGCCAGCGTAATTTGAGACAGAAATACTAAATGTTGGCTTCCAGCCCTCTTGATGCCCACAATACTCCATGGAATTAGGTTAGGAACCATGTAATGAAAATACTGAAGTATCTGACCCACTTTGGGGAACTGGAGGGAGTACATTAATATTTCCACAAATTTATCCCAAATAGTAACAACTACATGAATCCTGGGAAACGAGGACCATTTTGAAGATGGTGTCAACTTAACAATTGTTTTTAATGTTGTCTCACAGGTAGGTTACTCTTGTGGGGAAAGTTCCAGGCGTCCCTTTCACCCTCCTTAGCAATTCTCTCTCTGGGGAGGGTAATGTAGTACAACACACACTGGACGTGGGGTCAGGACCTCGCTCTGCTCCTCGCTTGCCAGCTGTTTATCCTGTAGAGCCGTCTTGAGCAAACTCCTGGGCCTCTTGTATCTTTATTTATAGAACCAGAGAACTGCAAAATGGGGAAAAAAACCACCACCACCAACAGCAACAACAAAACCCCACCTCATTTTCAGCAACAGCTTGGTTCTCACGTCTTCACTGGCCACTTTATCTGCTTTCATTTATTTTGCTAAGATTTTCTTTCTTCTCTATAAGAATAGAGAAAAGAAAATGGAAGTAATGCCCTATTGCTGTTCAATTTTGAGTTGAGTGTTTCACATTAATCACTTGGATTTTTCAGGACATTTTGTTGAAGAACAACTAGAAACTCTCCTGCAGGGTTCACTATGGTGTTTTCTACTCAGTGGGATAATTTGAAAAGAAAATACTTTATTAATTTACCAACTTGTACACTTACAGATACATATAGTTTAGCTAATACTACAACTGGAAAACTACATGAATTGGTACAAGATTTTTATCTTTTCTTAATTATCTGGGACTTGGAGTTAATCTCAGCAAAGGAACAACCTGATTTCCCTTAATATTCTGGAATCTGCTGCATCATATTCAGTTCCTCTAGCAACAGACATTTCCAGGCTTGGCTCCCTCTGTCATGGACTGAATAGTCTTAGGAAACAAAGTGCAATTGGCAATAACACTGGGGCAGGTGGGCACTGGTAGCCTTTACTTCATCTTCACCCCAGGGAAAATGGGAAAATTCATGAGACAATTATGCTATTTATTTGCTTAAGAACTTCCCTTCTGCCATTCCCTCCATATGGTTTATGTTTTCATTCTGAATTGGTGCTTTCACAGTACAAAACCGCCTTTGTCGAGAGGCAGTAACAGGTGTGTTGTGAGAGAATGAGCACGTGTGAGAGAATGAGAGAAGGTGTGCATCTGTGTGTGAGAATGCAGAGGGCAAAGTTCTGTGTGTGCAGGTGTCCGTGTAGTCTAAGGCATGAAGACCCAGCTTGCTCGGTGAATTCCTCAGGAGAATATATTTATGTAATATTTAAGAACTCTTGGCTGAGAAATCTCTGCACCATCTGTGAACACATCCCTTCCAGAGAGATGTTGCAAAATCGCATTTGATTCCTAAGATAGATGAATCACATGCATTTTAGCAAAGGAGTTCATGGATGAAACTAGCACCGCAATGCTCACATTGTCTTGTGTTTCTGCCTAAATAGTGTATTAGACAAAGTGTGAGCTCCCAGACAGACAGATTAGACTAGAATTTCAGTCTGGTATTCCTCAGTGTGGGGATGTTGGTTGATTTATTAAATTTCTCCAACTCCCATTGTCCTTACCCATAAATGCTGGATAACAATGCCTAACTCCCAGTGTGACTGAGAGAACCATTTGTAGAGTTGCTTTGCTCAGTGCCTGGTGCACAGTAGGTACTCAGCAAATGTTGGTTCCTGCCCCCAAAATGCAATTTTCAGACCTGTTTAAGCAAAAATGGGAAAAATTATTTCCATCTATTCAGGTAAATAATTGACAAGGTTCAAATTGCCTTCTAACTTGCCAACAGAAATTTGGATCTCCTGCCCTTTGGCATGATGAAGTTGCTGAGATGTTGCAGCTGCACGTGTTGGCTTCAAGCTCATCTTCACCATGGAACACTGGAATGACTGTGCACTCACTGTTTTTAATATACACAAGCACCCCTGCCCTGCTTTTGGCAGGTCCTGACCTCTGAGCTAGCTTCATGGGAATGGTTGTGAAGCTGCATTTAGCCTCCAAGTCTATCTGGATTAAACTCTGAGTTTCATCATCCCTACAGAGTAAGCAGCTCCACCTGATTTTGGTTGAAAAGGAAGGCTTGCTCTCTGCTTTTTATAGACATCACAATATTGTGGAGAGAAAATGGGCTTAGGACTCAGAAGAAAGTTCAAATCCCACAACTGCCACTATGATACAAAAACAAACAAAGCAAAAAGGATTTAACTCCTGAGTCTGTGTTTCTAGTTTTCTAGGTAGTAATACCAAAACAGAGTTGCTATGAGCATTTGTTAGGAAATCACCTCATACCATGCCTGACACAAAGTAAATCATCAATGAATATCAGTGTCCTTCACAAAGCCCTCAAGTGCACATGATAGACAATCATCTTACACACATATTTAAACAATTTGCTATGTGGCTTGTTGGCAGTGATTGGCTAACTCCGAAGGAGAAACCATTCTGTGCTGACAAGTAGGGCAACAAAGACATTGAAGTCTAATCAGGCATTCTCTGATCCATGGTATAGTAATTATCAGCCACCATTTCCTAATTTAGAAGGCAGATCAGCATACCAGACTGGTACATATTTTTATGGGTTGCCATGGTGGATACTGCGGATAGATTTCCCTGTACACAGTCTAGTCCAACTCAGGCATGCTTTCTAGTAATTCAATTTGCAAGGCTTACTAGTACATTTCCCTTATAGTAAGAATTTCATATGTGATGGAGATTGCAGGAATCAAAAACACCACATGAAACTTGAGTTTTAAATTAAGTTACATAGTATCCTAGATTGGATTACCTGGACAGAGTCTGAGGCAAAGCTTGGCATATATCAATTTTTTTAGGAACAACACTCGGAAGGAAAAGAGGGAAGCAGGACTGGACAGAGTTTGGAAAAGTTGAACTGCAATATAGTTTGCAAGTGAGACCTCAACCAATCCCCACAGGGTGCTGTGCCCTGGGAAGACTATTCAGAGTGTCTGTAATTGAGGCAGAAGGAACCAGTACATTGCACCTGCATCTATTAGTCATTGGGTGTAAGCTGCCCCTAGGAACAGGGCTTACCTTGGGCAAGGCTAATTTGTGCAGCTAATTTGTGCCAACCCCAGATACACCACTCCCATCATACAATAGATTGCTGCTGGGTCACCATATGGCTTGGTGGATCTTACAGATAGGCAGCTCCTCAAGATGGCATACTAGGATCTATTCTTCAAATGGAATATGGTTTTCTGCTGTAGGTATCAGTTGCCTGACTTGGTGTGTGTGTTATGATTCCCCCATTGGGATAAACTTGGTATAAACCTCACAAGGCATCTGTTTCTGCCACAGATAGCTCTATCCTAGTACCCTAGTATTGCTTAAGTGACAAGACTGCTTGTATAGAAGCCAGGTCCTGCTGCAGAGCCCATATTGCTATCCCCTCCCCACTTCACCTCTACCCATCCTGGGTTCCTTGTTTCCTGATAAATGGACTGAAGAGGTTCCAAGCGTGGAATTTGCTGCACTCCAAACCAAAGAAGTCTATCAGACATTGTGCTTCCTTCTTAGTGGTGGGATTTGCGAGATGCAATAGTTGTCCTTTACTTTAGAAAAGATGCCCTGGGCGTGCCCCAGAGCCTAAGCACTGCACTGATGCAGGAGCCTCTGAACTTCATAAGGTATCTCCTATCATCTGGAGCTCATTGACTTATCAAAGCCTGCAAAGTATTTATGTTGGCATTTATCTCTGTCACTATCCCTCAGGTGTGATTTATACAATTAATTTTTTATATAATCTTGGCAGGAAGAGGGAGGCAGTCTCAGAAGCTTCCATTTGCCCTTCTGTGCTGTGATAGCTCTAACCTCAGAAGCCAAGAAACCAGTGTGGAAGGTTGGCCGACTACTAAACATGTTCATTAAAAATATCCATGCATGGGCCATTGAAGAAACCAATGGGTAGGTTTGTGGTCCCAGTGATTCACTGTGAGCCAGATCTGGGCCAGTATTGCATTTATCAACTCACTCTCACATCTCACAGAAGGGCCATATCACTTCAGGTCCTAGCTATTAAAGTCAACTTGGAGTCCATGTCCACTAGTCTTTAAAATGTCTGAGTATTTGCATTTTCCCAGCTTATAGATACCCAAGTAAGTAATTGTAGAACCCTTTTAGGTGGGCAGGGGGAATCATTACCTTATACACTTTCTATGGTGCTATGGGATACTTCTTTCTGGTGGCTTAGCTTCTCCTCAGTCAGTGGATTCCAGAGCTGAGTATAGGTCAAGTCTAGTAATTGAGCAAGGGGGCCATGTCTATTTCTTGAGGCTGCTGCTCTTAGTCTCCAAACCGTCCATTCTTGATTTATTTTGGTTGTACAGATTGAGCAATACCCTATTGGCTGCCCATCTCGCATGCCTCCAGGCATGCCATACTCTATTAATCATCTCCATAACTCTCTGTGAGTCAGGCCTCCTGGCTGTCACTCTGACTTTGTTGCTTGTTACAATAATTGCACCCACTTGCTTCTAATGGGAAGAAGATCCAATAGCAACAGAGGCCTCAGCTGATTCTATGAGATGCTCTATAGCTAGGACGGATCTTCAGAAGTGGCCCTAACTGAAAAAAAGAAAGCTGGGTCTTTGGTGTAGAATGCGTATTTTGGGTTATGTATCATTCTATGGCCAAGGGAAATTTCTAGTGGTGATCTGCAGCCAACACTCCTGGCATTTGGGGGACCATGCTTCAGGACCATGCCTCAAACCTAAACGAAGTTTTTGAGTGACACCACAACATTCACTACATGTGGGACAGAGGCAGATCACAAAACATCTGTTTGCCTGTGTGGATCTTGGTGAGGGCAGTATGGTTCTGGAGCCAGGAGATGTAGCAGCCATTTTCTTACTCTTCAGCTTTTGATCATGTCAGAGGTGGCAGCTCCTTTGATTTTCTAGTTCTGGAGTGTTGTTTTGAGATGTATCCTAAAATACATCTGTTTTTTAGTCTGTTTCTTCAGCTCTCACAATGATTATGTGAACTTTTAGCTCCTCTAAATAAATCCTTTCCTGCTAAAGATAAGTGTACATTCTGTCATCGCAACTAAGAACCTTGAGCAAAGTTGGTATTTGATAGTGGCATCCATTCTGGTTAGATAGTGCTGTGTTGTATTGTTCATTATATAGATTGAATATTACATAAACCTTCATCAATACAGTCAGTTTATGGACTAAAGGCAAAGTAGCTCATTGATGCTATATGCCAATCTTCCCAGGACCCACAGCTCTTTCATGGTTGTTGATTGACATGGAGTCAGTGCCCACTTTGGGAGAGAATATGCTCATATTAGTTGGCTATTTAGGCTTACAAGGAAGGGACATGGACAGATTACTTTGGGGAAAAAGCCTTTTTTTAAGATTTCATGGAACTGTGGTATAATAAATGATACAGCTCAGTAGCTATAGTCATTCAGGATCTTGGTGCTTTAGGAACCAAGAACAATTGGCCATATGCAGTCTAAACTTGAGAACTTGCCTTCTCTTTGTACTTGAGTATTTGTTCTTTTCCAAAAGGGGGTTTCATTTGAATGGTATACCTTCATCCAATGGGAACTGTTACTATTGGGCAAAATTTCTTTTCAAGCCTTTGCAAAGTCAGTTGGTTACTTGTGTGCCTAGCACACGTACGGTTACTCTTGATTTCCCCATAGAGTCCTGGTTCAGCCAGTTGGAGACAGAATAGAGAGAGTCATCACAGCACTCATAAAGACAACAGAATGCTACTTTGCTTTAAAAGTAGAAACTGTGTTGGGGCAAGTAAGCGGGTTTTTGTACAGAGTTACCGCAGCCATTCCAGTGCTGAATCCTCCCAGAAAGCGACTTGTCAGAGTCTGGACCCCACGTTTCATATCAAGGTGAGCTGCTGCTTCTCTTCCTATCTCCAGAGCCCTTTGTATGAATTCATCTGTTTTCTCAAATGGACTCAGATAAATTTAGTGTAATTTGTTATGTAGAGAAGCTGATTTATGTAGAGGCATACATTTGAGGGTAGAACCTGCAGAGTCTTGTCTACTTACTGGAGCACAAGAGAATAAATTGCTTCCATTTTTTCAAATGAAAAGGTAATATTTTAAAATATCACATAACTTTTATAACAGTGCTTTTCAAATGTATCTGAGCATAAGTTTGAAAGTTATCTTGGCTTCTTGTTAGATCAGGCCTAGTGAATCAGAATCTGTAGGAGCAAGGCCTTGAAAGCTTTGTGTTTAACAAGTGCCCAAGGTGATTCAGAAAAAGTTTAGGAACTCAAGCTATTTGCTATACCCCTCTCTCTGGCCAGTAGTATAAGATAACAAATCTTATAAATGGCCTCCATATGTCTTCATCCATTTCAGTGTCACAGATGGATCCCAGCATGTTTGAACCAATTGGATGTGCAGGAAATAGTTGTCAAACAGACCTGGATATTCAAACTAACAAAGGGAGTGAACATCAGTGTGGTCTTTTTATTTTTTTAATCAAGGTGATAAGATAAAGTTAGGTGGACAGACTAAAAGTAAGTGTGCTAAACTATGACCACTTTATAAGCAGCTTATGAATAATATATTCAGCAGTACTAATCCATTCCTTTTTCCTTTCATCCTATATTATTAGAAATCTCTCTGGCTTCTTTTCCCCAATGAGAAATAATTCTGTGGAACATGGACTAAATGCTAGGCTGTTTTCTTTGTTGAAAAGACAGAAGTGTAACTTGACACTAATAAATGACTATATTACACAATTACTTGAATATGATTCTTCAGCAAAATGAAATGACTCGAGGCTTTTCAACAAATACCAGCTTTAAGCTCAGTAAATAATGGCTTGTGTCAAATTTGTTTATTAGCATGGACAATTTGTTCTCAACTAGACATATTTTACACTTGAAGTAATGTTTTACTAGAACTACATAAAGCAATTGTGCAATTGATAATAAATATGTCACTACTGGCACATAATTAATTCAGATGAAGTTAGTTGAAACCATGGTAGCACCGCCTAGAGAGAATAGCAAAAGAATGCATAAATAACCAGAGCATTCTAGTTATTTGCTTGGGAGCAAGCAAATCACAGATGGTGTAGAAAAGATAACAATAAGAGAAATAGACATGAACAAAATTGTATGTGTGTGAACCTATTTTTTTCAAGCACCTATGACACACCTGACATCATGCAAGACCCTTTCCTTGGAACTTTTCAGGGAGATATTGGATTCAATTATTGTGGATAAAGGAACTGAGAGTTTGAAAGGTTAAGCAGTTTGTCCTATAATACACCATTAAATATTGATGAAATTGAAGTCTGAGTCCAGGTATAGCTGACCTTAGAGCCATGCTTTTCCTACCAATGCTTAATATAGTGTTAACAAGCATGGGTTTTAAGGTCAGATATACCTTGGTTTATGTCCTGGCTCAGCAACTCACCAGATAAGTGATCTTGGTAAAATTACTTAACATCTCTTAGCCTTAATAATAACAGCATGTAGTACATAAGATTTTTGTGAGGATTAAATGGGAAAACACTTGGGGAAAATAGCATAATGCCTGGCACATATCAAGCACTAGTAAAGTTAGCTAATATTATATCTCCAGGGAAGTCAGCACAAAGTAAATAATTAATCAATAGACTAGGAATTGAGCACCACTTCAAATGATATTTTTCTCTTTACTAGTTCAGGTAGATATGGACTGAGTTTAACCAAGACTGTGGTTAAATACAGACTTTCTATTTCTGAGACAGTTTTACTTTCATGAAATTTTATTATTTTTGAAAAAATATGTTTCATTTAACAACCATTATTTAAGTACTTGTGTCAAACACTTCCTTCAAGGAGCTCACAACCTTATGATTGGGTATGGGATTGTGGCAGGAGCACAGAAGAGGAAGAAATGGGAAGCAACTTGAAGGAAAATAGATAAGACTTTAGACTAACAGAACATCCCAGAGAGCAGTGAACAGCTTCTGGTAAGCTAGGAACCCTACTTCACAAACTGATGGAAAAGACATAACAGTTCATTGAAGTAAATGAAGAAGTAACATTTAAAAAAAGATATAAAGGAAAAGTAGGAGTGGGCCAGGCAGAGAAGTGTGGTAGATACAAAGGGCTGAGTATAACAGAGAACACTGTGGCCTCTGGAATGTCAGATATTGTAAGGCTGGAATGCATGTGGGCTTGGGAGCAAGCAGGTAGAGAAAGGGCTGTGGTCAATCATTAGAAAACATAAGTTTGAAGGAGTCAATTCAGGAAGAATCTTGCATTTGCTTTATGCTCTATGTCTGTGGTTTGTTACTTCAGTTGCCCATTAGAATCACCTATTTTATTTAGAACTACTGTTGCATCCAAAAACAACCATCTACACTGTTTAGGGCCCACTCTCCTACTAAAAAATTAAATTAAAAATTAGACAAAATGCCTTTAAAAGCCTGTTTGAGCACCTGAAAACTACCAAGAGAGTGAGAATTTGGAGAGCCACGATCCAGAAAAGGAGGAACTCCAAGAGTCGTGACTTGCCATTTGGGACAACTTTTTTCCTCAAGAGGATTGAACACCCATTTCAAAATCAGTGCCTGAGAGATTGAGAAGTGGAAGAGTTTTCAGTAGCTTATATATGGGGCAGTGAAAGTTGGAGTTTAGAGTCCACCAAAGTAGATTAAACCTGGAATATATATATCCCTGGACTTCATTTTGGACCCTCAAATTTTATACAGTAGGAGTGAGGATTTTCTAGAAATAAACCAGGCCTCATAAGAACAGAAGCCAAGATTTAATCACCTCATTCTGATTGGATTAAGGTGAAAATGTTGTAGTCTAGCTGTCTTTCAGAAATAAAATTAATTTCTCTCTGGTGAAAATTAAGATTATAATATCATCCAGAGACTTATATATCTACAATATTCCAAAGACAATGTCCAACACTCAATCAAAACTAACAAGAAAGGCAAAGGAGAAATTCGCATTGCTTCAGAAATATGAATGGCCACTGCACCATCTTATTCAGGACATCCGTTCAAATGGAACACATCATTTCATGTGCTCAAACAACTCATTGAAAAAAAGAGGGCAATTAAAGAGATGCCAATTGAGTGTAATTTCAAAGAACTGATCAGTTGTGACCAGTGGGAAATCATGCAGTCTATGTGTCTCAATGAAGCTCTTCAGATGCTGTGCGTTGGGAGGTGAGTAGCCACAAGTTCACCCTCAGCCAGATCATCCCAATGATCCACATCCCAAACAGGAAAGCTGAGATGCTCTTTGGGGAGACTCTGGGCATTGACACCATGCTGAAGTCTTTGAAGGACTTCACCACCAACTGTCTGCCACCCTCCATGACCCCAGGTACATTTTTATTACACTGTTGTACCCTCATTACAAAGCCTCCTTGTTCTCTGAGGAAGAAGTAGAGCAGTATAAGCAGGATTTAATTAGGTAACTAGAAATGCTGGATTCTATCCCAGAGGACACACCTATCTCCAATGGGTGTGATCTAGGGTCTCCATGGAAAGACTCCGGTGGGAAGGAGAACCTGTGGTCACTCATCACCAAGATAAAAATAATGGCTCAAGAGAAAAGATGAAGGTGTCTGATGCAGGTACCTGAAGGAGGACTTGCTATACACAGTGTTGATCCGTTTATCTACTGAAACCTAAAGAAGTCAGCCTGGCCAGGTCCCTCAACTTTGGCCATCAGTTTTGGGCTGATCCTTTCAGAAAAACTGTTTACCACACCCACTGAGAACGGTAGCTTTGACCAATCCAGGCTCATGATGGGACATTTTGAAAAACTTATCATTTTAAAAGTGAATCTTCCCTTAATGTAGTTTCAGTATTCAAACTTCCAATGGAGCCACTAGGCTAAAGATATTACTGCTCATTAAGCACCAGCCATTTGTCCCAAGGCTGGTGACTTACTCCAGCTGGAGCCATGGCAGACCTCAGACTAGGCACTCTCAGGTCTATGCTGAATTTCCCTTCCAGGTCTCACCATAATGTCTACATGTGCCTTCCTTCTAGTCCTTCAGTCCAGGTATCTCAGTGTGTTTTTTTAAGAAGTCCACTAAAATAGCCTGTCTCGTCAATTATGAAATATGATGATTAGGTTTTAACCCATAACTGTACAGTTGTTTAAAAGTTGGGAGCTAGTGATTTGTTTTACTAGAATGACAGAGAAGATGTAAACAATTTTATTCTGTAGGTTTTTATTCAATTTTGTAAAAACACACAAATCAGGTACTGTTTTATAGTTTAAAATTGCTTTAATTGCAACAAAACAGTTTTTGTGGCTGTCAAATAAAATCTGTAAATAGGAGGTATAGTTGAAGCCATCCTGACTGAGTGGTTTTTAACTGCAGCTCTAAAGTATGTGAGGAGTGCAGAAAATGTTCTGGAAGATAACTGTTTACTACAACAGAGACATGGCCATTGAAGACAAGACTAAACTTAGATGTATCATGACATGTCAGTTATATGGTGATTGATGAGAAGAGCTTTCCCATTTCTTGTTTCTGCGTTCAGGTTTCACATGGCCCTTGAACTAGGAGATGTCCCCACTGTTGATGATGAGCTCCTTGTTGCCTGTTGTCAGCCAGTTCATAACATGACACATTTACGGCAGTCCTGGTGAGCAAACCTCCATGCTCACCAGGACTTAGTGTCTCTATACTTTGAAGCTATCTTTTGAAATTGATGTAGTGACCCCAAATTTGATCAAATTATGTATAAAATTCTTTTTAGAAGTTGCTTATTAACATGGAAGAAGATTGTTATTTTACAGTTGTGAGAATAGCTTTAGGTGCTTTGATTTTTTTTTTTTGCATAATAGGAAAGGTTCAGCCATCACAGGTATTTAGAATCCCAAGAACATCAGAATGAAGTGTCATTTGTCAGATATTTTTAACATTACATCAAGAAAATGGTTCATTTTCTTATTTCATACCAATTAAATATTCTGGGTGAAACAAGCCACTCACTTACCAATGACTTTTTAGAAAAGTTGTTACATTAAAATGCCGTACCTATTATTAATCAACTTTGCATTGACTATGTTTTAGTGTATTTATAAATGATGACTCAGTTTCTGAAATTAAAATTTTAATTGCAATTTTCTTAAAAAACACAAAACAACAACTAACAAGTATAGATGAAATACAAATCTTGACAGAAAATCAAGAAAAAAAATCAAATATTAGAAACAAAAACAGGACAGTTATTATAAAGTCTATTTCCTAAATTATCAGACATAGACTTTTAATAACTTTAGTTAATATATTTGGGTTAATATATTACTATCTACACTAATAAAAGAGAAACATGGTAATTAGCGTACGACCACTACCCTTTTCATTGGCTAATCAGTGAGTATATGCAAATTAACTGTCAGCCAAGATGGCGGC
>NW_005369062.1:24693-26999 GCF_000412655.1 Myotis brandtii | reverse complement strand
GCAACCTCCCCATCGACCCTGCCTTGAGTGTGACAAGGGGCGGTGCCCCAACCTCCCAATTGGCCCTACCCTGAGCGTGACTGAGGGTGGCATCGCAACCTCCCGATCCGCCCTGCTCTGTGCATGACGGGGCGGCACCCCAACTCCCCAATCGGCCCTGCTCTGAGCCTGACCAGGGGCTGCACCTAGGGATTGGGCCTGCCCTCTGCCACCCGGGAGCAGGCCTAAGCCAGCAGGTTGTTATCTCCCGAGGGGTCCCAGACTGTGAGAGGGCACAGGCCGGGCTGGGGTACCCCCCTCCCCCCGCCCCCCTAGTGCACAAATTTTTGTGCACTGGGCCTCTAGTCTATATATATAAAAGCCTAAGCAACTGTTACCACCAGACAACTGGCTGTTAGCTCTGACACGCACTGACCACCAGGGGCAGATGCTCAATGCAGCAGCTGCTGCCTGGTGGTCAGTGTGCTCCCACAGCCAACCTCCTGTGGTCCCTTCACCCAGCTGGCCTATCTCAATAGGCCCCAATAGGCCCTGATTGCCGGCCAGGCCAAGGGACCCCACCCATGCACGAATTCGTGCACCAGGCCCTTAGTCTTGAATAAGAGTGTTGAAAGCAGACATCCCTGTCTTGTTCTTGTTCTTAGGGGAAATGGTTTTAGTTTTTGCCCATTGAGTATGATATTGGCTGTAGGTTTGTCATATATGGCCTTTATTATGTTGAGGTATGATCCCTTTATTCCCCCCTTTCTGAGAGTTTTTATCTAAAAAGGGTGTTGGATTTTGCCAAATGCTTTATTTCTGTGTCAATTGATATTATCATGTGATTTTTGGCTTCCAGTTTGTTTATGTGATGTATCACATTTTTTGATTTGAGAATATTGTGCCAGCCCTGCTTCCCTGGAATAAATTCCACTTGCTCATGTTATATGATCTTTTTAATGTATTTCTGGATTTGATTTGCTAATATTTTGTTGAGGATTTTAACATCTATTTTTCATCATGGATATTGGCCTATAATTTTCTTCTTTTGTAGTGTCTTCATCTGGATTTGAAATTAAGCTAATGTTAGACTTGTAAAAAGAGTTTGGAAGTATTCCTTCCTCTTGTATTTTTTGGAGTAAGTTGAGGAGGGTAGGTCCTAGTTCTTCTTTTGAATGTTTGGTAAAACTCCCTTCTGAAGTCATCTGGACCAGGGCTTTTGTTTTCTGGATGCTTATTATTGTTATTATTATTATTACTGCTTCAATTTCATCAGTAGTTATCAACCTATTCAGGTTTTATGATTATTTCTGTTTAAGTTTTGGAAAATTTTATTTCTCTAGTAATATGTTCATTTCATACAGGTTGTCCAGCTTGTTGGGATATAGTTATTCATAGTATTTTTTACAATTCTTTGTATTTCTGTGGGATCAGTAATTACTTCACCTCTTTCATTTCTGATTTTGTTTATTTAGGCCCTCTCTTTGTATCTTGATGAGTCTGGCTAAAGGTTCATCAATCTTGTTTATTTTTTCAAAGAACCACCTCTTGGTTTCATTTATCTTTTGGGTTTTTTTGTTTGTTCATTTGTTTTTGTCTCTATGTCATTTATTTCCACTTTGAACTTTATTATTTCCTTCCTTCTACTTACTCTGGGCTTTTCTTGTTGTTTTCTTTTTAATTCTTTAAGTTGTAGGGTTAGATAGTTTATTAGAAGTTTTTCTTGTTTTTTGAGGTAAGCTTGTAGTGCTATGAACTTCCCTCTCAGGCAGCTTTCACTGTGCCCCATAGATTTTAGGTTGTTGTGTACTCATTTTCATTTGTTTCCAGGAAGTTTTTGATTTCTTTCTTGATCTCTTTGGTAACCCCTTCATTGTTTAGTAACATGCTATTTAGTCACCATGTATTTGAATGCTTTTGGGGTTTTTTTTATTGCAATTGATTTCTAATTTCATGCCAATGTGATCCAAGAAGATGCTTGATGTGATTTCAATATTCTTGAATTTATAGAGACTTAGTTTGTGTCCTAACATGTGGTCTATCTTTGAGAATCGCTCATGTGCACTTGAGAAGAATGTATATTCTGTAGCTTTGGGGTGAAATGTTCTGTAAATGTCAATTAATTCCATCTGATCTAATGTGTCATTTAGGTTCACTGTTTTCCTGTTTATTTTTTTGTCTAGAAGACCTCACCAGCAATGTCAGTGGGGTGGTAAAAAACTCTACTATGATTATATTGCTGTCTATCTCTCCCTTAAAATTCTCTATATTTTTTCTATATATATTTTTTAGCTATATATATTTTTTAGCTATATATATTTTTTAGC
>NW_005369062.1:21007-24660 GCF_000412655.1 Myotis brandtii | reverse complement strand
ATGTATTTGGGTGCTCTTGTATTGGGTACATATAGGTTTTCCAGAGTTATGTCTTCTCATTGTATTAGTCTCTTTAGTATTATGAAGTGGCCTTCATTGTCTCTTGTTTTGGCCTTCATTCTGAAGTCTATTTTGTCAGATATGCTACCCAGATTTTTTTAATTTCCATTTGCTGGAAATTTTTTTCCATCCCTTCACTTTCATTCTGTATGAGTCTTTTGTTCTGAGGTGAGTTTCTTGTAAATAGCATATATATGGGTCATGTTTTCTTATCCATTCAGCTACCCTATGTCTTTTGATTGGACCATTTAAGCCATTTACATTTAAGGTTGTTATTGATAGATACTTATTTGTTGCCATTCTTATTCTTTATGCCTGTGTTCTTTGTTTTTCTCTCTATTTCTTCTTCTTACAATAGTCCCTTTAGTATTACTTGCAGTGCCAGTTTGCTCATAATAAACTATTTTAGCCTTTTTTTGTATGTGAAGTTCCTTATTTCACATTTGATTTTGAATGATCATCTTGTTAGATATAATAGTCTTGGGTTTAGTTCCCTTGTTTTCATTACTTTGTATGCTTTATGCCATTTCATTCTGGCCTGAAGTGTTTCAATTGAGAAGTCAGCTGACAGGCTAATGGGAGCTTCATTTAGGTTACTTTCTTTCTCTCTTGCATCCTTTAAGATTCTTTCTTTGTCTTTTATGTTTGCCATTTTAATTATTATGTGCCTAGGTGTGGGTATTTTGGGATTCATTTTGATTGGAACTCTCTATGTGTCCTGAACTTGAGTTTCTTTTTTCTTCACCAGGTTCAGAAATTTTCTGCCATTATTTCTTCAAACAGGTTCTTTATTCCTTTCTCAGATTCTTCTTCTTCTTCTGTTCCTCTAAAATGTGAATGATGTTACTTTTCATGTTGTACTAAAGCTCCCTTAGATTTTCTCTTGCTTTTTATTTATTTATTAGTGGCCCAGTGCACGAAATTTGTGCACATTAAAAGGGAATTAATTAGAGAAAATATTTTAATATTGCTATTTTCCCTTTCTCTATAAAAAAGTGTCAGAGATGAAAGAAAATTAGTAAAATGTATATGAAACTTTTCCTCCTTTCAGAGTCTGGGGCACACCGTGGGACCCAGAGTCAAGTCCCCACCCACATGCATGCACCTTGAAATTGTGCGAGACCCAGACCCAGCCCACCCCACTCCCATTGGGCGATATCCAGACCTGGCCGGCCCCACTCCCCTCAAGCTCTGCTGAGTGGGGGGCACATCCTGAGGTCCCCCATCAAGCCCCACTGAGTGGGGAGTGCAGCATCAGGTCCCCCGCCCCAGCCCTGGGCCACGCAGCCTCAGGTCTGTACTGATCACTCGTTATGGCTCATTATGGGAACCCTGCCTCTGCTGTGGGTGCAGCTATCTTGTGTTATGGGAACCTTGCCTCCGCTGTGGGTGCAGCCATCTTGTGATAGCATGATGGAGTGAGGGTCAATTTGCATATTACCTCTTTATTATATAGGATTTATTTTTCCATTTGCTTCTCTGAATAAGTGTGTTGTTGTTTTTTCCACCTTTTCTTCTAATTCACTTATTAGGTCCTCACCTTTTTCTAGTCTACTATTGAATCCTTCCAGAATATTCTTTATTTCAGCTTTGTTGTTCCTCATTTCCAATGGATTCTTATTTAATGTTTCAACCTCTCTTTTCAAGTTGGTAAAGCTCTTATTAAGTCCCTTATAATTCTCATTAAGTTCCTTATAATTTTCATTAAGTTGCTAGTAGTTCTCACTGAATTGTTTAAGCCCACTATTATCATTACTTTGAATTCTTTATCTGACAAATTGCTTGCCTCTATTTCATTTAGTTCCTTTTCTGACACTTTCTCATTTTCTTTCATTTAGGGTTTGTTTCTTTTTCTTCCCATTTTTGCTGTCTATGTATTATATCAAACTGCTATGTCTCCTAGACTTTGTGGGATGGTCTTATGTAGTAGGTGTTTTGTGGGACCCAGTGGTGTAGTCTCTTAGTTCTCCTGAGCTGGATGCTCAAGGAAACCCCCTTACTTGGGTTATTTGGGCTCTGCTGTTGTAGTTGGGTCTTAAATGTTATTTTCCTGTTCATGTGGATAAAATCTCTTCTCAGGCTGGCTGAGGATGTTACTCACCCTTGACCACATCATGTGAGCTGTGTGGAGGTTCTGACCAAACAGAACAAAATACAACACACAAAACAAAAACAGGAAACAAAACAAAAACATACACAAAACCCCTACAGCACCAATGAAAACAACTACCAGAGATAGAAAATTAGGAAAGAGAAAAGAGAGCACAAATGATAGAAAAAGAGAAATAAAGAAAAAATACTAAGAGAAAATAAAACAAACAAAAAAACCAAAAACAACAAAAAAGGGGGTGAAGGCATATGTAGATGCAGAGCTCAAATAAAAAATAATAATAATAAAGAATTAGGGAAATAAGGGAAGAAAAAAAGGTTTAAAATAAAGGAGAACAAAAAGAAAAGAAAAGAAGGAAAACATTTGAAAGGAAAATAGAGGAGAAAAGAGATAGAACTAAAATAAGAAAAGGAAAAAAGATGAGAAAGCAGGAGAAGACAGGGAAGATGGCGACCAGCAGGAAGGCAGGGAGGGAGAGAGTGTGAGAGCACGAGGGGGTGATAGAGAAGTGTGTGGACGTGTGTGGTGTGTGTGTGTGTGTGTATGAGCTAGGGACAGTTAGATTCTGCAAGTATTCTAAGGGGCTGCTAAACTGGGCAGTCTTAGATGGCGGAGCCCCGCTCCCAGCGCGGACACTCCTGGGCAGCCAGCACGGGAACAGAGACTATGCCATCTTGAGAAACAGAGCTGCTTAAGACTAGGATCCTGGCCTCAGCACCACCCACTCTGGTCTCAGACGCAAACCAGGACCCTGCAGCCACTGGGGACAGAGACCTGCGACCACAGCTACAGAGCCACGAACACCAAGAGTCCAGAAATCCCCGCGGCAGATCTGTGAGTAACAGAGCCCATCCCCCTCCCCGCAGGCTTGCAGGCAGTGCCATAGTAACTGATAGACCCACCCCTTGCCTGGGCCTCAGTGCTGCTACAGAAACCTTAGCCTGGAAGTGCGCAAACACCGTGAACTTGTCCCTTGCAGCCCAGGCTAAGGGAGAATTGGTCTGGGACCTAACGTGCAAACACTGGGACCCCGATTCTCCAGGCAGGAGGCAACACCAAGCACCAGTGACTTGACTGTGTTTCTGATCACCTTCGCCTGGGATCCCTGATTCCCTGTGAATTCATACTAAGAGCCAGTGACTCCAAATCTTGGTGCATGTGCACACAGGGACCCTGATTCTCAATGCAAGTCTGCGCAAAGCAACAGAGACCGTGATACTGGATTCTTGGGGAACCCTGACTCCTGGCACACGCTAGGGGGCTCTGATTTTCAACACACTCCAGGGGGGTCTCTGTTTCAGCACAGTGTAGGCGGGGTCCCGGATTCTAAGTGCACACACAAGGCCACATTGAGCGCTGGTAACGCTGGCTCTGAGCGAGCCTGGTTCCCACCAACCCACCACAACCACACATCTTAGTGTCAGAGCTCTTCAGTGACACTAGGGTGGTGCGAAGCTCCCACTGCACATGGCCCAGGCCCACA
>NW_005369062.1:16507-16818 GCF_000412655.1 Myotis brandtii | reverse complement strand
ATATGCAAAAAGATAAAACTAGACCACCAACTCACACCATACACAAAAATAAACTCAAAATGGATAAAGGACTTAAATGTAAGACAGGAAACCATAAAAATACTAGAGGAATCCACAGGCAACGAAATCACAGACATATGCCAAAAGAATTTCTTCTCTGAATCTGCTCCTAGGGCAATGGAAACTAAAGAGAAAATAAACAAATGGGACTACATCAAAATAAAAAGCTTTTGCACAGCAAAGGAAACCATCAACAAAACAACAAGAAAGCCCACTGCATGGGAGAACATATTTGCCAACGATATCACCGA
>NW_005369062.1:14877-16204 GCF_000412655.1 Myotis brandtii | reverse complement strand
ATAGACTGATGAACAGGGACAGATCCAAAGACAGAGAAACAGTGATCAGACTATCCATCCCCAGAGGGAAAGTAGGGGAGGGAGGGGGTAAGGGGGAGAGATCAACCAAAGGTCTTGTATGCATGCACATAAGCCAACCCAATGGACACGGACAACAGGGGGATGACAACATGAGTTGGGGGGGCGGAGAGGTTGGGGGTTAATGGGAAATGAGGACACATTTGTAATAACCTTAACCAATAAAGAAATTAAAAAAAAACAACAAAAAAAACAAAACAAAAAAACAAACAAACAAAAAAAGAAAGCAGGAGAAAAAGTAAAGAGAGAAAGAAAAAAGAAAAAAATAGAGTATTGAAAAAAGAAAAAAATGTGAGTAGGAAAAGGAAAGAGGAAAATTATATATATGAATGAAACAACAGAGACTAGAATAATAACAAATCAATAAAGCAGATAGATAAAAAAGATAAATTTAAAAAGAAAGAATACTAGATGCCCAGTGCACAAAATTCGTTCATGAGTGGGGTCCCTAGGCCTGGCCTGTGATCAGGGCTGATCAGGGTTCACCACCTTCCCGCTCATTCTTCCCTTACCACCACTGCAGTGGGTGGGCAGCAGGCCAATTGGGGCCTGCAGGCCAGGGGGAGGGACAGGGAATGGGAGGGTGGCTGCTGGGCCAGAGGAGGGAGCCGGCCCTTGCCCCTCCTGGGAAAGGGGCCCCATCCGCCGCCACCCACCCCCGGTTCCCCTTCCCAGCCTGGGGGCCAGCCCTGATCAGGTGATTAGGGCCTGCTGACCACAGGGTGGGAGGGAATGCAGGAGGTTGGCTGGCTGGGGGGAGAGACCACGTGAGGTTGGCCAGCAGGCTCCGATTGGGCGATTGGGCAATCATGGCCTGCCGGCTGGGGGAAAGACCATGGGAGGTTGGCTGTGGGAGTACACTGACCACCAGGGGGCAGATCCTGCATTGAGTGTCTTCCCCCTCGTGGTCAGTGCGCATCATAGCGACCAGTCGTTTTGGACGTTCCGGTCGCTTAGGCTTTTATACATATAGACTAGAGGCCCGGTGCACAAAAATTTGTGCACTCAGAGGGTGGGGGCCGGGGGGTCCCCCAGCCCGGCCTGTGCCCTCTCCCATTCTGGGACCCCTCGGGAGATAACAACCTGCTGGCTTAGGCCTGCTCCCGGGTGGCAGAGGGCAGGCCCAATCCCTAGGTGCAGCCCCTGGTCAGGCTCAGAGCAGGGCTGATTGGGGAGTTGGGGCGCCGCCCCCTGTCATGCACAGAGCAGGGCGGATAGGGAGGTTGCGATGCCACCCCTAGTCACGCTC
>NW_005369062.1:0-13144 GCF_000412655.1 Myotis brandtii | reverse complement strand
GCTCGCCTGCCTGCCAGCCTGATCACCCCCTAACCACTCCCCTGCCAGCATGATCGACGCCTAACTGCTCCCCTGCTGGCCCGATTGCCCCTAACTGACCTCCCCTGCAGGCCTGGTCCCCCCCAACTGCCCTCCCCTGCAGGCCTGGGTTTCCCCCAACTGTCCTTTCCTGAAGGCCTGGGTTTCCCTCAACTGCCCTCCCCTGCTGTCCTGATCGCCCACAACTTCCCTCCCCTGCTGGCCATCTTTGACCACATAGGGGCAGCCATCTTGTGTGTTGAAGTGATGGTCAATTTGCATATTACCTCTTTATTATATAGGATAATATTTATTACATATGACATATAACATACAAAATAATCAACTGTTTATGTTACACATAGGCTTCAGGTTAACAGTAGGTTATTAGTAGTTAAATTTTTGGGGAGTCAAACATTATACCCAAATTTTCACCTGGGCAGTGGGTCTGTCCTCTAAACTCTTCGTTGTTCAAGGGTCAACTGTACATTTTTGGAAAAAAATTCATTTTCTGTTACCTGAACTGTGTTATTGAGACCTCATCCTGATTTTATGAGAAAAAAACATGGTCACCCCACCTGTGGTCACATATATGCTGAAGCACCATAGACCCAATACCATGCCCAGAATTCTGGCTTTTGTGTGTCTTACTATTTAACAATTAGAAATGTAGGGTCATCTACTAGCATTTCAGCCAGCAATATGATATAAGAAATTGAACAGCTCTCTATCTTGTGGGGACCTATTTTCCTTAGACAATTTAGAATGGAGTTGAGAAAAAATGGGATAAACCCATTGCTTCCTATTTTGTTTCTTCATTTATTTGAGGGAAAGAATGATAGTACCTTCCTGCTCCACAAATAAAATGAAACATGTTCTCTGTATCTATATTTCTGTTTCTATTTTGTTTGTTAGTTTATTTTGTTCAATACAGAGAACAGGCTGACAACTGTCTGAGGAGAGAGGATGGGGGGCTGGTTGAAAAAGGTGAAAGGATTTAAAAAAAAAAGAGAGAACACTCTTTTAAAAATCCATGCATTATCTGTGAAGTGGCATACTGTTACCTGTGGGGGATATATTTCAAGATCCCAATGAATGCCTAAAACCACAGATAGTACTGAACCCTACATGTACTATGTTTCTCCAATATATAGGTATCTACGATAAAGTTTAATTTTAAATTAGGCACAGTAAGTGATTAACAACAGTAAGAAAATAGAACAGTTGTACTTAAAAAATGAAACAGATAATACACTGTGTGGAAGTAACCTGAAGCAATGAAATCGGGAACATCTGGGCATAACACAGTGCAGTTGTATATATCCTTGTTGAAAGACAAATCAGATCAGCTCACAGGGAAGGCAGCAGCAATGCACAAACTTCTGAAATTCTGAACTTGCCAGCTGGAGACAGGGATTGTGCTGGGAGAACTTAGGAGTCACTGGAGTGTATTTAATTCTCCAAGTGAGCAGCAAAACTGTGCTAATGAGGTCTTTAACACCTGCACTCCAACAGCAGCGAGGCTAACCAGAACCAGGTGGGGCAGCCAACAGCTTGGAGGTGGCGAAGGGAGCTCAGAAACAGAAGGATCAATCATTATTCCTGGTTGGTAGGATGCAGATATTGTCTTCCTTTTTATGCTTTTCTCTAGTTTCCAAATATAAATGTGCATTTACACTTCAAATCAGAAAAAAAATATTATGCTGAAAATAAAATGTTCTTTTCAATTTATGTTTCCTAGTTATTCATTCCCTGGTCACTTGCTTTTGTCTCTGAGTATACAATGGTTCCGGCACTGAGAACAGCTCTGATTCTGTCAATTGTTACTTCCAGAAAGTCTTCCCAGAGACAGCAGCAGGTGGCGAGGGCAGGAGAGCTGGGAGGAGGGATATTCCAGGATATCCCTCCCTGGCATGCCTTATCTTGTTTTTTATTTTTTTCTTTCTTCTGAGAACTAAGCTTCTATGTCCCTTCTCCCCTCATATACCCCCTATTATTTGCCTTTCTTCCCCACTCTAGTTCTGACAGAGCAAATAATAACTAGACAAATGAAGCATATCAACTTAATAAAAAGCTAAAAACTAGAAAAGATAAGACTTCAGGTACACTGGATAGAAAAAAAGTGACCAAAGCAAATGTGAGTCTTCTCACCTTGGATCTAAATCTTGGATTCTGTACGGTGAGGTGTCCTAGAGAGAGAGGGGGAGAGGAACTGTGTGTGTCCATGCTGGGCAGACTTGGCAGCTAATGACCCACCTGGGCACAGGAGAGCAGCAGGAGGGTGCCCTTTTGCAGATCTTGCTCCCTGAAAATGTGCTCTGATAAATGTCAAACTCTGACCAATCAGATTAATGACTCCTTGTGTAATGGAAAACATTCAGGTGGCCCCCAAATGGGCAGAGAGTGTGAGAGCCCCTTTGTGGGCTGGGGCAGGGAGGGGCTGGGAGTGAAGGACACGAGGAAGTGATTTTCCTTCCTCCTTATCTCCTCTTCCCAACATAGACTGGAACTCACTGCAGCCCAATTGGTTAAAAATGTTTTCCTGAACCAAATCCTAATTTTAACAAAAACATAAATGTCACAAGTTGTAACTTCCCACAGTTGTTTCAGCTCTAAATCCAGCTTCTATACAAACCTGTTATAAACTGTTTTCATCTACCGTTTTTCAAAACTAGAAAAGTTATTGCATGATATGATAGCATTTGGTAAGAGCTATGCATTATGAGCAAGACTAAAGCTTGCAATTAAAATGGTTACTATTTGCTTTTTCTAAATTGAGTGTAATATGGTACAATTCTTTGAAATTTTAAGCAGGACTCCAGATGTCATGGCAAACTAATAGCCTAAGATTAAGTTTCCATTGGCAATTAATGTTAGCTTTTAAATCAATATTTGTTACTTATGTTTCATATTACATTGACATTTATTAAGTAAACAAATATTTATGTTTGTTACACAATGCTTTTTGAATTCTCACAAGCATGCTGATTAATTATAAAGCAGTGTTTGGGCAAATATTTCTTGTAGTGAGAATATTTAGATACATGTTTTCACAGTATGAGTTTGCACGTTGTGTTTGCTAAAAAAGCAGAGTCCCACACAATCGAACTTAACAAAGGTGGTTTTCACCTTCAGTTTAATTGGATTGATGAACTTACAAGAAATACTGATTAGTTGGAATGGGAGGGTAAATATTTTTCTGGTTATTCTTGGGAATGGTCCATGAAAATGTTTTTTTTGAAATTGATTGGAAAACAAATTTATACAAAAAAAGATGTTGTTTTTTTTAACTGAAAGAAAAAGGAAACTTCTTTTTTTAAATTTTTTAAAATTTATTTCAGAGAGAAAGGGAGAGGGAGAGAGAGGTAGAAACAGTAATGATGAGAGACAATTATTGATAGGCTGCCTGCTGCACACCCCACACTGGGGACTGAGCGCACACCGGGCACATGCCCTGACCATGACCTCCTGGTTCATAGGTCAATGCTCAACCACTGAGCCATGCCAGCCGGGCAGGGAAACTTCTTAATACCTAATGTTCAAAAAGCATAAGCAAGCAAACAATGTCCACTGAATGAATTCATTTCATTTTTGAGATGGGCATCAAGGCAATTATAATATTGAGATAATTTAAACAACAGCAAACCTTCTATTGGGGACAAAGTGAACTTGGGGTGTTCAGATGATCTCTGTGATGTATATACTGTTTTAGACTTAAAAAAATCTATTGTGCCCCCGATACATTTCCTTGTTCCAAGCAAAGAAAGTGACATACAGCTGTAGAGCATCCCGTAGAAAATGAGTGATAGAACTCAATCTAATACAAAGTTCACAGGCCAGTTTACAAATTCTTTGGAGCCATGGAAATCTTTTTCAATGAAATCTCATCAGGAAGCATACTATTTAAAACAGAGTGAAGTTACTTGGTAATTCTAAGCCAATTTCAATGCTTCCATCAATTTTTAAAATACTTGCAAGATTGGAAGAATTTCCAAGAAAACTGATTTTTCCCTTCTTCATCTCAAAAAAAAAAAAAAAGGACCCTAAAAAGTTTCTCAACTAAAGGTTTTATCACTGCAATTGCCAAGCAGGTAAACACCCAGGCGCCACATACACATCAGCAAACCTGATGATGGGAAACACAAATTGTTGTTAGTAAATGGGAGCTATTTGGAGCAACTGCCATGCAGTCCTTACCATTAATATTCTACCTGGACATGCCTGACCATTTCTCCAAGTACTGGCCTTGCATTCTAGACCATGCAGAAAACAGCAAAAGGGAAACCTTGCTGAATCCATCGATTCCTTTCCTTAACCCCTGAGAAGTTAACACATCCTCTCTTGGACTGACTACACAAAAAGAAGGAAAGAAGAAATCCAATATATGTGAGTGTCTGCTACGGGAAAGGTATTTTTATGCTGGATAATTTCCATATCTCATTTGACCTTTTGAGATGGGTAGTTTTGTTCTCATTTTACAAGGGCGGAAAACAAGGCTCAGAGCAGCTGCATAACTTGTCCAGATGACTGACTCTGTTAAGAGTTGGGATTTGAATCTGGGCAAGTCAAATTCCAAAGCACATGTTCTTACACCCCCTCCCCCCCGCATCTTTGAGCCTCTTATTGCTGGTGCCAAAATGACAGAAACAAAGGGTTATGGGGCCCTAGTAGGTTTGGCTCAGTGGATAGAGTGTTGGCCTGCGGACTGGAAGGTCCCGGGTTTGATTCTGGTCAAGGGCACATGCCTGCGTTTCGGGCTCGATCCCCAGTAGAGGGTGTGCAGGAGGAAGCCAATCAATGACTCTCTCTCTCTTTCTCTCTCTCTCTCTCTCTCTCTCTCTCTCTCTCTCTCCTTTCCTCTCTGAAATCAATAAAAATATATTTTAAAAAAAGGTTACGGGGAACAGGTTTTGTTACAAAAGCCAGATCTCCTCAGTTAGTTAATAGACTAGATGAATTGTGAGGGACTCACACCATGATAGATTTTGCTCTAAACAATGTCTAGCATAAGAAGAATCAAATTCCTTTTTTTCAAAATGATAATACTGCATGCCATAGTAATTGAATTTATGATTATATGCTACACTGTTTATCTAACAGGCATCATTAACAATCAAGTTTTCAAATATATCTTCCATTCTATTATAGGTCTATGTTAATAAAATGAATGGGTCTGTTAGCTTGAGTTTTGTTTGATTAGGAGAAGCAGTTACTCAAATCAAGGACACAGCTGCCATTCATGTAAAGGGAGAGTTTTTGGCAGGAGAGGAATACACATTTCTTAATACATTCATTGACTTACATGTTCTTGAGTTCACATAACTATGGATGATCCTTTGCATCTGGTCATCTAAAAACCAACAAAAAAAACAAACACGCAACAAAGCAGTAATTTCTAAATGCACCAATGATGAATTTCCCCTTACGGAGTAGCTCTTTCTGGAAGAGTCCCTGGAGGTATAGATCACTTGATTTCACAATAGCAAGTGCAGTTGTCCATACCAAAAAGAAAAAAAAAAAAGAGAGGATTATATTTTTCATTGCTTATAATTTTTAAAATCCAGTTCTGTTTCTCTGCTCCCTCCTCTGCTGTAAGAGTAACATTAGGAGACAGGAAATTTGGGCAATTTCTTAGAATGTAATCATTTCCCCCCAACTTTTAAATTGAACTTGGCATTAAATGATAATAAAGCATTAATATAAAATCATAAGCCTGGAGAATGTTTATGCACATACATACCAGTTGTTTTAATAAAATGAGATAATTTCTCTTTTTTCTGAAAGTGGAGCTTCTCTAGTTGGAGGAAAAAACTTGGATCAGTTTTTCTCCCCCTGTCTCAGTCAGCTCAGGCTGATGGAATTGATGACCATAGACTGGTGGTTTAAACAACAGACATTTATTTCTCATCGCTCTGGAGTGTGGGAAGCCCAAGATCAGGGTCCAGCAGAATCGGTGCCTGGTGAAAGCCCTCTTCCTGGTTTGCACAGACTGCCTTCGTGACTGCCTTCGTGACCGCCTTCATACCGTATCTGGTGGAGAGAAAGGGCTCTGGTCTCTTTGTCTTCTTATAAGGACACTCACCCATCATGGGGCTCTACCCTCATGACCTCATCTAACCCTAATTACCTCAAATACTATCACATTGGGTGTTAAAACCAATATATGGATTTGGGTGGATGAGGACCCAAACATCCAATCTACAGCAGCTCCCTTCTCTCTCTCCATGTTTTACTCCACACTCACCAGGGGACTCTGCCAAGCCAGATTTGGAAACCCTTGTGTCCCCATCCACTCTTCTTGCTTGAGGACACACCCTGAATAAGGAGGTCATTCTCCTTTTTCCTTTGTTCTAACAACACATAGGTTTGATGAATCAATGCAGCCACCCCCATACTCAACACCAGGGCCAGAATAGCCACCCCCCTTTAAAGGAAGCTGAATTCTGTAGGTGGCCCCAGGGGGGTGGGAAGGGGAAAAACTGAAATAACAACAGATATTTTAATTTTTAAGGTCCCTTTTTGTTACTATCATATTTTCTTTTTTCTCAGAAGGAAAACAATTAGTTCAGTGAATATTTTTGGTAAATTTAAAAATATTTTTTAATATTATAAAAAAATTTGTTCTCTAACTTTGTACCAATAAATTAAGGATATGTATTTAAATCAAACTTTGAATTTTAAAATATTTGCAAACAAACAAACTGGTTATTTTGAGACATATAGATCAAACTGCAACTTCTCATGGCCAAAGGTTGCTAATTGAAAGGTTCTGTGATGTTTCAGAAATATGAAAAGCCCTATTTGAAAACTACCACTAACAGAAAAAGAAAAAACACACAAAATGAAACAAAAACAGCTAGCAGGGTCAGAGTGATGGGCATCTACTTGCAAGGGGTAGGCCTGAAGCAAAGGATTTGGCTCAAAAGCATGAGGGGGGTGGGTGCTTCAAGGTCCTGCAAGAGTCTTTCCCTTCTACGCCCTTCTGCATCCCCTAGGAAGTCTGCCAGGACCTGGATGGGACCAGAGGAAAGACTGCCGCTGCCTAGTTGGACTCTGGCTGGTCAGAGAACAGGAAACACCCCCGCCCCCTCCCTGTGGCCTCCATTCCTCAGCCTCACAAGAGCACGTTGCACCAGCTGATCTCAGGGGGAAGGTTTATAACAAACAAACTGTTACTTAAAAGTGTTAGAGGACGCCAAAGTTTTTAGATAATAAACTTAAAAACAATAAGAGGGCATTCCACGTTATCTCTATAATGATGCCTCTTTTTTTGTTGTTGTTCCTTTGCATTCTAAGGCACTTTCCTGAGCAGGGGAGACAGTGGTGAGTTTTCAGCAGCACCTGCAAAATTGCACCTCACTTATGGTCCATTTTATCTAAATTATTGATGCAGCAGCCTGCAGTCTATGTCCATGGAAATAAGTCACCCAGAGGTGTTACCCACCACATGTGGTGGCAAAAAAGAAAAAAAAAGAATTGAGACCTGCCAATTGATGAGATGCCCAGATGGCTGCCTCTCTGTCCACATAGTGCATCTTCAGTCTGAGAGGTTTCTGCTCCAGAGGTTACAAGCACCTATGTATGGTGAGAAGCAGCTAAAAGCCAAGGCAACTTTACCCTCCACCCTCACTATTTGATTCTCCTAGAGAATTTTAGTGGAAATTTATTAAGATTAAGCTGAGGTTCCAAAGGAAATTCCTACATGGGAATTTATATACCTGTTGTGGGAAGCCTTTTGGCTCTGTCCCTGACCTATTTTTCTACCAACTACTCTTGTTATAGGAACAGCTGACCTTATTTGAATAAAAGAATTATAGTATATTATTGCCCTAATACAGTGAAGCTATTTAAAGTTTCTTATGGCCTTTTTTTTGTAAAGCAAGTAACTGTTTACTGCCTTAACTTTTCTGTTTATAAATTTGGAATCTTATGCGTAAAGCTGGGAGTCTCCATATTGTAAACCAGCCCATGAAATCTATGGTCTATTGAATAAGAAATAAAAATGTTCATATCCTCCATCCAATGAGATGAATGTGTTCATGTCTTAAATAAACACAAATTCTAAGAAAAGGATGAATGAACAATTGGGACCTGGACTCCTGCCCTGGCCTTTTGGCTTTTTTGTTTTGTTTGTTTTTTATTTGTGGCACAGGAATGACTGGGGGGAGAGCTCTGCCACCGTCTGCAGCATGGCTGCAGCTATGTGGGGCTCCATTTGCAGAACAGAATCTTGCTTTCATTCCACAAAGACGGCTTCTTTCTGCCTCAGAACATCTGTTTGCAGGGTGGTCGTGGAGGCCTTCACAAACACATGTGGAAGTCACTGACCAGAGTTTTGTCCTGCAGGGTGAAGCTAAGCTCTCTCACACGTGCCCAGACCTGGGACCTATTCCTCAGCAGGGATATTGATCACTAGGTGATTTGTTTAGTCAGAGGATCACGGGTGAGTTAGGAGATGAGGAAACTCAGAAACCAAAGTCAAAGTCATTGTGTACAGAAGAGAAAAGCAGCTGCACCTGACAGTCTGCTACCAAATCTGAACAGGCTGTAATGGAAAACGGATGCGTTTATAGAAAGCCCACCTCTCGTCCCCTGGCCAAAGCTGCTACCCTCATTACAGGAAGTCAACGTATTAAGTTTGGCAGCTCTTATGGAGCTTGCTATGCTAGGGAGGTTATTAAAACTGAACTGAAATGGTTTCATAACTCAAACTGGAAACAAGAGTGAGGAAAATGCTAACACCAAAGTGACAGACCAGAATGAAATGGAGCTACATTTGTAGGCTCTCTGGTTCATGTTTCAGGAGGTTCCACGTGTTAAAACAGGCTGAAAAGTTAGCTAAATAAAACAAAGTGCCAGGCGAGACATTTAACACCCTTGAAAGGGGGCTTACCAACGAAAGTGTTCCATGATCTACATTGTTGATTGAACTTCACTTTTAGGAGTTTGAAGACAACACTAATTACAACTATAGCGCCTAAAATGGCTGTCACGAGAGGCATTCCTCCCCCTACAATGCCTTTTATTGATTCAAAGGATCTCAAAGATATTTTCTGATCTTCAAGGGTAAACTCTCCCCCCCCACCCCCCGGGTAGAGAGTACCAGAGAGTGATGAGTAATGAGAGCACGCAGATGAGTAATGCTTTTTGTTGTCACTCTTTAAGAGTGTAAACCAAATCCTTTTTAGGAAGAAATGCTAACTTCAGAATAATACAATTGCAAACACTTGCTAAATTTTTGGAAAGTCTGATGCCAGCAGAGCAATTCAGGAGAGCTTCCATAGACTGTACTTATTCTTTCAGGTGGTTGTGTGTATGTCCAAATAAAGCTATTTGTGAAAAAGCATCAGCTATTATTTTTGAGATATCCTCAGTTGGGAAGTAGCAAATGGCTTTCCTCTTTGTAATAAAAATGGAAGTTTTCAGGTCCATTGAAAAGGGTAGTAAGAAGCTTCATCCATGAGAAAATGTGGTACAAACAAATCATGACAATGCAGCTCAAAGAAAAGGGCTGAGTCTGTAATAACAATGGCCCTAGCCAAAAATAGTAGTTAACATCTCATAATAAAAAAGACAGGGAATATCAGAGCTAATAGACATTTTCTACATTTATTTCCTCCCCATAAAAGTCTCTAATTCAGTAACAACTTCTTGCAGCTCTACTTTCAAAATATATTCAAAATATATTCAGACAACTCTGTAGTGGTCAAACATGATTAAACCTCACCTGTATGATTGGCGTAGCCAACTATCAGGTTCCATTGTACTCACCCTAGTGTTTCTGGGGCATCCAGAGCAATTTATAGACATAGAAGAACTCTGTTCAAAAACTCACCAATGGGAGAGGATTTGGGGAAGATGGCAGAGTAGGAAGCACCAGGAATCTGTTTCCCCATCTAGACAACGATTGCACTGGCATGATCTTTCTGATGAAACTGTTTGGGAACTTTGGAGTCTATTGAAGTATTGCAACTTCTAGGGGGAAGGCTTGGACAGTAAATTGTGTTTAATTTTGGTCAATTTTAGCTCATACTACAGTAGCAGCTATCCATCCCGTATCCCCACCCCATGGCAGGCAGCTGTATACCTGTTCCTGAAGTAACTTACACACAGCTTACAGGATCCAAGGTGGGCAAAAAGAACCCAGTCCTACAAATATCAGGGACCTATGCTGTCATAGCTGATTGCTGCTTCTGATCACAAAGGTATAGACAAAAAGGTGAGCAGCCACTGTTGCTGCCCCCCCTCCAATGTTGCACGCCCCTTCCTGTAAGACAGAAGTGACTTTCAGGAGATTTAGACAGAAACCCTTTCCCCCTCCTTCATTTCTTCCCCTTTGAGAGCCAGATATTAAAGACTAAGATATTAAAAAAACAACTGCATATATGAGGAAAATTCAAAAGTAACCACACATGTCCAGGAAAAGACACAGGCTCAAAAAAGACCTGAGAAGAACTTCAGTTTACACATCAGGCTGATTCTTGGCAGAGACAGCCTACAGCAATTTTTAAAAACACCAATAAACAAAACAACAACAAAAACAGCAAACAGTGTGCAAGGCAATCTGATTTCCAGAGTTACCACATAATTAGATTCAAATGTTTAGTTTTCAACAAAAAATTTTCCACAAAAAAAATCATAAGGTATACCAAGAAACAGGAAAGCATGATCCACTCAAATGAAAAAGTTGAAGCAAAAGAAACTGCCCTGGAAAAAGATCTAATAACAGTTGTACTAAACAAGGACTTTAAAATATCATCTTAAAAATGTTCAAAGGACTAAAGGAAGATGTGGAGAAAGTCAAGAAAACAATGTGTGAACCAAATGGAAATATCAATCAAGTGATAGAAAAGTTAAAAAAATTCAAAAATTCTGGAGCTAAAATGTACAATAAGTAAAACAAAAATTTTACTGGAGGGATTCAAAGGAAGATTAAAGTAGACAGAAGGAAAAAATATTAGAAAATTTTAGGAAAGAAATGTAGGAACTGTTGAATCTGAGAAACAGAAAGAATATATAATGAAGAAAAGTGAACAGAGCTTAGGGGTATGAGGGACACCATCATGGGGACCAACTTATTAATCGTGAGAGTCCCATTAGGAGAAGAGAGAGAGAGAGAGAAAGGGGCAGAGAGAATATTTCAAGAAACAATGGCTGAAAATTAAATACATGAATATAAACATCCAAAGAAGCTTAAAAAACTCAAGTAAGACGAATTCAAAGAGATCCACATTGAGACATTATAATCAAACTTTCCCAAGACCAATTCAAAGAGAGAATCCTGAAAGCAGAAACAGAGAAGCAACTCTTCATATACAGGTGATTATCAATAAAACAATTAGCAGATTTCTCATCAGGAACTTTGGAGGCCAGAAGGCAGTAGGCTGATACCTTCAAAGTGCTCAAAGTAAAAATCTGTCAACCAAGAATTCGACATCCAGCAAAACTGTCCTCAAGAGTGAGGAAGAAATTAAGACATTCCAGACAAACAAAAGCTAAAGGAGTTTGTTACCATTATACCTGGCCTGCAAGAAATGTTCAAGGGAGCCCTGAATGGTGAAATATAAGTACACTAGACAGTAACTCAAAACTATATGAAGAAATAAAGATCTCATTTAAGGTAAATAAATGGGCAATATAAAAGCTAGTATTATTATAACTATGGTTTTTAACTCCCTTTTTGGTTCTATACATGATTTAAAAGACTAACAAATATATATTTTTTGATTCTCACCCAAGGATATTTTTTCCATTGATTTTTAGAGAGAGTGGCCAGAACAATTGGGTGCAATTTACTGATTAAGGGAAGACTAGGTGAGTAGGTTTGGGGTGGTGAGGGGGGGGGGGCAGAAATGAAGAGTTCAAGTTTGAGCAGGTTAAGTTTGCACGTGTTTCTCAGACATTCAAGAGGAGTCACTGAATAGGCAGAAATACATGAGCCCTATGTTCAGTAGTGAGGCCTTTACTGGAGACATAAATTGGGTCATTGTTGGCATTAGATAACATACAAAAACACAAAACTGGAAGATAGAACATAGGAAAGAGAAGTATGAGGACTGATTCTTGGGACTTTCAAACTGCTAGAGTCTGAGAAATGGAGAAAGAGCCAGAAATACACAGTGAGATAGAAGGGCTAGTGAGGGAGCAGAGAAACCTGGATATTAGTGAAGAGTGTCAAAGAGGGAATAATTAACTTTAACAACTGCTTCTGAGAGGTCCAGCAAGATAAGGAGTTAGAAGCAACCATTTGTTTTGGTAACCTTGATATGCACAGTATATTAGTTTCAAAGTACCACAAGCAAGGATGGCTTAAAACAACATAAGTTCATTCTCTCACAGTTCTGGAGGCTAGAAGTCCAAAATTAAAGTGTCAGCTGAGTTATGCTCCTCAAGGATCTAGGAAAATCCTTCCTTGTTTCTTCCTAGTTTCTAGTAGTGATTAGCAATCTCTGGTCTTCCTTGGCTTGTAGACACATCACTCCAATCTCTGTCTCCATTGTCATATCCATAATTCCTTCATGTGTGTCTCTCTTTCCTTTTCTTATAAGGACACTAGGCATATTGTATTAAAGACCCACCCTGTTCCATTGTTACTAAATCTTAATTATTTACATCTGCAACAACCCTGTTCCCAAATAAGATCCAATATAGCATTTTGGGGGACCCAATTTAACCCACAACACAGTTATGAGCACTAATAGGGTAGAGCAAAATGTGAGTTGAAGACAGTGAGTAGAGATAGCTTGGGAAGACTTTGGCTGCTAAAGGAGCTTAGCAAGTGGGGGTGTGCAATGTCTAAGAGAGTTTTGTTTTCTTGAGCATTTTAACATGAAGATACAATACCACTAGAGGCCTGGTACACAACTTTCATGCACAGAGGGTGGGGGTGGGGGTTCCCCCTCAGCCTGGCCTGCGCCCTCTCACAGTCCAGAACCCCTTGGGGGATGTTCGACTGTCGGCAGGGAGCGAGCCTAAGCCTGCAGTAGTACATCCCCAGAGGGGTCCTTAACACTACTGCGTAGGTGGGAGAGGCTCCCACCACCGCTGCTGTGCTTGTCAACTGTCAGCCTGACTTCTGGCTGAGCGGCACTCCCCTTGTGGGAGCGGACTGACCACCAGAGGGCAG
>NW_005369061.1:2192978-2194449 GCF_000412655.1 Myotis brandtii | reverse complement strand
CTCTGAGAACCTGTACACGAACCAAACACCATACAGAAAGGAAGGAAAAGTCACTGGAGTATCTGCTTACCTGTCCCTGAGCCCCATCCTGGCCCCTTCTCCCCCAGCACTTTCCCTTTCTCTTTCTCTAAATGCAAGTCCTCTTGCTCCTGGCTCCTCCCCATTGAATAACTGCCAAATAGCTTTGTTTTGTTTCATAGTAAAGTCCTTCCCAGTGCAGAGAACTTCCTGGCTGGTGTGAGGAGCAGCCGGGACCACAGAGGTGGTGGAGAGATGTCCCTCATCTGCGACCAGCTTTCTGTTGTGAACCCAGTGAGTTCCCAGGCAGTGGGCACAGGCGATGGTACAGGGATGAGCCAAGGAAGCCACTCTGGGTCTCTGAGGAAACCAGGCTGGGGTGGCAGAGGGTGCATGGGGGGCAGACATGCCGGATGGGACAACCTCTGCCCCAGGCCGGTCTCACCTGCCTCTCAGGACTGAGGGATGATAATCACCCGCATTGGGGCATTGACAGATGGTGCTGAGCTCCCTTTGGGCACCTGTCCTGTCCTGGGTGCTGAGGGGAGAAGGGCACTGGTCAGCCCTGGGAGAGTGGGGCTTTGTTGGAATGAAAGGGGAGGCCAGCAGGGCTTCCCGGGGAGCCTAGCAGCCCGGCTTGGGCACTGACTTAGGAGATGGCCTCCCTGGGTTCAGCCGTTTCCTAGCTCGGTGACCTCAGGTGAGCTGCTTTTACTTCTCTGGGCCTCAGTTTCCACATCTGTAAAATAGGGGTAATCCTTGACCTGTCCCCCAGGATTGGGGTAAGGATGCAGGTAGCATATCTAGAGTGTTTTCATGGTGCCTGGCACGCGGTGGGGGCCTTTGAAGCGTTGCGCATGATTAGGAATCTGGAGGCAGCAGGGAAGACCTCCTGAGGGGGGGTCTGCTCCCTGGGGGGTGAGTTATCAGGGGCAGGTCCAGGGTGTGTGCAGAGGGGCCCTCTGGGGAGTGAGAGAGGAGGGGGCGGCCCTGCAATGTGGGATGCAAATGGCTGCCTTTCCCAACTTTTGGTCATATGTGTGGCCCTGTCTGGGTGGCTGTGTAAACCCTCTGAGCTTTGTTATCCCCACGCCATCCATGGGAACCTGAGGCTCAGAGGCGTTGAGGCCACTTCCCAGGTGTCCCCAGATGGTCAAGAAGGAGGGTGCCTTGATTCACCCGAGAAGGGGAGGCGCCCACAGGGAGAGCAGTAATGGGGGAAGGCAGGCAGGTGGCAGCCCCAGGCCCAGGAGGTCACTGTGCCCTGGACCGGCCCGTGGAAGCCTCTCCCAGCCTCTGTAAACAGGGCCGGGAGGAGGAGTGAGAGAGCCCTTCCTGGGTGTGGTGTGGGGAAGGCGGGTGGCCTCAGGGTGAGAGCGTGTCCCCTTAGGCTCATTGTAAAATGGGAGGTCCCAGCCTCCTTCCAGGCACTGCCATTTTCTTATCTTGGTGA
>NW_005369061.1:2181519-2192475 GCF_000412655.1 Myotis brandtii | reverse complement strand
TGAGAAGCAGCCTGTGTGGGGCTTCACAGCATGGGTGCTGGGACCCAACCCCACCCTATTACTGACCAGCTGGGTGGCTTTGGGCAAGTTACCAGACCTTCTGTGCTCAGTCTCCTCATCTGTAGGGGTGGCCCTGATAATGGCCAGGGCTGTTGCCAGGACAACTAGGAACAGCCAGGGAAATGGGCCCAGAAGCACCTCAGAACGCTTGGGGCAGCTGCCTCTTTGCCTGGAAGGCTCCCACTGGCCCTGCAGTGAGCCCCCTGTGCCAGCTGTGGGTGAGTGCCCGCTGGGGACACTGCACCTCCAAAGAGGAAGAGGAAGAAATTGTCCTCAGCCTCCAGGCCTGGCCAGGGGCTGAGAGCAAGCTCTGACCCACAGAGGGGTTAATCCATCTAAATTAATTAATTCGTCCAGGTTAGAGGTGAGAGGATGTTGTCCCTTTAGATGAGAGAGATGGCGTCTACTTTGTCATAGTCTCTGCCACTCCCTATTGCCCCTACCTGACAATCTCCCTCCTACACATCACCTGCCTGGCTCCTATAAGCATTTCAGTTCTGTAGGGTGTTGGCTTATAAGAGAAGTAAGAGAAGACGTTAACTACTTAAAAAATCTGAAGATTGACTAGGAGCTAGAAGTTATTTTTTGGTTAATGCAAGTTAAGATCACATCAGATAAAAGGCATCCTGGAAGTTACCTTAAAAGTCATGAAGAAACCAATTTTGGAATTTTACTAAGAGAGACTAAGAGGGAAGGGGGTGTTAGAGACACCTACTATGTGCCAATCTCTTCCCCAGCCCTTTTCTCACTAACTCATTGATCTTACGCAGAAGGTAAGATGTATCCCTATGTTACAGATGAGGAAACTGAGGCAAAAGAGGTGACATAAGCTCCCTGAGGTCACCCAGGAAATGAGCAGCAGAATTAGGCTCCAAACCTGATGATGCCTGGCTCTAAAACCATGCAAAACTCACCATAACCATTGTCCTTTCAAGTGGCCCGGGAAGGGCATTTGACAAAACGGGCTCTATGGGGCCGAGGAGGAGTGCAGACACTTCACTAGGGCCTCGGAGGTTGCCAGGGCCTGGGAGGGACTGGCAGCAGGAGCAGGAGAGGATACAGAGCATCCAGGTACTACCTGAGGTGGCTGGGAGGGCAAAGGTCATGGTCACACCGTTCTGTGGCGGGGTGGGCAGGAGGATGCCTTCTTCTTGGCCTTCTCAGGGAGCAGAAGGTTTATCCTTTAGAATAGGCTGCTGGCTCTTTGGTCCCTTGGGTTTCTGAGTTTTCAACCAGGGCCCTGGTCCTTTGCTAAGAGCCCCTCTCACTACCCTGGTTCCTTCCCCTCTTGGGGCCATGTACATGCTACTTCCTCCTCTTGAAAGCTGCTACTTCCCCTTAGGAGAGGCCAGCTCTGGGTTACATTGTCTCAGAGTCCAGCGGTCTCCTTATCAGTCTCAGAATGAACGTGTAACTCCGCGGATCCAAGTCGGATTCCTCACAGGTGGGAAGTTCCATAAGACTGAGACTCCATATGTCCAATTTATAGCTGAATCCGGCCCCTGACATGTTGCCCGACACACCAGGCCGGCCACTAGCAAGTGCCAGAGGGATTGGACAGAAGGAGCAGGACCCTAACTGACTTCCTTCTTCTCCCTGCAGGTCGTCCCCTTCTCTAGGCACACACAAGGGGGTGACCGGTACACCCTCAAGGATGGACATCAGGTCACTGTCAAAGGGATGTTTCTTCCGTCCTATGGAACCAGGTACCTGGAAGTGTTTCTCTCCAGCCTTGACCCTTAGCAAACCATGTCAACTGTCTGCTCAGGGTGGTTCACCTGACACTCTCCAAGCCGCCTGTGCCTGGCTCAGGGGATGCTGGATGTGTAGGGCCTGGCCCCTGCCAACACTGCATGGTACCCCTGCCCTCTGCCAGTAGAATGTGGACACCATGAACAGAGATTCCCCATAGACACAGGGAGCTCATAGTCTAAGGCCAGCCCTGGGACAGATCATGGGCGAGGATTGAATTTTACACAGGAAGACTCAGAGATGCAAAAATGATGCCTCCTTTATTTCCCATAACGGCCTTCATTCACGTTGAATCCCTCATTTGACTGATGTGGAAATCTTTTTTTATCTCTATATTTTTTTTAATTTAAAATCTTTATTGTTTACAGTATTACACATGTCTCCTTTTTCCCCCCTGACCTCTCCCTACCGCCCCCATCCCCCTGCCCATGCCCTCATCCCCCTACTGTCTGTGTCCATTGGTTATGCTTATCAGCGCACATACAAGTCCTTTGGTTGATCTCTTACGCCCCTCCCCCTTCCTCCCATGTGTTCCCTCTGAGGTTTGATGGTCTGTTTGATGCTTCTATGTCTCTGGATCTATTTTTGTTCATCAATTTATGTTGTTCCTTATATTCCACAAATGAGTGAGATCATGTGATATTTTTCTTTCTCTGATTGGCTTATTTTGCTTAGCTTAATGCTCTCCAGGTACATCCATGCTTTTGCAAATGGTAAGAGTTCTTTCTTTTTTACAGCAGCGTAGTATTCCATTGTGTAGATGTACACCGTTTTCTAATCCACTCATCTGCTGATGGGAACTTAGGCTGTTTCCAAATCTTAGCTATTGTAAATTATGCTGCTATGAACATAGGGGTGCATATATCCTTTCTGATTGGTGTTTCTAGTTTCTTGGGATATATTTCTAGAAGTGGGAGATTACTGGGTCAAATGGGAGTTCCATTTTTAATGTTTTGAGGAAAGTCTATACTGTTTTCCACAGTGGTTGCACCAGTTTGCATTTCCACCAGCAGGACACAAGGGTTCTTTTTCTCCACATCCTCACCAGCACTTGTTGTTTGTTGATTTGTTGATAGCCATTCTGACAGGTGTGAGTTGGTACCTCATTGTCATTTTGATTTGCATCTTCCTGATGATTAGTGACTTTGAGCATGTTTTCATATGTCTCTTGGCCTTCTGTACTAGTATGTCCACTTTCAAAAAGTGTCTATTTAGGTCCTTTGCCCATTTTTTGATTAGATTGCTTCTCTTCCTTTTGTTAAGTTGTATGAGTTCCCTATAAATTTTGGAGATTAAACCCTTATCGGATATAACATTGGCAAATATGTTCTCCCATGCAGTGGGCTGTCTTGTTGTTTGTTGATGATTTCTTTTGCTGTACAGAAGCTTTTTATTTTTATGTAGTCCCATTTGTGTATTAAAAAATCTTTATTGTGGAGAGTATTACAGATGTTCCTCTTTTCCCCCCTCTATTGCCACCCTCTACCCAGTTCCCACCCTGCCCCAAACCTTCACCACGCTATTGTTTGTGTCCATAGTTAATGCATATATGCATATAAGGTCTTTGGCTAATCTCTTCCTGATCCTTCTCTGAGATTCATCAGTTCATTTCATGTTTCCATGCCTCTGATTCTATTTTATTCATCAGTTTATTTTGTTCATTAGATTTTTTGTCATTTATTTTGATTTTTAGATTCAATTTTTTGGTGGATATGTATTTATTGCCATTTTATGGTTCACATTATTTTTTTTTTCTCTTCTTAAAGAATACCCTTCAACATTTCATGTAATACTGGTTTGTTGGTGATGAACTCCTTTAGCATTTTCTTATCTGTGAAGCTCTTATTCTGATCTTCAATTCTAAATGATAGCTTTGCTGCGTAAGGTAATCTTGGTTGTATTTAAAATGCTTAAATTTGCCATCAAATGTAATTTTTTTAAAATATATTTATTTGCATTGATTTCAGAGGGGGAAGGGAGAGAAGAGAGAGAGAGAGACAGAAACATCAATGATGAGAATCATTAATCTGCTGCCTCCTGCATGCCCCCTACCCAGGACTGAGCCCACAACCCAGGCATGTGTCCTTGACTCGAACCCAAACCAGGAGCCTTCAGTCTCTAGGCCAACACTTTATCCATTGAGCCAAACTGGCTAGGGCTCAAATGTAATTTGATCTCTTCCTGTTTCAAGTTCCTTCCTGGAAAATACTAAGTCATTTCAAAATACAAACATCTTCTCAGCACTGTTTCCCACCCAAGAGGGGACTGTAGGGGAAGAGATTGTACATCTCCCCAGATGTACAAGAGCCCTGTAATACTCCAGCAGCCCTGGCTGCCTTCTGCTGAGGCCCAGGTGGTGTGGAGGTGTAGGGCTCTTGCCTGATTTGGGTGGGGCTCTGCAGGAATTGAATAGAATGTCTATCTAGGGCCACCTCTGGGCTTGGTTCAGACCTTAGCCCTGTGGGGGGTGCAGAAGACACATAGGCGGGTTGGGGGGTTACCTGAGTGCTTTGCATTAGTTGGGGACACCAGAAGGACCCCAAGATGCAGGCTATGAACCATGCTCCTGCTGAGTTCAGGGAAGGATTGGAGTAGACAGTGACTCCTCAGATTGGACTCACCAGAATGACCCCAAGATGCAGGCTATGAACCATGCTCCTGCTGAGTTCAGGGAAGGATTGGAGAAGACAGTAACTGCTCAGATTGGACTGGTTTTAGGACATGTGCCTGGGAAAGGGCAGAACAAACATGTATTGTGCCCCTTTTGTGAGCCTGGCTCCTGGGAAGGTTCTTTTGTTCTAATTCCTCACCTTAGAGCCATAGCGATCCCCAAAGGAAGTTTTGAAGGCGAGGGCTTCCTTCTGAGGAAGGAATGAAAATTTACTTTTGTGGAGGTTTCCTGAACACCTCATTAATCATCCCCAATGGAAGGGAGTCAGCCCCGCCCTGGGTGCATTGACACCAGGTAGTGTGTTTCACGGTCACCCCAATAACTAACATATGAGCGGGGTTCAGGGTGGGACACACACCAACCTCCGATGAGGGACAGACACACATCCCGGAAGTTCTCCTGCCTGGGGAGCCACTATTCATTCCATGCCTCCCCTGCTAGACCCAGGCTTCCTGAGGCTCGAGTCCACATTGTTCTTTACCCAGTTCCTGCTTATTTCTGGAAAGTCACGCTGGAAAGGGAAAAATGCAGTAATTATACAAAACACACTAAGCACAAATTAGGTAAACACAAAGGAAGGCAGCACAGTGGGATGGGTGCCACCAGCCACACAGGTTGTATGCAAGTTCCCAGACACACATGGAAAGCAGAGGCCCCGGGCCCTCCTGCTCCTACCATTGGGAATAAACCAGAACGCTGTCTGATTTCCGTCCACCTAGGTTTGCTGTGAACTTTAAGACGGGCTCCAGTGACAATGACATTGCCTTCCACTTCAACCCTCGGTTTGAAGACGGTGGGTATGTGGTCTGTAACACCAGGCAGAAAGGACAGTGGGAGAAGGAGGATAGGATGATGACAAATCCCTTCCAGATGGGAATTCCTTTTGAGATCAGCTTCCTGGTGCAGAGCTCTGGATTCCAGGTGAGCAGGATTCTCCTCCCTCCCTCTTGCTGCCCATCCCCCTGCCCTATCGGGCCTGGAGAAACGCCTTTAATAATTACCCAGGCAATGCCATTATTTACAGAAAACAGGACCTTACACACCTTCACCTGTACCTATTATATCACCTGTTGCTTCTGTTACCAGGAAGTAAGAGCTAGGTAAGTCCCCACCTGCTCTTTGGCCTCGGGTTCCAGGTGACTTCCATCCTCTGCTGCAGCCTTGTCCGCTCCAGGTCCTTGACAGCATTTGTTTTCGGTGATGCTGTGGTCATCTCAATGCTGTGGTCATGTTCAATGCTGGAAATGACCAGTATTACATGTCCAATGCTCACTCCCTTCTGCAGGCCCAGGGGCGGCTCAGGGCTGCATGGTGTGGTCATTGCTCTTGCAGGCAGAGCAGGGCTGCTGGGCCCGGGGAGAGGGATGGCTGTGTCTGTTCTTCTGTGTGCGAACGGGATGCTCCCAGGCCCTCAGTGCACAACCTGAGGTCCACTCTCCTCTGCTCCCATGAGAACTTTAGGCATTTAAATGGGCATATTGAAATGGCATCCCAGGTGAGCTGAGAAAGACAAACCTAGAGAATAAACAAGCAAGAACTCAGAAGCCAAAACTAGCGCTAAGTGGTGACTGGGTTTGGCTGCACTTTGGATCACATGTGTGTTCCTGTACCTGGAGCAGCTCTGAAGGCTGGGCCCCACCTACAGGGGATGGAGGTGAAAACCAGACAGGCCTTAATTTCTAGAAGCCGGGGTCCTAGTGCTCAGGTGTGCTCCGCCCTGGTCTGGGACCCATCCCCTGAAATATGCACTCTTGTTGACAGGTGGTGGTGAATGGAAAGGACTTTACGAAGTACAAATTCCGCGTGCCCCTCCACCGCATCGACACCATCTCCTTCACCGGTGGTGTGGAGGTGAAACAGATCAGGATGGAGGTTAGATTGTCCATCTGGCACTTGTCCCACCGTCTGGGTGCACGGGCAACACTAGCTATGCCTAGGCCTGCTGGGTGGGTCCAAAAGTTCCAGCCAATCTCTCACTCGGGTGACTCTAGGGACACACCTTTGGCTCCCCCATCCCGCTCTTCCTGTGTCACTGTCTCTGTCCAGAGCACCTGCCTCAGCCTGACTCCCTCCCCTCTTATCTTTCACTCTGTACTCCCAGCCTTGTTAGGAGGCAATGTGGTCCCAGAAAGAACCCAGCCTGGGAATCACATTGACAGCATTTGTTTTCGGTGATGCTGTGGTCATCTCAATGCTGTGGTCATGTTCAATGCTGGAAATGACCAGTATTACATGTCCAATGCTCACTCCCTTCTGCAGGCCCAGGGGCGGCTCAGGGCTGCATGGTGTGGTCATTGCTCTTGCAGGCAGAGCAGGGCTGCTGGGCCCGGGGAGAGGGATGGCTGTGTCTGTTCTTCTGTGTGCGAACGGGATGCTCCCAGGCCCTCAGTGCACAACCTGAGGTCCACTCTCCTCTGCTCCCATGAGAACTTTAGGCATTTAAATGGGCATATTGAAATGGCATCCCAGGTGAGCTGAGAAAGACAAACCTAGAGAATAAACAAGCAAGAACTCAGAAGCCAAAACTAGCGCTAAGTGGTGACTGGGTTTGGCTGCACTTTGGATCACATGTGTGTTCCTGTCCCTGGAGCAGCTCTGAAGGCTGGGCCCCACCTACAGGGGATGGAGGTGAAAACCAGACAGGCCTTAATTTCTAGAAGCCGGGGTCCTAGTGCTCAGGTGTGCTCCGCCCTGGTCTGGGACCCATCCCCTGAAATATGCACTCTTGTTGACAGGTGGTGGTGAATGGAAAGGACTTTACGAAGTACAAATTCCGCGTGCCCCTCCACCGCATCGACACCATCTCCTTCACCGGTGGTGTGGAGGTGAAACAGATCAGGATGATTTGAGTGTGCTCCTGAGATGGGAAAGGCACACTGTAGGCGCACAGCAAATATGAGCTCCTCTCTCTTTGTTCCCATCTCTCATTCTCTCCGTCTCACCTACTCTGTCCATACCTGCCTGGCCCCTGCCTTTCTACTCTTCCTGGACTCATTAAAGCTTCTCTTCACTCCATGACGCCTTTTGTTTTAACAGGACACCCGAGTAGACTCTGACCAGAGGATGATCTCTGAGGTGCAATCCAACCCCAGTCCCTGTGGCTCACCTGATTCCAAAGAGCAGAAACCAAAAGTGAGTTGAACATGGACACCTGGGAGCTGAGCAGTCAGCAGGAAGGACAGGGGTCTGAGAGAGGCTACTTCCAGCCAGCAGGCAGCCAGGGTGTCTAAGCCCCATCATGCCCACCCACGGTTCCCTATCTCCATCCACCAGGCACCCAGGCCAGGGACCTGGGAGACATCCTTGGTCCTTCCCTCCCTTCCTTAATGTCCCTCCAGTGCACCAACGCCTCTCCTTCCTGAAGTCACTGCCTTGGTCCAGGCCACCCTCCCCTCCCCCCTCTCTCCCCTCACACCCACCTACTGCCACAGTGACCTTCCCATAAGCAAATCCTATCTCATTCTCTTCATGCTTAAATCTCTTAAAGGCCCCAGGCTCAAATAAAGCTCCAACTCCCCAGCTGGATGTGCAGAATCCTCCCCAGTCTTGCCCAGCCCACCTCCCGGCCTCCAACCTCACCCATGAAGACCCTCAGTCAGCCTCCACTGCTCACTGAAGGCTCCTTCTGGCCACCACGGTTTTGCATCTGCTGTCCTGGTGCCCAAAGTATCCTTTGCCACCTCACCCAGCCAGCCCCTAACTGCCCTTCAATGCCCTGCTTCAATGTGACTCCTCAGGGGCATCTTCCCTGCCTGGCAGGTTGCTGGATGCCCCACCCCCTCCCTGACCTGATGCACTTTTTACAGCTCTTTGCACGCCAGGCACCACGTCCAGTTGTAACTGTACTTACATGTCTGTCTCTGTCACTCCACCTCCTCTTTCCCCAAACCATAAGCTTGGAATACTGACTTGTCCCTTTCTGTATCCCCAGCACTTTGCAGGGAATAGAACAGAGGCCAAACCAAGCTGGGAACCAGATTTTGCCAAACACCACCGAGTCCCAGGCTGATGCCTTCCTGGTTCCCCCTGAGAGAAGGAAACATGGCTCACTCCCTTCAGCAGCCTTCCCCGGGGGACATGCGTGTCCTTCACTCACTGCCATGCCCTTGACCCTTAGCCCCACCTCATGGGCTTTGTCATCCAGGTGCCCAATCATTATTGCCCAAAATCTCATGAACATGAAGGCCCCAGAGCAAAATTCAGAGACTGTAAACAGGCTGTGCTCAGGCCTCCAGTAAAGAGCCGGCACTAAGATGAGAAACACACTCAGAGGCCCACAGCAAATATGAGCTCCTCTATCTTTGGACCTCATCTCTGATATTTTCTCCCTCTTGCCTACTCTGTCTGTCCCTGCCTGGCTGGCTTCCTCCCTCTTGTCCGGCCCCTGCCTTTCCGTTCTTCCTTGGCTCATTAAAGCTTCTCTTCACCCCATAGCACCTTTTGTTTTCACAGGACCCTGGTGATGTCCCTGTGGTGCAAAATGGTCAGACTACTTGTGACCTACTGGAGCCCAAGGAGCAGAAAGCAAAAATGAGTTAAACATGGAGAACCTGGGAGGCTGAGCAGTCAGCAGGAAGGACAGGGGTCTGAGAGAGAGGCTAGTTGCTGTGAGCAGGCAGTGACAACCTATAGGCCCCTGCATGCCCACCCAAGGTTCCCTATCTCCATCCACCAGGCACCCAGGTGCCACAACCTTTTGCAGTGAGGTTTCGGGATCTGGTGAAGGGGCTGCGCATAAATGGATAGACTAGACAAGAAATATAAATTTAGAATGCATGGGGGAATGAGGCGAAAACCTACTCTCTAGTGGAGTGGCTTCCTGAATCTCTGGACCCATAGATTTTACTTACTAGAATATACATTTTACCTTTAGCAAAGCAAAGAGACATCAATGGTAAGGTTTGTAAACAATAAAAGGATTATGTGCTTAGAGGATTGCCTTCAGCCATTCAGCCAGCAGCAGGTGATAATATGCTGATTCTCAGCCCTTGCTGAATATCAAAGTCCATCAGCCTTTTGAGGGACTTCCGGCATTTATATGTTAACTACTTTTTGCTCTTTGCCTCCAGCACCCAGGCCCCTGATCTAGGAGGCATCCTTCATTCTTCCCTCCCTTCCTTAATATCCCTCCAGGGCACCAAGGCCTCTCCTTCCTGAAGCCAGTGCCTTGGATTAGACCACCTGACTCTTCACTCCTCACCCCCTCACACTGCCACACTGCCACAGTGACCTTTCCAAAAGCAAATCTAGTGGCATCTACTCCCTCCTTAAAAACCCTAAAGGCCCCAGGCTCAATAGAGCTCCAGTCCCTCAGCTGGAGGAGCAGAATCCTCCCTAGTCTTGCCCAGCCCACCTGCCAGCCTCTCACCTCACCCACGAAGACCCTCCATCAGCCTCCACTGCTCACTCCAGGCTCCTTCCAGTCACCACGCTTTGGCATCTGCTGTCCTGGTGCCAAAAGGACCATTTGCCACCTCACTCCAGCCAGCCCCTAACTGCCCTTCAATGTTCTGCTGTAATATGGCTCCTCAGCGGCATCTTCCCTGCCTGGCAGGTAGCTGGATGCCCCACTGCCTCCCTGTCTCACTGGACATTTCACAACTCTATGCCCTCCAGCACCATGTCCTGTTGTAACTGTATTTACATGTCTGTCTCTGTCACTCCAACCATCCTTCCCTGAACCTGTGAGCTTGGAATTGTGACTTGTCTCTTTGTGTATCCCCAGCACTTTGTCCAGTGCCTGGAGTGCAGTAGGGACTGGGTCAATGAATGAGGGATGTAGTTTGCACAGTCGGTAGAAGGGGAAACCAGTCAGGGCAAGAAGAGCAGTCTGCTGGGTGGGGAGGGGCCTCGGGCAGGGAAAGGAGCAGGGCCTGGCCCTTCCTTGGCCACTTGAGCAGTGGGGGCAAGGGCAAGGGTGTCTCCCTACCCAGCTTCCTGTGGCCCATCACAGTGCATGGTGGGCCCCTGCCACCTGCCACACTGACTTTAGGAAGGAGGAGCTCCAGGGGGCCTTTGCATGGCAGCCCGACTTTGGCCCTGGCCTTGGGAGGACGGGGTATGCTGATACAATCAGACAGAACGGGGTACCATTTTGTATTTGATCGCTTGCTACCGGGACAGGCTTGGGCAAGGTGCTTAACCTCTCTGAGCCTGTTCTCTCACTTAGCAAAACTGAAGTTGACTTTGGTGCAGACACAGGCGAGATTCCCGCCCTGGGACCTCAGGCTGGAGCATGCTGATGTCTGCATCTGAACTTCACCTCCGCCTTCCCTGTCCCTGCCCCAGCCCCCGCCCTCCCAGCCCTTCCTTGATCTGGGGCTTTTCAAGAGAAACCAGGCCCTTGGCCCTGCTTCTGTCTGCAGCCATCCTGGAGTGGAGAAGGCCACTGGCTGGGCATAGCTTCCTCTGTCTGGGCAGCACCTGGGGCTTCAGCTGTCCAAATTCTAACATCTGAGGATGGAGGGGAGGCA
>NW_005369061.1:2178308-2181301 GCF_000412655.1 Myotis brandtii | reverse complement strand
TTCAGTCCCCTCAGCAGAAAGGGAGCATCGTGGGCTTCCCAAGCTCCCAGCCCGGGCCCACCCCTCATCTACCTCTTGACCCCATCCCCACCCTCCATTCAATTCCATCTCAGGCTCCAGCCACCAGCTGGTTACTCCCCTGGGAGGTGGTCTCCTCAGCCCCTCCTCTTTCTCCAACCTTTAACCTTTGCTTTCAGCCTGTACCAATCCTTCCCCCACTCCAGGAACGTGACCGATTGACACCTGCTGGTCTCCACCCTCTGAGCTTTTGCAGCTGGATGCCCCCTTTCCTAGTGCCCTTCAAATAAAGAGAGAAAGAAAACTCGGGGTTGGCACATATTCACAGCGTGATTGTGGTTTATTCAATGTGTTTGGAGACATGCTGGTGTCTGGGATCAGGGTGTCCTGGCCAAGGAGAGAGCATAGGGTCACTTTGATGGGGACGGGGGTGCAGATCCATTTCTGCTTTCAGTGGGTCCCCCAAAATCCCACAAGGTGTGGGAGAGAGCAGCCAGCCTCAGCTTTATGGACAGGATCTCTGACAGGAAACCTGATAACAGAGGTGAACCAGGAAACAGCCCCAAGCTCCTGAGGTGGGCCAAGGGCTGGGCCAGAGCCTGGAGGACCAGAGCCTGGAGGGCCAGGAAGGCTGATGGCAGGGCCGGCTCATCAGAGCCCCGTGTCCCAGTGGGAGGAGGTGGCAGCTGGAGTCAGGAGGAGCTGACTCAGATGAAAGACTTGTGTGTGTGGTTCCACTGTGGGCCCCGGCACTAGGGGTTAGTGAGGTGGGAAAGTGGCTCAGTGGGGGGTTCTGCCAGCCCCTGGCCAGTGCGAGGGACCCAGGTCCGTGCCCACGTCCTGCTAATCTCATGAAGAATCCAGGGCCTCAGGAACCAGGGTGCTGGCTCAAAGTGTAGTCCTGGAACCAGCAGTATCTACAGCACCTGGAGCTTGTTATAGTGCCGACTCTGGGGCCAGCCACAGACCTGAATCAGAGTCTACACTGGAAGGAGATCCCAGGAGGTTGCCTGTATGAAAGCATGAGAGTCACCGGTCCAGGTGACCATGTTCTTGACCACCTGAGGGACCCTGTAGGTTGGCATGTCCCCTTCACCCGCCCCCATCACCCCATCTGAGTAGGGAGGCCAGGGAGCCAATGAATCAGAGGCCAAACCCAAGCTGGGAGCCAGATTTTGCCAGTCCCCACTTAGCCCTGGCTGAGTGCCTTCCTGGTTCCCCCTGAGAGCAGGAAACATGGCTCAGTCCCTTCAGCAGCCTTCCCCGGGGGACATGTGTGTCCTTCACTCACTGCCATGCCCTTGACCCTTAGCCCCACCTCACGGGCTGTCATCCAGGTGCCCAATCGTTATTAGCCAAACTCTCATGAAGCTGGAGGCCCCAGAGCAAAACACAGAGACTGTAAGACAGGCTGTGCTCAGGCCTCCACTAAAGAGCTGGCATCCCCCCACCCATCGCCCACGGGAGATGCCTCCTGTGTGGGGCTCAGCTGAGGCCTGTGTTCCCTCCCTCCATCCCGGGTTGTCAGAGGTGCATGTGTGCTGCCCGCCTATGCATTTCAGGTCAAGCTGGCACATCCCTTTGTGGGTATTTTGGGGTTTTTTTTGGTCCAGGCTGCTGCACCCAACAGTCTCCAAGTCTAAATAACTTAGGGTTGCTCCCCTTATAAAATACAACACAAACAATGTGATTAAAATAAAATGTATTTCATATAAATATCTCCATCAAGGAGTCATACATGAAAGGCCTAAACAGCCTCAGGAGCTGACTAGTGTTTGCTTTTTTAAATACAAGGGCATAAATAACTGTACATGGGGAGAAGGGCCAGGCTAAACACAGAGTGGCCCGTCGTCACCTCCTGGTGGTCCCTCCTAGAGGTGCAATCAGAAGAAGGATCCATCCTCACCCACTGGCCAGGCCTGACATTGCAGATCTTCTCTCCAAGGGACCAGGGACAACCCAGTTCCCCATGAGCCGGGGAAGGGTGGGCTCAAAGGAGACAACAGGTTCCACTCAGTGCAGGCTGCTACTCGGTAGCAAGTCAAGTAAAGGGGAAGGACATGGGGTAATAAGACGGGAGACTTGGGGATATAATTTCCCACCATCTCCCCAGACCCTGTGATGTCAGATAATGGAGAGTTGGCTCCATCCTGCAATTCTCGGCAGCACCTTTAACTTCTCCTGTGGGCTGTTGGAGCTCTGGGATCACTAGGCTGTCCCGCTGCCCCATCCTTTTTCATCTTGTAGGGAAACACAGCACTGAAGATGTCTTCATGATAGCGCTTCTGGCTCTTTAAGGGACAAGGATCACCGGGTCAGTCCTGCTGGTCCAGCCACCTCTCGTTCATCAGGTCCAGGCTAGAATGAGCTCCTGGGGTTCCCCAGCTTCCCCATCACTCCTACACTCATGAGCCATTTCTCTTCCCAATTGTCACGCTTGGATCATGCTTGAACCTCACTTAGAATCGTTAACCCCCCCTCTGCCTGCTCAGGCGGGGATCTCCTAAACATCTTTCCAGGCTTTATGGTGGACAGAATAGCTGGCCTAGTGCTCTGTCTACAGGAAGCTCCCGGAAATGTGAGCAGTTACATATACACGTTTGGTGAATGCTACATACTTTCTCCAAGTTTAGAAGCAGCGTCACTCTGCACAGGAGCCTGTTAGAGGCTCTGAACGTCTTATGGTAAAGCAGCGTGTCAGCCTTTGTTTACTGAGCAACCAGACTGGGCTGCACCGCCAAGCTTCTGACAGCCCCTCCAGCTCTGACCTCCACCACCTCTAGGATTCCTTAGACGTCCACCACTGTGCTGAGCCTGACTCCCCTGGTCCTGGCTCCCTGGCCCAGGCCCCTGACCTGCATCCCTGGCCTGCACCCCGGCTGCCATACCTTCAGCTGGAAGAAATAGTCCTCGACCTGCTCCTCACTCAGGCTCAGCCTGGCAGCCACCAGCTGCTTCAGTGTGTGGGCCACATC
>NW_005369061.1:2148691-2178213 GCF_000412655.1 Myotis brandtii | reverse complement strand
GCCAGCTGCTGCTGAAGGATGTCTTGAACGTAGACCTGAAAGCAGAGGAGATGGTGAGCCCAGGCCCCTGCTGCTGGGTGGGGAGGGCAGCCAAGCATGCAGTCAGGCCTGCTGGCCATCGGGAGGTGGCAAGGGGGTGCCATGGGCTGCAGGCTGAGCACCTCCCCGCTAGAACATTGCACAGGCCTGGGCTGGGCCGAGAGAGATGAATTCTAGCCAAAGCCCTATCCTGAGGCGCTGGTGGTCCAACGGGGTCCTGATGAACTCTGCACTCACCATGCTTCAAAGAGACATCGATCAAGCCACTTGCCCTGCCCAGAGCTCTGAGGCCCACCTGCCTACACCCCAGAAAAGGGATTCTCTCAGTGCAGACTGCCTGTGGGATCTCCACTGTAATGCAGAGCAGGGCACAGAGTCCTGGGCCCCTCAGTGACATACAAGTCCAGGAGCCAATCTGGGCTCCCAGGAACCCCAACACTGGGCCTGGAACACTGGCTCTGGGAGGAGCCCTGATGGGACAAGTTCATAAGCGAGGAGCCAAGAGTCTGTCCCAACTCCCCGGGCTCAAGGGGTAAAGTGTTTCCTGGGCCTGTGATGGGTGCAGTGGCCGCCCTCCAGCCTGGCTGTGATTGTGCATAAAGCGGCCTGGAACACCTCTCCCTAGGCAAGTGAGTTTCGGGGGGAGGATCTCAGCAGGCTGTGCCCGGGGATTAAGCCACCATGTGGCCCTGACAGTCCTGAAGGTCTCAGGGCCTGTCTCTTCTCCTGGAAGAGTGAATGGAAGAGCTTCCCAGCATCGCTCTGACAGTAACTGCCTACATTCTAGAGCTGAGATGAAGGCTCAGAGATGTGAGGGGCGTGTGTGTGGGGAGCCAGGGCACCCACCATAGTCTGTGCTTATAATGCTCCTCCCACTGCACGGGCAGTTGCCCCATTACCTTGGGCTGGCCAGGCAGGCGAGAATAGGCTGTGTGCACCTCATGCAGCACCCCCTTCCGGGCCATCTCCAACATCTCCTCCCGGTAAAGGTGGTCCTCATCTGGGCGCCGGCACCCAAACACCAGGGTCATGTGGCCTCTCCGGAGCCCTGCAAGACCCAGCAGGCTGCAGTTACAAGGGTGGCCACCAGAGGGTGGGCTTCAAAGCCTTGCATCTGGCCACCCAACTTGAATTCTCATTTCATCTCTGCAAGTGTCCTATCTAGCACTTTGCCCACCTCACAGATGAGGAAGCTGATGCCCGGGGCATTCATATCACTTGTCCACACAGGCGGAGGCAAACTGGGACAGGGGCCAAGCAATGTCTGTGGGCAGTGGCACAATTCTCTTGCAGCTCAGTTCTGGCCACCTGGTGCCCCCCATTCCAACACTCAGAACCCCCCAGCTGTACCTTTGTGCTCAGTGTCATGGAGTCGCTGCTGCCAGAAACTGCGGAAGGGGGCGATGCCCGTGCCGGGCCCAATGAGGATGCAAGGACGGGAGGGGTCCTCGGGGAGCTGGAAGCCGCTGGCACTGATGGGGACAGAAAGAGACAGGCCCTAGTCCTCAGACACCATGGGCGGGATGCACATGCAGGACAGAGGTCAGGTAGCTGGGGTGTGTGCTTTGGGCGGTAGTGTTGGGTGGGGGAGGGGCGTGTGGAGAAGACAGTGATCTCAAATTTGATTCCCAAGTCCTGCAGGCAGCTTCATTTCCTCTGGCCTGAGCCACCATCACCTTGCCCTGGGTCCTTTTTAAAGAGGCCGAGCCTCACTGTCCTCTGGGCTTCATCACCACTGTCATCTCCATCCCTGCTAGAGTCTTGGCCATGTTCTCTAGCCAGGAGGTAGATGGAGAGGCCCCGGGTGACCCCTAAGCCTTCTTTATGGGCCAAGGGGTCCAGAGTGGCACCTACACCCAGGTCCCTCCCTTTCAACCCCAAACTCCCAGAACCAGTGGTCCCACCGCATACAGAATGGAGGGGGTACTTACCTTCTTACAAAACAAGGCACTGGGTCTTGGGGTTTCAGGCTGCTGAGCCATGTGCTGCAGACACCGTGGTGCAGGGGACCCTGGCCATCTGCAAGGACAGCACAGACATGACCAACATAGCCTCCCCCCCACCCCCGGTGTGTGAACTGCCCCAGTGGCTCCTGGAACTCCGTGAGCTTTAATATGGGAGCTGTTTTTCTCCTGGTTCTTAGGCCCGCCCTTCATATACTCAGAGCTGGTGAACATGGAAGGGGACGTAGAGAGCAGGCAAGCCTCTCCTTTGGCCATTGCAGAAATTGAGTCTCAGAGGGACAGTGACTTGTACAAGGCCACTCAGGTAGCAGCAGAAGCAGGCCGCAGCTCAGCTTCCCTGGCCCCTACTCCAATGCTCCTTCTACGAGTTTCTCCAGGGACCCTCCCAGCCACCACTCGGCTCCAATGACAATTGCTCAAAGGGGCCCTTGGGGGTGGCTGCAGTCACTGCCCCAGAGTGTCTTCCCAAATGCAGTCCTGACTGGCAGGAAGCCTGGGTGATGGACAACCTCCTGAGCATGTGTGTGTGGCCCCTCCTTGACTTGTGGAAGCCCCAGCTTTTCCCGGGGTACATTCCTTTCCCAATGGCCCAGAATATAAGGGACCTCCAACCAACTTGAGAAGTCCCTTTGGTTTTCCTCTGGATGGAATCTTGCTCTCATGGAACATGCCTGCCTCTCCTCTCCTGGGCTGAGGACTGAGCCGGGGCCTGTGCAACATTGTCTAGCACAGCAAATGGTCTCTGCCCAGAGATTAGAACTGTGTGACTACACTGCTCAGAGCACAGAGGGCTCTGAGGTGTGTGCTGGCTCCCCTGCTTTGGCGCCCCAGGCAATGCTCTAGGCAAGGCACAGGCACAGTCCATCCAGGGGGGAGCCAAGCCCACTGGACAAGGTTTTGGACTTTCAAGTCTGTGTCAGTCCATCCCCCATCCCCTGCCCTCATAGCACCCTTCTTGGCACCTCCACAATGACAACTGTCTATTTCTGTGGGTCTCTCTTCATTGCACCCTCTCGATGGGAAGCTCCATGAGGGCAGAGGCTCCGTGTGCGGTATTTCCACACTGACCATGGTGCCAAGGGTAGAGAAGTATGGGACAAATCATTGCTGAGTGAGTGTGTGAAGGAATGAACAATCAAGGCAGAATCTGCCCTGTATTCAGGCTGCACTATCAGGAAAACTAAGAATCATTGGGCTCCCACTAAGTATTGGGTGTTTCCCACCTTTGATCTCATTAAGTTGCCCCAATAGAAGCTGGACTGCAAAGTGGAGTAGGGTGGTTAAGAATTTGGTCCCTGCAGATGACCTGGGTGTGAATCTCACTTCTCTGCTTGCTAATGGTGTGACTTTGAACAAGTGGCCTCAGTTTCCTCACCTGTAAAAAGCACACAGTACCCATCTCACATGACTACTGATGATACGCATACAAAGGGGCGAGCTCAGTGCCTGGTTCAGAGTAATCTCTGCCACACACCTCCTACTGCTGTAACAGCTCTGCAGGTGGGTGTTCCACTGATGAGACCAAAGCTCAGACACATTGAACAGCTGCCCAGCAAATAGCAGAGTTGGACTGCCCCAAAGCCTCTGCCTCGGCCTTACCTCGGGTGCGGTAGGTGAGCACGGCCACGGTGAGGTGGACCTCCGTGGGGGTGCGGTCCCTGGAGGAGCTGATGGAGTAGTACCGGGGTTTCAGGACAGGGAGCTGGGAGAGCAGGAAGCTGGCAGATACCCGCAGGGACGGGAACTCCTCCAGCACCTCCAGGAATGTGGGACTGTTGGTGAACTTCCACTTGTTGTACTCTGAGGGCTGGAAGGCAAGGGCAGTGTGAGCACCTGCCCCACTCCGAGGGAAAAGGCTGTCACAGTCCAGGTTTCATTCGTATGTGCGTGCGTTCATTCATTCATTCAATTCATTCCCTCCCTCAACAAAGACTTGGAGCTGTCCAGGGTGCTGAGACTACCAAGCTGGAGAGACTCTATTTCCTGTCCTGGAAGAACACAGGCCAGTGAGTAGCATTGATCTCACTTTTGTGCTGAGAACTTCACTGTCAGCAACTTGTGGGCAATAGCCAAATCTTTATTATAATCTCACTTGGAACCATACAGACCTGGGTTCAGATCTTGACTGGATGCTTGTCTTAGAGCTGTGGGATCCTGTCCCAATTGCTTAACCTCTGTGAAATGAGGATAGCATCACCTACTTTCTTGTGTTAAGTGAGAAAATGTGAGCCAAGTTACAGCAGCACAGCCTCGGGATAATGGCAGTGGAGGTGTCTGGAATCACGATAATTAGCAATAATAATGACATTTAGTGCTTTTTGCAAAGACTTGGGCCTAGAAAGTTGCAGGTGGGTTAATGCATTCTCTTATTAATTTATTAATTCAACCACCCATCTGTCACTATGCCCATTTATCCATTCAGCTACACCATCCATCCTCCAACACTTTCTATGTCCCAGGCTTGTCTCAGGCTCGTCCAAGATTTGGAAATACAAAGACAAGACACAGTGGCTCACTTTTCCTTAGATAATTTCTGAGGACGCGCACTTTGGTTGCATCCTGCAGACACTCAGAAAGATCCAGCTTACTCAACACAATTGTGCCTAGAAATGGGATGGGAGAATGCCTGACTTCCCACCTGACTTTGGCAAGTCTCACTTTGGACACCTGGGTGGATCCCACTTGGAGGTGAAAGGCCAGCGCTGAGCTCTGGCTTCCCCCAACTCCAGGCCCTGCCACTGCCCCACCCAGCAGCCCTGAACTTCACCTGGCACAGGGTCTGTAGCCTCTGCCTCTCCGGTTCTTCTGTGGCCAGCTGGGCCAGCTTTCGGAGCAGCAGCTGGGTTGGGGGCGTGGTGATGTCCAGGAAGTAGGTGAGGGCCTGGCTGGGGGAGCAGGGGGGCAGCCGCTTGTCCCTGACCCAGTAGCTGCCTAGAAAACAGTCAGGATGGAAAAGGTCCCATTTAGGTTTCCCAGAGGGTGATGAGGCCTCTGGGGCAGACCCCTCCTCCCTCCAGCTGCAGGGGAGAGAAGACACTGAAGTTCTGGCTCCAGGAGCAGCAACAGGGCTCATGTGCCCAACTCATGAGCAGGAAGATGGGCTCAGATATATGGGTGCAGGAAAGGCTGGTCAACAGCCCTCCAAAGGGCACCAGTGGTGACTCAATCCTATAAACTAACTATGCACCAGAGTCTAGTCCCTCTCACCCAGGCCTGATACCCACAGGTGGATTACAGGTTCACAGTGACTAAATCTACCAAAGACTGATGTACACCCAGAGGCCACTTATTCATTTAGAGAAAAGCCCATGACTGCAGTCCCCTGGGGTCCTATACCAGGAAGTGCTAGGAGAGCCCCCAATCACTCTGAGTGAGATGGTGAGTCTCAAGGAGTCCTGAGGGGCTCTATACAGGGGGGTCACAGCATGGATGCTGGGGCCAGTAGATGTGGGTTCAGACTCTGGCTCCCCACTTACTAGCTGGATGACCGAACTCTCTGAGCCTTGGATTCTGCCTCTGTGAAATGGATGTAATCACACAACTTATCTTGCTGGGTTTGTATGAGCATTGAATGAAATAGTGCGGTGTGATAGCTAGTACAGCGTCTGGGACACAGGTGCTCAATAAATGTTAGGTAAAAGTATTAGTATTACATTGTTTCATAGACCCAAGGCCCGATGAACCGCATCTGTCTTCCTACAGTCACAAGGACATCTCTGTCCCCTCATCCCCAAGTGTTGGGCTCTCTCACATTCTCCAGGACATTGGGGTCCAATGCCAGACTTTGCTCCTCTGACCCCGGCTTTCTGATTTTGGCCACTCTCTTTAGGGGGACACATTCCTGACGGTGACATTATCACTGAGGAAGCTAAGGCCAGGGAGCTAGTCCTAGGGCTGGGAGGCCCGAGATGGTAGATTTCACTCGTTTACCTCTCCTCCTGCCTGTCACCCTGTGCTGTGCTCTCCACATGGACGGAGAGCCTCCCCTTAGCACAGGACGGGGGTGCCCTGGGGCCTCCCAGGGGCAGTGTCCTCTCCCCGGTGAGGATGGCCAGGAGGAGCCACACTCTCCATGAGCCCTGCTCACTGCCTGGGAGGGTGGGAATAAACCAGACCCTTGGTGGGGCCGCAGTATGACATTAGAATGCCATGAAAATGTGGAGAGGTTATATATTTGGGGATCTGAGGAGGCTCTTGTGGTGTATTCTCTGACTTCTGGACAGATGTTCATTAGCCTGTGGGGAAATGAACCTCCCTCCACTCCTGCGTTTATTTGGTGTCAGGAATTGTGGTGAAGGTTACATTTGTATCCACTCATTTGTTCTTTACAACAAGCCTACAAGGAAAGCTCTTATCATCTCTATTTTAGAGAAAAGAAATAAAGCTTAGAGCGATTAATCCATATGCCCAAGGTCACATTGCTGGACCAGGGACTTGAACCTTCAAACCTCACCATTTTTACACTGTTTCCACATTTCTCTCTTATGTCACCATGCAAGCCACACATATATGCCTTTGGTGGGAACTAAAGAGGCAGTGCATGTAAAATGCTGGCATATAGTAATTACCCAACAATTGCTAGCTGCTACTGTTACTGTTATAATAATTATGATGAATAACATTCTTGCATATCGGCCTCCTGTACGAGGTGGTGAGCTCTCTGAGGACAGACACCAAGTCTCATTCATTTATTCGCCCGGGGCCTGTCTGTTATATAGACGAGACCAGTTAAAATTTCGATAGAAAATAAAGGAATCAGTCAATCATTTAAAAAGTGGCCAGTTAAGCAAAAGAATGAAGGGAAAAGGCTTTCCAGCCTCTGATGTTGGGCAGATGGTCCCAAAGAAGCGCCCCTTTTGCTGGCCTGCCACCTGGCTGAGAACTGTTTGTAAGGCGCAGGCCTGGGCGCCCCCCTCACCCCGCCCCCTCAGCAGGAAGGGGAGGGTTAGCTGCCTGCAGTGCAGGCCCAGGCCCAGCCCATCAGCTGGTTGGGGGGGCGGTGGGAGGATGTTGGGGTCGCCTCAGCAGAGGGTCCGTGGAGAGGGCTCACCGGTCTCGCTGAGGGTCTCCAGGCACACGGGTTGGTGGGGTGCGGGGCCGTCCACCACTCGCTCCAAAATGCCTTGAACCAGGGCTGGCTGGTTGCTTGGGAAAACCCCCAGGTGCTCTCCAGGCTGGTAGCTGAGGCCTGGGCTGCCCTCGCAGGAGAGTTCCACCAGGAGCGTGATGCGGCTGGAAATGGGGAGGAGAAGCCGCTGGTAACCCACCAGGACTTCCTCCAGAGCTCCCGGCAGGTGGGCCGCTTTCCCCTGGAAATACGCCCTCCTTTCATTTTCCTGCCTGATTCCATGAGCACGGAGCCCCCCCCCCCCCACCCCGCCCCGCCCCATGGCTAGGGCACCCAGAGGGACCTGAGGCTGGGCAGACTTGAGGCTTCTCCGTGGGGTGAGGGTGGGCTGCACCCCTCCCTGTGCAGTCCTCCCAAGCCCACGAGGGCTTGACCACAGACTGTGCCTAAAGAAAGCATCCCTCCAGGAGAGATGGAGGCAAATCCGGTTCTTGCTAGAACAAAGCCCAGATTTGCTAATGAATGGGGAGGACAGCACAGAGAAACAAAACCTACAGAGAATCCACAGCACGGGCCTACCCTGGCAGGAAAGTCCTTCCCTGCTAGACTTTTCCTGAAAGTTCTCAAGGAAGAGCCAAATGGCCCTTTGGCTCAGTGGATAGAGCATTGGCCTGTGGACTGAAGGGTCCCGGGTTCCATTCCAGTCAAGGGCACATGCCCGGGTTGTGGCTCAATCCCCAGTAGGGGGCATGCAGGAGGCAGCCAACCGATGATTCTCTTTTATCATTGATGTTTCTATCTCTCTCTCTCTCCCTCTCCCTTTCTCTCTGAAATCAATAAAAATATATTTTTAATAAAAAAAGGAGCTAAATGGTTGAATTTCTCTTGCCCCCCTTTTTGGTGGGAGAGTTAAGTGGCAAAGGGCAGGAAGTGAGGCAGGCCCCCAGTTGGGAAACTGGCCCAGGATGAATGGAGACCAGACGTAGAGGCGCTGGTGGCCATGGGGTTACCGGTCAAGCTGGCCCTCACTGCTAATGCCAGTGGACACAGCTCTCTTCTCAAAGACTGACTTGCCCTGCACTTCCTTTCATTAAGATGAAACCCGTGGACCATCACCCAGAGCCCTGTGCTCTACCCTACCTGGATTTGGGGCTCTGTAGATTCTGCCGCGATTTGAGCTTCATGGTGAACACATTCTTGGCGTGCATTCCGCTGAGGGCTGTGGGGACAGAGAGGCGGTGAGATGGCCAATGGCTCCCAAGCACCGTGTGCCTGAGTCAAGTGTGCCCGAGTCAGTGCCATCCGGACACTGCCCTCGGGAGGTCCCGCTGAGGGCGTGGGAGGGTTTTCTTTCCTTTTCCCCACGTGTCTCTGAGTCACAAATGAGGACCTTTGGTCTGACCCAGGGTGGTTGTGCTGCTGCTGGGTGTTGAGAAATACAACTCAGACGCCCAAATATGGGGATTCCGAGGACATCCTGGACCCGCAGGAGAGCATCGTGGAAGCCGGGGATCTCCTAAACAAGCAGAAATCTGCAGGCCCACCGGACGCATGGGACAACAAAAGGGGGAGCTCGAAGGCACGGCATCTGGAGGCACCACTGAGAGTTCACAGGCTGCGGAATGTTCTGGAATTGCCTCTGCAGATGTTCTTTACAATACGTGGCTGCCATGGAGCTGGAAGGGTAAGGCTCAGATCTCAACTTGGCCACATGCTGGCGACTCACATCGCCTCCCTAAAGTTCCTTTTCTCTGTGCCTGTCTTGCAGGATGAGTGTCAGGGCTCGCTTAGAGCGGGTGGGCAAAGAGCCCAGCACAGTGCCTGGCACACAGAAGGCCCTCAGTTGGTGTGGCCCCCTTCTCTCTCCACCTCCCTCCCACGGCTTCCTCCTTAAATGGCCTCCCTCAGAGACAAAGCAAGGCCTCGATTCTGGCACCCCAACCGGCTCTTGGAGGCAACAAGAGAGAGACGCCTGGCAGCCCTAGGCCAGCTGCCCCTGTTCAGAGGGTCCAGTGCTCAAAGACCCCACCGGGCAGGAAGGGCCAGCCAGCCCCGTGTGGTGCAGGGAAGCAGGTACCTTTGTTGAGGTCCAAAGGCTGAGAGTCCCGCACAAGCCGGTAGTGGTGCGGGTCCCAGGTCACATTGGTGGTGTAGAGCTTGGGGATCTGAATGCGGTCTTTGCCTCGGACATCGAACGCCTCACAGGCTGCCTGGAAGGAGACAGAGGGAATCCGTGTTCGTGAGCACCCTCGTCATCAGCGGCACCACCACCACTGGGGAAACGCTTCGCTTAAGGGTGGGGTTTGCTAAATCAGGAGTCAAACCTCGGGCAACAAAGACCTGAACTGTGTGGTCCCCATCCCCAAGCTCTCTGTCCCCAACAAGACCAGGTTGTCAAGAGGCGCTGGATAGTCAGAGGGGAAAAGATCTTAAACCCAAGCTCCCAGGAGTCAGGGAGGTGTCCTGCTACCTTCTCCTACCCAGGGACACAGGCCTAAAGTGGAGCTCTTCCGGGGGTGGGGGGGGGGGGGGGTTGAGGAAGAGCAGCAGCGACCTGAGCTCATAGGCCTGCAACCCCAGCCTCACCTGGGACCATGCCTGCAGGACCAGACAGAGGTCATGCCACCCAGGACGCCCGGCACAGTTGTCCTGGGCACGAATGCTCCACTGGCCCCTGTCCGTGCTGTGGGGCAGCACCAGCTGTGAACTGACCTTGAAGGTTTGCACGGCCCAGCTGCGGAAGGCCTCTTCCTGCCCACTGAGCTCGTCCCCTTCCCCCGTCGGGGTGAGCTGAGACGCTCCCAGGTGGGACAACTTCTGGTCGACATCATGAGCGAAGGCGCAGAACTGAGGGTACATGCTGGAACCGAGGCCAAACACGGCATACCTGCCCGAGGAGGACACACACACAGAGACTGGAGTGAGCCAGCCATGCAAGCATCTCCCAGCAGCACCAACAGCCCATAGGCCGGGCTCAGGCACTCCCAGTGCAGCCTGGCACAGGGCCCAATAGTGGATGCCCCCTTCTGGGCTTCCCTAGCGCCAGAAGCTTGTCACCAACTCCCATGACCAACCCTAAGTTTGGCCTGCAGACCCGTAAGAGGGGCTTGGATTCCCTGGCTTGAGGACAGGCTCTCTCCAGGCCTGGACACCCCAGAGAGGACCCTCTAATATACACCCAGTGCCAGACTCGGCCCATCAGGCAGGGCTCGGACAAGAGGGGGTGGGAACAGCCTTACCTGAACTTGTTGGTGAGCTCTTTCAGCATGAAGAGGGATTTCTTCAGCTTCTAGAAAGAGAAAGAAACACAAAGATCTCAGGACAGGATTTATAAAAGCAACTGCTGCTTCTTTTCTTCTGGTGGCCCATTCAGAACCGGCCACATCTGACAGAAGGTTCAAGATCCACAGATGCAAGTTGGTTGATGTGTACCTGGCTGGGGCTCAGGGACAAGTCCAGCCTTAGCCACTCATGTGGCCTTGACCCTCAGTGGGGGGCCCAGAAACAGCCCAGCCCCCACCCCACCCAGCTCTGTAGAGGGTTTCCTGATGGGGACGCAAGTGAGCCCCACTTCCTGTTTGGAACCTGGTGAGAGCAACAACTGTTCCCGTATTTTCTAAAATAACCCTGATTTCCCAGGGACTCAAGATAATTTTAGATGGTACATGACCTAGCAGATATAGTGTCAGATCTCCTGGTAAGGTAGTATTCTCTCCTCTGTAATTTTTTTTTAGTTATTCCCATTTCAACTTTTTGTTGTTGTTGTTCTCTTAAACACTAGGGAGAAAGTCTCACATTGGTAGTAATGGAGCCTTAACACCTCTCTAATACTTGCCTACTATTAAAACAAAACAAAACACCCTAAGCAAGCCATGGTCGGCTAATAGTATCTAGCTAAAATTCAATAACTCTGTTTGGCTTTCATTGGATTTGTGAGAGTGAGATAGAGTTTCCTTTAAACATGAATTGTTGAATTTGAAAGGTAGGTCAGTTTGCTGAAATCTATTAAGTATGTCGTAGGAAAGGTCACACGTGCATATGGCGATCACTACGAAGGACACAGGCAAATGGCTGACATTGGGCAACCAGAGTGATCTGAGCACTCACCCCCAAATGTCCTCCCCAGGATATGCTGAACTCCCACATCCCTTCCTTGGGCCCTACCACCCCCCAGACCCCTGGGACCTGGGCCACCTACCGCTCCATTGCCGGGGGAGTCTCCGTTCCCAAAGGTGCTGGTCACCACCAGCAGCAGCTGCTCCTCCTCCAGGCTGCTCAGCCTGTACTCGTCCATGCAGAGAACCTGCTTGGCACCGAGGGTGGGCATCAGCCCTGGGTCCCAGGCTGGAGCCCTCTGTGCCCTCCCCAGACACCCTGTGCTTTCCCGCCCCGACCCAGGCCCTTAGCCCGCTTCATCACCCAGGCCCCCCGCCTCCCCCCAGCACAGGTGTGGCACAGAGAAGGTGAGTGCCTAACAAATTCATCAGATGAACCCCCTTGAATACACGGCCTCAATTCTCCCTGCCTCCAGCCCCACCACCACCACGTCAGCAAGCCCTGGGGGGTCTGCCTCCAAACTACTGCCCGGCCCAGATCAAAACACTTCCGCCACTTCTGTGGCTATTTTGGATTCTTAGTGCATGGACATATCTTCCACAAAAATGGGGTGAGCAGGTTACAAAAATGACAACTCCTCTGGCACCTCCGGAACCCAGACACTTTGCCTGACGCTGTCAGGTGAAGGGAGTCATGGCCTCGCCCCTACCCGGGCCCACCTGCCTGAGGAGGCCTGCAGGGGTGAAGAATGGTCCTCTGGCACCTCCGGAACCCAGACACTTTGCCTGACACTAATGTCAGGTGAAGGGAGTCACGGCCTCCCTCCTACCCGGGCCCACCTGCCTCAGGAGGCCTGCAGGGGTGAAGAATGACGTCCAGCACTGACGGGATGGGTGAGCCACCCTCTGGGGTTTTATTTGTCTGCACTTTATTCACCCTTTGCCTCCTTCACATTTAGCACTGCACCCTGTAGGTAAGGTGTGCAGTGAACGGCAATAAAATTCATCTAGAGCAGCTCATGGAAACTGAGACTTGGGCTCATTAGGAAAGTGTTTCTCGCCCGACCAGTGTGCTCAGTGGTTGGGCATCAACCCATGATCCAGGAGGTCAGGGTTCAATTCCTGGTCAGGGCACATGCCCGGGTTGTGCCCTTCCTCTCTGAAATAATATATATATATATATTTTTAAGAAAGTGTTTCTCAACCTGCATTCCCTGGAACACTCTGAAAAACGTATCAACTGTGTAAGTTTGAGAACCCCTGGACACACCTATCCTCCTATGTGTGATTTACAACGTAGAGCCACACGTCCAGGCTCTGAGACGTCCTGGAGCAGAGCACTCTGACTTTCCCAGACTTCCCTGTACATAGGCAGGGGAACGGCACACGTCCAGCCGGGTCAGGTACCTTGGGGTTGAAGGCACAGCTGAACAAAGCCCCTAGGTCCTGAGCCAGAGTTTCCGATTTTCCCGTCTCCGTCGCAAAGAGGATGGTGGCTCTGACTCGGGACGCCATGGTCTTGCGCATCAGCATAGAGGCAAAGAGCACGGCTCTGTGGGGACAGACAGATACTGTGCCGGGTCATCCTTCCAGAGGGAGATGGGGGCCCAGGAGGGTGGGAGGGGACAGTGTTTAAAGTGGGCAGATTGAGTTAAAAGAACCCCATTTCTCACCAGCTATCAACCCTGACTCACCACCTTCTCCTGCCCTCGCCCACTCCACCTGCTGCTTAGCCCCTTTGGGAAAATGGAGGAGAGAGGAGATTGGGACAATAGCGACAGGTGACCCTTGGAATTGGTGTGGGGACCTCTGGGAGCCAAACTCCATCAAGATCACTTCTTTGTTCCCTGCCCTTCAAGGCCTAGAAGGGCAGGCTGACTGGAAGGAAGATGTCAACACGGGCCACTCTCACTTACTTAACCAAGACTTGAAACCGAATCTCTCTTCTCCGGGGCCTCCGCTTCCCGTCCTGCCAGACGTGGGTTTTCCAGGCCTCCACCTTCAGGAAAGAAGGCAGATGTGAGAGCCAGGCAGGCCCGAGCTTAGCGTGGACTTGGGAATGCTGGTTAAGCATCGACCCATGAACCAAGATTTCCCCCATTGGATTCCTATTCAGGGCACATGCCCGATTGCGGGCTCAATCCCCGGTAATGGTATGCAGGAGGCAGCCAATCAATGTCTCTCTCTCTCATCAATGTTTTCATCTCTCTCTCTAAAATCAATAAAAACATTTTTTTTTAAAAAAGAATACCTTGCCCTAACTGGTTTTGCTCAATGGATAGAGTGTCGTCCTGGGGACTGAAGGGTCCCAGGTTCGATTCTAGTCAAGGGCATGTACCTGGGTTGCAGGCACATCCCCAGTAGGAGGCGTGCAGGAGGCAGCTGATCAATGTTTCTCTCTCATCGATGTTTCTAACTCTCTATCCCTCTCCCTTCCTCTCTGTAAAAATTCAATAAAATATATTTTTTTAAAAAAGAATACCTTTACAAAATAAATAAAAAGTATTAAGAATGTCTGTATTCTTGGTCCTTCCCCATATGTCCTACATGAGTGAGCATGCACATGCACACGCGGATGCACACACATACACATGCATGCACGTGCACATACATGCACACATGTGCAGACACACACTGTCTCTACCCCTGAGCCCCCAAGACAGAGAGAAGAGGAAAGCCCTCTGTTACCTGGTAGTAGTAGAAAGGGGACAGAACATAGTTTAACATCTCCTGGTGGAACACGGGGGTGATGCTTCCAGAAATGGGGGGCACCAGCCAAATCCAGTCGGCGGGGCAGCCCCCTCGGGACCGGTACTCGTTCTGCATGTACTTCATGAAGGACTCTGCAGCTGAGTGGTGGTCCATGATGGTCACATTTTGCTTCTAAATCAGAAGGAGGCAAGAGGGGGAGTTGAGACAAGGGACAGGGGAATCAGGAGAGTGGTCGGTTGACTGCAGGGTTCCCAGGTAAACCCTGGGAGGCCTGGAAATCTGTAAAATGGGACAGCAATTCCTCCTGGTCCCCTCCTCATGGCTGAAAATAAATATCCAAAGGAAGGGACGCCGAAGGAGCCAGAAAAATCACCATCACCATGGTCAGCCCACAGATCAGATGGTGGCCTCCTACTGGCCCTCTGGGGCAGTGTCCAGCTTCTCAAGCCATGCCCTCAGGTCTCCCCAAATTCCCAGCTGATGGCTCTCTCTCTGGATGCTGATAAATCAAACCACAGCGCATTTTTGTTGGGAGAGAATCCCAGGAGTCACTTCCCCACGGATGTGGCTCTCTTGGCCAAGAAGGAACTGGGATGGAAGCACTGGGGGGAACCATAGTGTCTGGAAGACAAGTGACCAACATCCTAAAATTAAAAGCCACGGGGTCTGAGCTTCCCACACTGACCCAACAAAGGCCACACCCTCAATGCCAGAGGCAACCCATGCAGCCAGGAGACACTTGCTTCATATAGTGGTTCCAAAGTTGGCCTCTTATTGGCCCTGTGACCACAAGTCATTAGTTCCTGAACCTCACTAAGCCTCAGCTGCCTCATCAGTAAAGTGGGGATGCTAACAGTTCCTCATGAGGTTATCGAAAGGATGCAATACATTATTACAAGTAAAGCAACAGAACGTGCTCAGTAAAGTTAGCTGCTGCTATTATTTCTATCTGCCAGGCAGTGCATAAGGCACTGGCATTATAGACATGAAAGACACGGCCCCTCCATGCATCAGATTGTATTCTAATTAGGGGAGGAAGAAGAAAGCCCGCTTTTCACGTGGTGTGATAGCAGCTACGTGGAAGGGTGCAGGTGCTGATGGAGGGCAGAGGAGAGGGCTTAGCTCAGAGGCCTGGAGGAGAGATGGGGCTTCCAGGGACAGCTTATAAGAGGAGGTGAGTCCTGAGAGATGGGTACAAGTTAGGCCAGAGACAGGTATTCCTGGAGGAGGACACAAACATGAGTCAAGTCCAAGAGAAGGAGAGGAGCTAGCTGATGGAGGTCCCAGGAGGCCCCCTCACACCTTCTAAAATTTATACATACATATACCATACATATGCAACCCCTGGGTTCCAGATCAGTTTTAAGCTCTGGAATGGATTGTTGTGATAATGACAGTAACAATAATAAATAACAACAACAACAACATGAGTGCTTGCTAAGTGTTCACTATGGGCCAGGCAGTTCTGCTAAATTGCATCTATTTCATTGAATTCTTACAGTCACCTAGGGAGGGGGGGACAGTTATTATCTCTGTTTTAAAAATTAGGAAACAAGGCCAAGTCTTTTGAAGTTTACTGTGAAGGAGGGTCAGTGATGAGGAAGTCTTGGAGACTCAAAAGCAGTGACGGGACGTGACCAGCAATGGTCAAGGGCCAGGGAAGGATCAACAGGTTTTCGGGGACAGATCCTCATCCTGCCAGTGTCAGGGCTGATGCTGGGAGCCCCAGGAGTCAGGATGTGTGGTCCACGGGTGGCCCGTGGGGCCTTCCCAAGCTGGGCCAGCCCCACGGGGCTCTTCCTGTCCTGTCTCAAGGCCACCCCCTCCCTGAATCAAGCACAAGCTTGACCTACCTATGGGGTGACCTGCCCTGGGGAACAGCGTGTGATCGTAAATATTTACTGGGCGATTGTTTAATGTCAGCTCCCCACTACACTTCACAAGGACAAATGTTTGTCTGGTTTGTTCACCACTCATGTCTGTGGCCCAGCCTAGGGCCTGGCACGTGGAAAACACTCAATAAAACTTTGCTGAATGAATGAATGACTCTCTGCCCAGTGGTTTGGCCACCAGGGCACCTGCCAGTTTTGTGGAGATGGTCCCAGCTTCTACAGTAATATCTTCACACACCCCATGCCTCCTTCCCAAAGGATGTGTTTATATGCGTAAGAGCAGCAGATGGTCCAGTGGGCTCAGTCTCACACAGGAACCAACCTGCTGTGTGTAGGTCCAAGGGGTGGACACTGTTGCTCAGAAATAAGAGCACCACTGCTCATGTGGTTGTGGGCTCTCGTTCATTCACTCAACACACTTTTTTTTTTCTTTTTTTTTTCTTTTTTTTACCATGCGCCAGACACTCTTCTGGACTCTAGAGGTAGAGCAGTAAATAAGAGAGATAAGACATCTACCCCATGGAGCTTACATTCTGGGGTGGGCTGGGGGTGGGGACAAAACAACAAAGAAAGAAAGAAGTAGTTGTAGTATATATTGTCAGGAGCTAATAAGTATTATGAAGAAAAATAAAGAGTGTTAAGGGAAGAAGAGAGAGAGAGAGGGTGGAGGTGGGGTGAGGGTGCCATTTTATATGCATGGCCAGTAAGGACTCCTCTGAGGAGGTGACATTGGCACCTCGATGAAGGGAAGGGGCCGGTCGTGGGATGATTTGTGGGAAGAGTGTTCTAGGCAGAGGGAAAAGCAAGTGCAAAGGCCCTGAGGTGGGAACTGTACCGTTGAGTCTGAAAAACAGCAAGAATTCTAGTGTGACTGGGAGGTTGGTGGGAGATAAAGGCCCGACGGGAGAGGCTGGGGGAGGCGGAAGTGTAAGGAGGTCCTTCCTTGGTTTTGTTGTAAAGGGATGCAGAAAACAAGGTGGGAGGTGGGGGAGGCATTTGGTTAGCGACCCATTGATTTCTTTGAGATGAGAACCATTACAGCCGATTGATGTTGACAGGAATGACCCAGTAGAGAGGGAGACACTGGGGAGACAGGAGAGAGAAGGGGGAAATTTTCAGGATTAAAGTCCTTGAGAAATTGAGAGGACAGGATTCAGTGCTTAAACGCAGGGGTTGACCAGTCTTAGGAGGAAAGTAGCTGCCTGTTGCTAGAAACCTGCAAGCTGTACTAGGAGACCTCGAGTTAGTGGGAGGGCTTATCTGTCTGTATCCCCAGCACCTAGCACCGTGTGTGGCGCAAGCTGGGTGTTCCATGCTTGTTTGGTGCATAAATAAATGAACAGTGCTGTCATGGGAAGTCAAGCATGGCATGCGCGGCTGGGCCAGATGACCTTCTAACCAGAAAGGCCCACAGAACCCCAGTCATACCTGGAAACTGTGGAGCACGGCGACATTGATCTCAACGACAGCCTGGTCCTTCCAGAGCGAGGCCAGCTTGTGCGTTTCCAGGCCCATCCTTCTGCCCACCTCCTGCAGAGGCAGAGAAATGGCGGTGCATCAGCCCTTGGGACCAAACCACAGGCCCACACCTCCCGCTGGCCCAGCTGGGCGGCCCTCCGTACCTCCAGGATGTTGTAGCGCTGGACGTCACAGAAGTCCCGCACCCCGATCTCTGTGCCCATGTACCAGCCGTTGAAGGGGCACCCTGGAAACTCCAGGCCACCCACCTCGAGCAGCATATTGGACACGGCAGGCAGGGCGTACCACTTCAGCCCCAGCTCCCGGAACCACTCATACCTGGCAGGGACACACGGACAATGGGTATTGGGGCCTTCACTTCTGCCTCCCCTCACCGCCCCCTTCGCCCCCCAAAAAAAGCTTCAGAAAGAGTCAACCAAGAAAGCTCTTGTTCCAAGGGTTGATCTCTAAGTTCATCCCCCCTGGAGGGGTGAAGGGGTACACGAGGTGTCCTTCATTGATTATGCATTCATTCACTCATTCATTAATTCACCCAGTCGTATAGTAAGCATCAAGTATGTGACAGGCCAATGCCAAATGCTGAGAACCCACATAGCATAGTGGTTAAGGACGCTAGAGTCAGAAAGCCTGGTTTCAGGTTCTGCCTTACTGCTTACCAGCTGTGTGAACTTGGGATGTTATTTAGCCTCTCTGAGCCTCACTCACCCCACCAACAAAATAGAGGTAATAGCATCCAACTCGTGAGATTACTGTGAAGACAGTACTATCATTCACTTGTATGTTCATTTATTCCAGAAATATTTATAATTGAGCACCTACTATGTGCTAGGCACCCTGCTAGGTGTTGAGGATATATTGCTGAACAAGAAAGGCAAGACCCTGCCCTGGCCGGTGTGCTCAGTGGTTAGAGAGTCACCCCACGCACCAAAGGGTCGTGGGCTTGGTTCCTGATCAAGGGCACATACCCAGTCAGGGCACATGTGGGAGACAACCAATCTATGTATCTCTTTCACATCTATATTTCTCTCTCTCTCTTTCTCTCTCTCTTCCTTCCCCCCTCTCCCCCCCCAAAATAAAATAAAACAATGGAAAAATATCTTCGGGTGAGGATTAACAACAACAAAAAAGGCAAGATCCCTATTCTCAAGGAGTTTACAGTCTATAGACTCCAGTCTAGACTATAAACAGGCAAACAAACAAATAAATAGGAAAATAAAAACCAGGTGATGTGTTAAACAGAGGGTGGGGGCGCTACTCTAGATCAGGAGGGGCTTCTGGGAGGGGGAATACTGCACTGACAAGAAGAAATGAACTCTGAGGAAAGGGCACGGGAACAGCAAGTCCAATGGCTCTGAGGCGGACTGAGTTCCGGATATTCAAGGCGCACACACAGAAAGAGAGCCCAGCCCAATGATGGCGACATAGTGAGTCTCAACATAGGCAGGTATTTTGTGATTGTGAGAGCTGTCTGGAGCAAGGGCTGAACCAGATGAGCTCTTGAAGTCACTGTAACCTATGCTTTCATCACAGTCAGGCGAGGCACCGCTAAGAGAACTGGCAGGAAGGCAACAGAGGCCTGTGCTGCTCAGTGTGAGAATCTCAGAGCCCCACAAGGGTTCCTCTCCCAAGGTCACTGCTTCTCAAGCTCCTAAGGCCCCATCTGTCCAAGCCTGCGCTTCCCCCTCCTCATCAATACACCCTCATAAGTCGGAAGCCCCAGACACAAGTGCAGAGTTGCTGTATGAGGGTGACAAGGGGGGGCCTTGAAAGCAAGCCCTTTGGGGCACCTGCTGCTGACTGGGCTTTGGAGCAGATGCAAAGAGAGGCCTGAGGATGGAGGTCTCCCTCAGGAAAGGAGGGGGACCTGCATGTTAACTCACACCCAGCACCCTCGGCCCGCTTACTTGGGATGTTCCATGGGCACCTCGAGCACAAGATCAGGCGGGATCTCGAAGAGCTCAGGGTCTCGGCCGCCGGCCTGCAGGACCAGAGGCACCACGTCGAAGCGGCCGTACTTGGGTTTCCAGCCCAGGTCGATGCACAGCTGGGGACAAGACAGGCCAGTGAGTCTGCAGACCCAGGCACCTCGCCCCCTCGAGGCTCCACTGTCACCCTCCAAGGCTGGACCTGGTACCTGGGTGAACTCCACGCAGGCAGGGTCCCCTCGGATGGTGCCATCAGGCATCTGGTAGCCGGCATAGCGGATGAGCTGGGAGTTCCAGACCCGGAAGTCGTGCTTCCCATCGCTCCGCTGGGGGAACACCGTGATGGCCGACCTTCCCCAAGACAAGGACCGTGCTGTTTACCACCTGGCTCCAGTGGGGGCTCCCAGCCACCCCCCTCTGGTGCCCTGCCCCTTCCTGTCTTCCCACTCCCCAGCCCTCTGCACCTGAGGCTACGGAACCCAGCTCCTGCAGCTCCCCAACATGCCCAGTGCTCCCTGCCTCTGTGTAACCTGCCCCACTTTCTGAAATACCGTCTCCTTCCCTCTTCCATCTTAAAGACGCCCCCCCCCATCCCCTCCAAATGGTTCCAAGTCTGAAGGAAACCAAGGATACAGGCTATTGAGGGGGGCTAAGCTTGCGGAGGCTCTGCTCATTACTAGGGCTCCCTAAAGAAGCCCGAGTCTCCGCTCTCTTTCTCCCTGGTTTCTCCTGGAGCCAGAGACACCACCCCTAAACCCATTTGTATCTTCTGGCTGAGTCTGGAGGTGGGTGGACCCCAGCCATGGCCTTGAGAAAGGGGCTCCCACCTGATGTTGCCGTTGTTGGTGGAGTAACGCAGGTGTCTGCAGATGTGCTCGAACATTTCCTGGGCAGTGGAACAGCTCCGGGCGTCGAAGACCTGCACACAGCCCCCCAGACACGCCCACCAAGATCAGTGAGAACTCAGGTCTCTGGGATGATCAGAAGCTAAATCACGAGGGATCCGAGGGTGGGCCCCAGACCCCCAGGGCCAAACACTAAGCAGAGAAGTGCTTCCTCATCTCTGCATCGACACCTCCCACCCCAGGGCTGCCCCGTCCAGCCTTTCTCCTGCTCTCCTAGGGGAGCCCAAGCACCCCCACTTGGAAGATCCTATCAAAACCCCAATCCCAAGAAAACTCGATGGCAAGCACCATGGATCCGGATTCCCGCAGCCCAGCCTAGTTTCTCTACAAGGTGAGCACATTGGACACCAGGCCTCCAGCACATTTTGTTACAGGCGGAGGTGCTTTCACTGGCATCATTCATCGATTTCTCTGTCCAAGGGCTTGCGATATTCTCCAGCAACACAAGACCCCCTCGATGTAAAGATGTCCTAGGAGGCTACGCTAAAGAAAATGTTTTCTAGGGGCCAAGGATCCAAACAGTCCAGGCAAACCACCTTTCTTGCAGCACCAGAGCTTCCACAATAATAATAACAAGGTCATTTGGTTTGATGTTGGCCGCTAGTCTCCCAACTTGAACAACAGAGAGAAAGATCAGCTGGAAACCCCGGGGCTGACATTGGACCCTAGACTTCCCACGGGGGCCCGTCTCAAGTTCAGGGGTGTGCAGAGAGAAGCTGAGGCCCCGGGTTCAGTCCGGGAGCTCTGGGCACAGCTCTGCTTGGCTGTTCGGGGGCCTCTGCCCAGGGCCCGCCCCGTCCGCCGCTTCCTCTCCCGCTAGGCTCTAGGGAAGTGCACCTGCAGGTTGGACCACTGGATCCTCCCGATGCAGCGTGGGGCATTGCGCCAGGCCTGCTTGGTGGCGTAGATGAGCTCATCTCCCGTCAGCTGGTAGGTTCCTGTTGTTTCTATCTCCTTTGTTACAGCTTCCACCCTGGCCAGATGTTCCTCTATTTTTGCCCTGGGGGACAGGAAGACATCAGGAAGATCAACAACGAGATAGCCTTACACGGGCATTAATTCAAGCCACAGAAGCAGGAACTGAATTAGGACACCAGGAGGTCAAGATGTCTCCTGGAGACCGGCCCCTCCAGGTCAGCTTCATGGGTGCGTGACCTGGGCCCTGAGCTTAGAAGGGCCCCGTGCTTGGTCTCATGCTCTGCTGTCACTGTGTTCAAACTCGGAATCCCTTTTGAACAGGGAGTCCGCGTTGTTTTCGATTTTACACGGGGTCCTGCAAGCCTTGTCGCTGTTCCCGATCCCAGCAGCGCCCTTGTGGTTTCTGGGCACTTTTTCTCTAATCATGTACATCTCCGCTTGGCGAGCACAAGCAGGGAGTGCGTGCAACCCCCTCAGACACACGCGAGACCCAGAGGGGCATCCATCACGCCACAGTCCCGTCTGCCTCTCCCATGGTGAAAGGATGAGCCAATCAATTCCTCCCACGGCATCTCCTGTGCACGGAGTGCCTGCTAGGAGCCCGGTACTGGTGAAGTCACTCACAGTCGGTGTCGCATTGGGCCTGTGAGGGAGGCGTTTTTGTGTCCATTTTATCGTCAAATGAATCAAGGTTCTAGGAGGGTAAGTCCCCCCACAGGACGGGAGTGTGATAAAGAGCAAAGTCAGGACTCAGATCCAGGTTTCCCTGATGCCACGCCCAGGCTCTTCACCTTCCACCTCCTACCCGAGGGGGCGTGCAAGCCCAGAGATGCTGAGGGCCTTCCCACGCTCTGCTCTCTGGCTCAGGCGCCCACAGGGAGTGGCTCTCAGGACTCCGCCTGCAGGGCCCCAGGGCCTGCTCAGGGAGGAGCCCTCCCCAGCAGGGTCCAACCTCCCAGCTCTCCACAGACCCGGGGTTTCTCAACCTCTCAGCCAGCCAGGCAGGTGAGGTGTCTACACGGGCTCCTCTCCTCCCCTCCCAGGCTTCAAAAACACCCCACAGGGAGAAATTCGGGCAGAAAGGCTTTGAAACACCACCACCACCACCACCACCACAACCTTGGGCTTTCCAATCAGCACCAAAAATGTTTGAAATGGCAACAAACAAAACTATTTAAGGAATGAACTCCTGATTAAGGAGAGTGGACAACTCAGAATAAATGGCCTTTCTGCGGATGAAGAGTGTCCCGACCACTCTTCCTTGATTAAGGAAAAAGCTCAAAGACAAAACACTTGACACCATTTATCTTCAAGGATACACCGCTGCTGGGTGAAGGTTGAGGCGGCCCTTTCTCCCTAAACAAAGCTCCTAGCAGCACTCGCTGCGCGGCACCCAAGCATGGAAACAGCAGCCATGACCAGAACACAGAGGCCTCGCGCATACTTGTTACCATGTGGCCATATAAGAAAGAATTCTTTTTTACATGTTTACCCCATTCCTTTAGAATTTTATATTTTGCCACGACTTTCATGTAGTCATGGTTCTGAGGCACTGAAAATGCTATGATGCCTATTAGTTCTGGAAGAAGAAAAAAGAAAATGGCTTTTGGCATCGGTGAACTGGATTTAAACAGAACATTGAGCAAGTTATGATTTCTATCTATACATTCCTTCCTTCATGAAAGACCGAACCAGCCCAGCTGCCTGTGCCCGTGGCTGCGAGTGTAATTGTGGAGATGGACTGTCGTTTGTCCTCCACCGCCCCCAGGACCTCATGGGGGTCCCAGGTATGGACTTGTGACTGTGAGAAATGGCTCTTTCCTCCGTGAGAAGCAGAGCAGCCCTGGGGCCTCCCCCAGCTAACATCCGCCCAGCTGCCTTCAGACACCAGCAGGACCTCCCAGGTCCAGCATGGAACACTGAGGTTAAAGCAGGGGCTCTAGCGCTAAGCTGCTGGGGTTCAAACCCTAGCTCTGGGACTTCTGAATGTGTGACTTTGAGTGGGTTCATCTCCTCCACAGCCTCAGTTTCCATGTCTGAAACATGCGGAGGATAATAATGGTGCCAATCTCATCGAGGCGTGGTGAGCGTTACTCACAAGGCACTCACGCAGGGCCCAGAACATACTTAGCCCTCGGTAAGTGTTAGCATCGATACAGTGGCCCAAGGAAGCCCATGGGGAAAATTCCCGCCCCCTGAAAGGTTCATTAGTCAACACCTCACTGACAGCCCAGGGCGCCTGAGCCTCCCAGTCTCCCAGCACCCTGCAGAGGTTCCAGTTGCACAACACACAGCCCGCACTCCCCTGCGTGAATAGGGCTCTCAGTCCAGCTGTGCGTCAGCATCGCCTGGAGAGCTTTGAAAGAACCTGGATGTCTGCTGCCTCCCCACTTCCTGGGGCCCTGACACTCGTGGCCCAAGGGACCCTGACATCAGCATTTTGCAATGTCCTCAGGCAACTCTTCTGCGCAGCCAGGGTTGAGGATCACTGGCCCTGGGAGGTCACATTTCTGAGGCACTGAAAATGCGATGATGCCTATTAGTTCTGGAAAAAAAGGAAATGGGCCCTCCCGGCTCAGACATTGTCTGGTCATAGGAGAGGGCATGTGGTCTCACCAGAACCACTCTTTCTGCCACGGGGGGTCCCAGGTGCACTTCTGTGGCTCACTTCGTGCAGTGAAGTGCCACGTGGGGCTGCACTATAAAAGCCACACTCCCCTCCCAGCCCATTAACCAGCCAATCCATGCTCTTGGCCATTCTGTCTCACAATCCCTTTGTGCATTTCTTATTTTAAAGGTTTAAAGGGGCCTAAGTGAAAAGTCATATATTTTATGAAACCCAGGAGTGTAGAACCCCACAAAGTTCAGTGCAAAGAGCATGGCCTGCCTTCTCCAAGTCGGGTGGCCTGAATTCTAGCCACTGGGTGACCTCAGGTGTGTCACTGGGCTTCCTGTTCATACCTGCAGAAGCACTTGGCTAGGTGGTCTCCAAGGTCCTATCTATTGCAAACATTTAATAATGAAAGGGTGCATATCCAGTCACAATCAAGGTGACTGTGAGCCAGGACATGGTTTGAAATCCTCACAACAATCTTATGAGCAAGATTCTATCGCCACCCCCATCTGTTACAGATGAGGAAGTTGAGGCACAGAGAGGGTGAACAGATTTCCCAAGGATGCAGGACTAGTAACTGGGGAAGTCAGGATTTGAGCTCAAACAGTTACACTCCTGACCCACACTTTTAACCACCATTGCTCTGCCTCTTTGTCTTACGATTATGAAAACCCACTCTGGGGTCTTTTTCCCTCAGGAAACTGTGCTTTAGCCCTGGATCCGCTGCGAATCTGGGAAGGAAAGGGGCCCGGAGTCAGAGGGAAGTGGCTGGAGACAGGAGAGCTCCCAGGAAGGGGGAGGCAGCGGGTCCTGCAAGAAGTGAGCCTTACTCTTTGAAGGAGCTGTAATACTGGTTGACAAATTCGATAGCTTGAGGTAGAAGTTCATCTGGGGAGGTAGGCTTGTCCCTGGGTCCTCTGGTCAAGCTTTTGGAGTTCATGATGGATCCCAAGCAACACTTGGACCTGCAAGCCAAATCCTGCAAAGAGAGAGATGGGTGGTGAAGTGGACAATTTTGATGGCCATCCTCTTCTCCGGGCCATGTTCTTCCACTCTGGCTGCTCCAGCACCCCACCATCCTACTCCACCCCTTTGGCACCTCCTCCTTGGTGTCCACCAGGCTTTCTCCCCACTTAGATTTCTTTTCCTCTACTGGCTGGACCCCACTGGGTGTGAGCTGAGGTTGCTCCCCCTCACCCAGGTTCAGCCTCTTGGTATTATTCCCAGCCAGCTCCAGACCCAGAACAAAGTCAACATCTCTATCCCTGAGGACATCTCGACTACCTTCTCATTTAAAGAGGCTGATGTGGCTCCTGGGAACACACTATTGGTGTTCAGCAAAAATGAACTTTAATGAGATGGTGCAAATCCCAAAGTCAGAGGGTGGCACAGAAAAAGTACTGGAAGGAAGTACACCCAAATGTTAACTGTGATAATTTCTAGAAGGTGTGGGAAATCATTCTGCTTTCATAGTCTTGAAATTTTCAATTCTTTCCCACTTATATGCATCAGATAGAATGCATTCTAAATTTAGAATGACAAATGTAGGGAACTATCAAAGGGCCTTAAAGGACACTTGGTACAACTACTCATTGGGTGCTTGATCTCCTTTCTAATATCCCTAAACTAGAGGCCTGGTGCACAGATTCGTGCACCGGTTGGGTCCCTTGGCCTGGCTTGTGCCCTCTCGCAATCCAGGACCCCTCGGGGGATGTCAGAGAGCTTGTTTTGGCCCAATCCCCACAGGCCAGGCCAAGGGACCCCACCGGTGCACCGGGCCTCTAGTACGCATATAAGATCTTTGGTTAATCTCTTCCTGCCCTTCCCTCTCCCCACTTCCCTCTGAGATTTATCACTCTGTTCCATGTTTCCATGCCTGTGCATTGAGCATCTTCCCCTGGTCAGTGCATGTCATAGCCACAGGTCGAACGATCGCTTAGGCTTTTATATATATAGATAGCTCTTGAATCCTTCTAGTGACAGGAAACTCACTACCTCTTGATATAGTTCAGTTAAGTTTGAGCAGGTCTGTTAGAAAGTTCTCCCTGATACTATGCTGAAACCTGTGTCTCTGTGGAAAAGAATTAATTTGTTCCTGTAACCGCTGATATCACCTCTGGATTATCCATTATTCGTGAGGGGGGTTCACAGTGAGTTGGCCTCATTTACTTCCTACTGTTATCTATGAGGAACACAGGTCTCTGTTCCCAGCACCCTTTACCCAAGTGGAAGACGGTTTGCTTTGCCCAGGGGGACATCTGTCTGATCCTCTAAGGGCCCTGATTGGCTTCACCGACTTGGGACAAAGGTGGTTCCCCCTGAAGCCCCAGACTTCTCACCGCTTTGGCCTTGTGGTGAAGTGTGTCTTGGAGAGTCATCCCACTGCCCCAGTTTTTGACCCTCACATGTCGTGGGCAGGCTGATGGGGGCGCATCCAGCTTAACCAGGGATTCTGGAGACTTCTAAGAGGGAGAAGAAAATAGGGATTTCCAAATGCTCCAACTTCAGGATCCCATGGGTCTCTCCCTGGCCCCTGGGCCCTGCTTTGGCTTTGGGTAGGGGTGGGGAGCTAGGGTGGGTAACAGGCCAGGGTGTCGGTCCATGTCCCTCCTCCCTTCCCGGCAGCCTGGCCACCTGGACCAGCGCCTGCTCGGAGTTCCAGGTGCCTGGGCCACTGGCCAGGCTTCTCTCCTCACCCAAGACCCTGCCAAACGCTCCCTCAGAGGAATTGCAACAGTGGGGACTAAGATTAGATGCAAAGGAGGCTACTGTCACAGTCAATACCGCTGAGAACAGAAACCAGGATGAGGAATAACCTCCCACTGCCTTCCACAGAGGCATTTAAGAAAATGAAAACCATCTTCTCCCCCAGCCCCCCCCCCATTCTCTGCCCATCTCCCTGGAACGCTGAGGTCCAAAGCACTTAGGGAAGGGAGCACCATGGGATAGAGGCTGGGGCTGGGACCAAAAGCCTCAGCTGTCGAGTCTGGGGTAATGTTGGAGTGCCACTTCTGACTCCATGATGGTCTCCTCTCACCTATGCCAAGTCCTCCAGGTGCCAGTGCACCTTGGGGGCCACCACTCCGGATCACCACGGATCATCCTGCTCTCCCAAAGCCCTTCCTCATCCCCGCCTGTGTCCCCTGGGTCTCCACTCACTGCCCAGACCCCAGCTTCCACCAGGCTGCTCAGCGTGCACCTGCCTGGGCGAGGGGGGAAGGGGCTTCCCACGCCCCTGTGACTCACTGACCTTTGCCGCCCCCGTGAAGGGCTGGGGGGCCTCGTTCCGGTGCTTGCTGAGGCTGTGACACTTGGGGTCATCCTGTGTCACTGGACTGTGAAAGGAAACAACTGTGATGAGATGGCATATCTGAGGGCAGAGAGGGCTCTTGAGTCCCTTCTGCCAGCCTGTCACTTGATGGGTGAGGGGACCGAGGTCCGGAGAGTGGGAATGAATTGCTCATGGTCTCCAGCCAAGGAGGATGTGTGTATGTGGCGGGGGAAGCAGTCAGCCAGATCCAATCACCCCACCATCACCACCCTCCCTCCTCTTCTTCTCTTGCCTTCCCTCTACAAAGCCAAAACGACATGAAGGGAGCTGAACCAAAGCTGGGGGCCCAAAGGACGACCCACAGAAGCTTCAGGAAGATGCCTCCCTCAAAAGCTGAGTACAGCCTGGCCGGTGTGGCTCAGTGGTTGAGCATCAACCTATGAACCAGGAGGTCACAGTCCTATTCCCGGTCAGGGCACATGCTGGGGTTGCGGACTCGATCCCCAGTTGGGGCGCACAGGAGGCAGCCGATCGATGAGTCTGACCACTGATATTTCTATCTCTCTCTCTCCCTCTCCCTTCCTCTCTGAAATCAATAAAAGTTTGGTTTTTTTTAAAGCTGAGTACTATTGTGGGTGGGCAGACAACGGCTTCTCCCAGCCCAACAACACTGTCCACCACCCACTCATTTTGGAGGATTGGAGCATTTTTATTTAAAGCATTCGATTTGTCTCGGTTTATTTATATATTCTAAATTTTTATTATGAAAAGTGTTAAACATCCACAGTCAAGATAATAGAATAATAAACCCCATGGGCCCTTCACCCAGATTCAACCCAATCAGCAATTATCAGCCCATGGCCAGCCTGTTGCAGCTCCACTGCTCCCGCCCCCACCATCAGTCTAAAGCAAGTCTGAGAGGCCCTGATCTTCCTTAAATATCTCAGTAAGTGTTTCTGGAAGATAAGGGCTCTTTAAAATAAAACATATTGGTTACATTTATCTTAAAACAATAGATTTAAAGAACTTAGCCGGGCCCAGCCAGTGCAGCTCATGGTTGAGCATCAACCTATGAACCAGAAAGTCATGGTTCGATTCCCAGTCAGAGCACATGCCTGGGTTGCAGGCTCAGTTCCCAGTGTGGGGTGTGCAGGAGGCAGCCGACCAATGTTTCTCTCTCATCATTGATGTTTCTATCTCTCTCTCCCTCTCCCTTCCTCTCTGAAATCAATAAAAATATATTTTAAAAAAAAGAATTTAGCCTGTCCTTTGGAGAAAACCCTGATAGTCTGAAATCACTGAGAAACCATTGGTTCTGGTTTGGGATTTCAGGTTCGCTCTCCTGGCAAATGCTGCAGGGAACAGAAGACGTGTGGCTCCCCTGGCTGCATACTCATGAGCACCCCTCCAAGCGTCACACCCCACACATGCCTCCTCCTGGGGTGGGTCACACGACAGGGGCACTTTAGTAGGAAAGCTGGTTGTGTTCCATGTTCTTTGCACTATTTTCCGGGGTGTGCACACACATCAAGGGGAAGGGGGTTGGGGAGTGTTACAAAAGGGCCTCTCAATTTCTACTTTACACATATCTGTGATATTGGAATATGACAAATGGTCATGCATTGCTTTTATTACTGACAAAAGTAATATTTAGGTTGTGCCCAGTTTCCTCACTAGTATAAACAACACCCCAAACTGTGAACATGGTCTGATTGTGTGTGTGTGTGTGTACTAGTAAAAGCATAGAAAAACACAGTCAATGTTAACAGTGACTAGCATTCAGTGATGAGAGCATGGAGTGTGTGTGTGTGTGTGTGTGTGTGTGTGTACTAGTAAAGCATAGAAAAACACCAGTCAATGTTAACAGTGACTAGCATTCAGCGATGAGAGCATGAACATTTAAAATTTTTCTTTAGACTTCTCTGCATTTTCCAACTTTTTACAGTGACCACAAATTCCTTTCCCTAATGGGGGAAAGTTTTTAAATTTGAAAATGAATAAACAAAGCGACGCACAGTCACTTCTCTCCCCAGGTTAGCAGACTTCTTTAGACCAGCTGTTGGGAGATGGGTGACCAGAAGCCAGAGGAGCATGTGAAGGTTCTGGATATTGACTGACCAACTCTTGCACTGTCCACTCGGACACTCAGTGCAAGTTGGGCAACCACAGCTGTGCTTGGTCCTGCTTGCTCCTTCGTGGGAACAGGGGACCCTTACGGTCCTGCCCTCTGCCAGCGCGGTGCTAGCTGAGACCCAGGACCAGAGCTGCAGCCTGGTTTTGGGGAAGCAGGGGCTGACCTGGTCATGACTCGCCCGCAGTGCCCACTCCTCCCTACCCAGCCACCGAGGGAGGGGGTCGGGGAGGAGCTCTGGGAAACGGATCTTATTTGTAAATCAAGAACCTTCTTGCTCTCTTACATCTGTCCTACAGGGTGCAGCAGCCCCAGTGCTGAAAAGCCTAGCAAGCTCCCAAGTGCGGAAACACCCACCATCCCACTCCGGCCCTCCTGGACGCGGCACAAGGGCGCACGCGGGGCTTCCCTGGGTTTTGTGGCTACTGCACTGCAACCTCTTAGGCGTCCCAACCGAGGAGAACACTTTAGGCGAATCCTCATCCAATTCGAATATTCCAACCCTCCTGTTTTCACGGGAAACCGACGCTCAGAGAGGGTCAGCGCCAC
>NW_005369061.1:2138783-2148227 GCF_000412655.1 Myotis brandtii | reverse complement strand
ATTTAACAAAGAAAAAATTAACCAAAAAAAAAAAATGAGTTCGCGTGCCACCTCTGACACGCGTGTCATAGGTTCGCCATCACTGCCCTAGACTTTCTCTGGGCTAAGCCCCCTGGGCCAGGACTGCGGAGCTCGCACTGTAGTGCTGTACAGTTTACAAAGCAACCCTTATCCTGTTATTTCATCTACTCCTTACTAAATGCACTCAAGAAGGCAAATCTATATTGCCATCCCGCTTTATAGGGGAGGGGCGGGACAGAGAGGTTAAGGATCTTGTCCAAGGCCTCACAGCAGCCCCAGGACCCGCCCCCAAGCTCTCTCCCCTCACAGGGCTGCCCTGTGCTATTTCTTTTCTGCACATTCAGTGTGATTCCAGGAAGGAAGCCCAAGAAAGAGCAGGACTGGGGGGTCACTTTTAGTGGGAGACATGGCGGGGGGCAGTTGCACCAGGAGCCCCCTCAGGTCCGTTCCCGGCTCCTGGTCCTTGCAATCTAGACTTTGCTTCCTCTGTTCCTGGCTCCTACCCTGGAAGCAGGAGAACTCCTAGGGCCCAGAGAGGCAGGGCAGCAGCCCCTGACCTGAGAGTACACAGAGCCGTCCTGGACATATTCCAGTGCACTTAACCCCAACCCAGAACACAGCCGAATGAAAGAAGGTACGCATTTACTCTGAGCCAACTGCGACCCAGCTCAACCGCGTTCCAAGTCACATACGATAGGTTCTGGCTCTTATTTTTTATACCTGAATGGATTTGGCAATGACTTTTAAAAATAAAAATATATTAACTGGTTCCCATTGCTTTCAGTATAAAATCCCCTTTGCAATGCTGCTTCCTCTTCCAGTAATAGCCTCCCCCACCCCTGGCCCCCACTTCCCTGCAACTGTAGGTTGCAGTCCAGCTGGGCCTACCTCAGAAGAGCTCCTAGTGCCTCCTTGTTCTCCTGTCACCTCCTACCTCTCCTGTCACCCCAGCCCAATTTATAGAGCTCGTTAACCCCCCATTCTGCATGCACTCCTCCCCAAACCAGTGAGGAAGGCACCATTTCCCCCGCCCCTCCCTGACAGCAGGAACTGGGTCTCTTCTCTCTCCCTTTCCCAGCCCAGCACTTGGTAGGCCCACAAGGAGAACCCATATCCTGTAGAGCTTATGAGTTTGAATTTGGTTCAAACCTCAGTTCCACCACTTTCCAGATATTGACCTTGAGTAAATCATTCAACCTTGTAAAAAATAAATAAGGATAATAAGATGTTGGCCAGGATGCTGCCCCAGTTCTAACCACTGGACTCTACAGCCTCCCATTCTCAAGTCAAGGATTCCACATTCCCTTCCCATGTACTTCCCCTAGAGATTCCCATCTCCTGCGGGCCAGGACTGTGCCATGTTCCTTCCTTTTTCACACGGTATCAGGCACAGTGAGGCACACAATAAACAGTGGTTGCATCAAATTCCAACAGGTACATCCAAGAAGCAACTAGATCAGACCTGACATCCAAGAGATGACCTCCAGTGAGAAGCCAGGATCAGAGAGAGGAATTGTGAGTTGGTGGCGAAGGGTGAGGGAATGAAAGCAGAGAGGAGATGAGCAGAAGGTGGAGGTGGCAGGGGAAACCTTACCAGTAGGGAGCCCAGATGGTTTCTCCCATATTGTTGTTGATATCTGGCTCCTTCGTCAAGTGTGACTTAGCTTGGAACAGAAACTTCCAGAGATGAGCCATGTCTGTGGTTTTGCAAAGCAGGTCACTTCTCTGGATTTAAACGCAGAGGTTCTTCTCTCTGGGGCTGAGGAAAGGGAAGGAGATGGTGACAGAAGGTTGATGAAGAGTTTACAGAACCGGGCCTTCTCAATAGGGTTGGTTTCCTAAAGAATCACACAAAAGCTAACATAGGTCTTGAGCAGCCACTTCAGCAATGCTGGCTTTGGGGATCCTGTGGATACAGACTTTAATTCTACAAAGCTACACAACAGTCTAAAGGAAAAATGCTGGGCTCAAAGGTCAGGGTACAGCCCCTGAGAGGTTCCTTTATAGGACCTGCTAGCCCACCTGACTTGAGCAAGAGTTATCACTGATGGGCCCTGAAACCTGGATGCCTTTGCCTGGGGCTGCAAGGTCTTCTCCAGCAGCTCTCATTAGCAACTGTCAACTGTCATTTTACACAGGTTACTGGGGAAGGCACTCAAGTTGTAGCGGCCTTTCTTTTAAGATGTTGCAATTGTTGTCGATGCTACCTTTTTTAAAAATCATTTGGGAGGGAAATAATTATTTGTGAAAAATGCACTCAACTCTTAATATTTGAGATCAATCATATTCTTTTAAAAAGATTAAAAGGAGACCTAAGTACCTGGCCGGTGTGGCTCAGTGGTTGAGCGTTGACTATGAACCAGGAGGTCACTGTATGATTCCCTGTCAGGGCACATGCCAGGCTTGCAGGCTCCATCCCCAGTAGGGGGCGTGCAAGAGGCAGCTGATCAATGATTCTCATCATTGATGTTTCTCTCTCTCTCCCTCTCTCTTCCTCTCTGAAATCAATAAAAGTATATTTAAAAAGTAAGTAAGTAAGTAAGTAAACAAATAAATAAATAAAAGGAGACCTAAGTGGAGGCCCAGGTCTGGGCTGGGCTGTCGCCAGCATACCTCCTCACTGGTAAAACCCCTTACAGTGTGAGGCAATGTGGTCCAGGTAAGCATCTCAGAGCCCCTACTGGTTATATGACCTGGACCAAGTTATTTAACTCAGATTTATTTCTTCATCCATAAAATGGGCTTAATAAATATCCATCTGCAAAGAATTTATTCAGGAGGGGAGAGGTGCATGTTATAAGAATTGGATTAAGATAATCTATGTTTTTTTAAAAAAAATCTTAGATTACTTTCCACTCTCCGATCTGAAATTTCCAAAAAGTGTTTTTCTTGCAATGTAGCAACCTCAGCAAATTTTTGCAGGAAAGAGAAAAATCTGAATAAGATGCCCTGTTCCAACGGCCAGGCCTCATGTTGACATTTCTCAGGCTTTCCACCAGTTTATCTTTGCAGGCAGAAAATTCCCAAAGTTTTCGGAGCCTTCCCAAACAGGAAGAAGCAAACCCTCTCTAAACAGCAGCTGCCCCCGAAATGAAGACAACTCACCTCTGGGCTGTGCTGCCTCGACAGACAAGCAAACTGGGGGGCGGGAGACCTGAGCCTCGAGCCCTTCGGAACCGTCTACAGCTGCCCTCACCAGGGCTGGCCGAGAGATTGTAAACCAGCGATGCTGAGTCTCCTAGGGCCTGAGAGCCTCAGTCTTCAACTCGTTGCAAAGTTATGATCACACTGGCAGCTAAGAGGTATTTATATCCCCCTGTGCCTCTCAGGGAACCGTTTTTGCATAAAGGTCCCCTTTTTTTTTTGTTTCCAAAGGGAGTTTCCCCGGCTGGGTGTGCAGTTAGCTCATTTATGACGAGGACTCCTGGCCCGTGGGCGACTTGATTCTGCTGTGACATCACCCCTTGAGGTGGATCCTCAGTAATCCACCTCTTCCTGGTCCCAGGTCCAAGGCAGTTCAGTAGCTCTTCAGCAGGTAGCAAGGACGATGAAGGAGTCATCTTGGAGCCAGGTTTTATTTAGCTAAGCCCATAGTGCTTCACTTTCAACATCTGGGGATTTTTTTTTTTTAATCTCAGCAGGTGGCTCTGGTTAATTCCTATCCAGGCTTTCAGTTTTCCAGTTGGCGGCAGGCGTCCAGGAAGCTGGGGAGCAGTGACAGTATGGAACACACTGGAAAATACCCAATTACAGACGGCCAGTGATGCTGGGTGGTGCCCGTGTTCCAAGCAGGTCCCTGAAATATTCAGCTTGAGGTTGTGGGAAGGGCAGAGGAGTCATTGGCACAGGGAGACCTCTCAGATGGTGGTGTCACTAATGTCTCACCCTGCAGCTCTACATAAGCTACGGTAGAATTATGTTCTGCAGAGAAAAAATTCCTTCGTGATAATAGAAATTAGCGTATAACTTCTAACATGGAAACAACCTTTTAATTTCTTTTTTAACAGGGAAAATGATAATTTTTTATAATTTCATTTATTATAGTACTTCAAAGAAAATATTCCTCTATGGTATGAATTGTCCCATTAGAAAAGTAAAATAGCCCTAGCTAGTTTGGCTCAGTGGATAGAGCATCGGCCTGCAGACTGAATGGTCCCAGGTTCGATTCTGGTCAAGGACACATGCCCGGGTTGCAGGCTCAATCCCCAGTAGGGGAAATGCAGAAGGCAGTTGATCAATGATTCTCATCATTGAGGTTTCTGTCTCTCGCTCCCGCTCCCTTCCTCTCTGAAATCAATAAAAATATATTTAAAAGAAAGAAAAGTAAAATAACAACTACATTAGGGAAGAGTAAAAAAATGGAAGGAAAACACACATACACACACCCTGGATCTTACCATCCTATCGAATCTCTGCCATCATTCATTCATTTCCTTCCTATCTTTCCCAAATTAAATGCAGCATTATGATGAATTGAATTTGTCTAAGACAAAGTTACAAAAAAAGACATGTATAGGGTCTTTGTTAATTGAATGAATGAATGAATGAATGAATGAATGAATGAATGAAAATTGCAGTAGACTGCAATGAGTTTCAACATACCAACACCATCCTCTTTGAGACTTCAGCCAGTTTGTTCAAGGAAACCAATACTGCTTGAGGAAAGACCAAGTCCCTGGGCCTAAGGAGTGCAAAGCCGAAAGATAGGAATGAATAATTATTGTACATGCAGTGATGGAGGGATGGAACGCCACCAAAATAGCTGAATCTGCCTTGCTCAGGGAAGGTTCACAAGGTAGAGGACTCTAGAGCAGGGATTTGTGGGATGATTAAGAGTTTGTTGCCGAAACCGGTTTGGCTCAGTGGATAGAGTGTCGGCCTGTGGACTGAAAGGTCCCAGGTTCGATTCCGGTCAAGGGCATGTACCTGGGTTGCGGGCACATCCCCAGTAGGAGATGTGCAGGAGGCAGCTGATCGATGTTTCTCTCTCATCGATGTTTCTAACTCTCTATCTCTCTCCCTTCCTCTCTGTAAAAAATCAATAAAATATATTTTTTTAAAAAAAAGAGTTTGTTTCACTCTAACTCCTGTACCTGCTTTCACATATTTTGGCTATACCTGCAGCAAATACATGTATTAACTCCTTCAACAACCCTACGAGGTGGGTACTATTACTTGCCTTTCATGGAATCCTCTAGAATCCCATCTAATGGCATCAGAACACCTGGTTGGTTTTGCTTCAGAAAATGCAGTTATTCAGTTATTCGATCTGTTAAACATGTGATTGCATGGGCAGTGAAATCCTAGGACGTGCGTGCACTGCCCTTCGCTTGAGGCTGGTACATGGCTCACTCTCTTGGATGCTCCCACCCTCGATGGAGAGGACCGCTCCCAAATGCAGTCCCTGGGGAGCATCTTTATGTCCTCATTATTTTGTCAGCTTACCTCCTCAAGGGGCCTCCTTTGTATGACCCACCCCGAAGGGTGTGGTGCTTACAACCACCCAGCTACCTGTGTGTCCATTGCCTTCTTTGAATCCTCATACCCTGGACAGGTGTGGAAATCGAGGCACCTGGAGTCTCAGGTGAGTCTGTGGCACAGAAAGGCAGGAACCCAAATCTCTTGACTGGCTCCCCTCTGAGTCTCCCCTGCCCATAGGGGTAGGCACAGTGCTGTCCTTACCACCAATATCCCCAACACCTATTAATTGGCACAGAGTTGGCACTCACAAAAGCATTAGCTGAGTGTATGGTAACGGGATGATGAATGAATGAGGAGTGGTGTCAATCAAAGGGTGTCTGGATTGCCTGTGTTGGTGGCGGTGAGAATGGTGGGGTTGTTGTAATGTACCCCGAGAATCACAGAAGGACGCCTCAAGAAGTCGAACTAAAGAGTCACATTTATTGCAATCCGGGACTGTGAGGGGCCATTTTGCTTTCCCAAATCTCATGGTCATAAGATGGTGGCAAAGCCAGACTTAATATAGGCAAAGATCACAAAGGTATTGATTACATCTCAAGGTTTGGAATGAGGAACCTGGTTTGCAAAAAAAGCAGTTTACAGAAGCAGAAGCAGCATGTTATCCAAATTACAGTTTGGGGTCTCCGGATCACTGAATCGACAGAAACACATTATCTAGAGCCCTCGGGTCTGGAATGAGGAACCTGGTCAGACTTAAGCATGTTATCTAAATTACAGTTTTGGGGTCTCTGGAACACTGAGTCAACAGGGACACGTTAACTGGAGCCCTCTGACCTTGGGATAACTGTGCTGTCCTTCCCAGGTAAAGGAAAATGTGCTTCCTAAGACCAGTATGACCACTACAAATGGGATTTCACATTGCAATCAATAGGGTATTTAATCAAATGGGATGATTTGTATAATTCAGAAAATCAAAATAACTTTTCTATTGTTAAACAAAGCAAATAAGTACAGAAGCCAAACAGCAGGGTTAGAGTTAAACTATAGTTTCTATCTGAGATGATTGCTACCATACTTCAGGGTCAGATCAAACCTTGATTCCGCAACCTCGGGACTTGGTTTCTGGCTAGGAAAGAATTCAGAGGCCAGACCCAAACTATAAGCGAACATTTATTTAGAAAGTCACAGAGGTAAGAAGTGAGTGGTAGAAGAAATGGGCTCAAGAAACAAGTAACGGAAACAAAAGAAAGGCCTTTGGAGCTTAGGAGAGAGGAGGGTAAAGGTAACTCACCTGGGGCAGGAAAAAGGCAAGGGCCTCCTTTGGGAGGGAGTCCTCTGTCCTAAGGGCTTTTAAGGGTGGAGATTTTAGGGCAGGTCCCACGGGATGATCTCAATAGAATATTCATCAGTTTTCCAAGTGTGTCCTTTCAGGGTCCTGATCTTCATTAAATACTTGGTACGAGGGCAGGGGGTCCTTAGTCAATGCAGCTGGTCCTGAGGTCAGCCTTGGCATCACTTGTCTGGTTTTGCTACTTTTCTAGGCCTGGAGCTGAAACACAGCTGGGGCCTAGATGTTGTCCCTATGGAGGAAAGGTCGGGAGTCTAAACCACATTTCCAGACATATGAAAGGTCTGGGGGTCCAAACCGCATGACCAGCGTGACCAGCGATATGCTAGGGGTGAAAAGGGTCACCCTAGGGCTGAGGTCCTCATTTCCCCAGTATTGCCTGTTGCTAGGCACCCGAGGCTTTCCAGCCTGGTGACCTTCTGCACCTGGCCCATCGTCCTTGCTCTGCTCATGTCTGTCTAACTGCCTCCCACACCTGGTGCAAGGCAAAGGCTTAGTAATCATTTCCCTGTTCCTTTGCATTCTAGGAAAGTTGTGAGCCTGAGTTTCAAGGCTACCACATCACCTCAGGCCGTGTCTGACCCATCACCCTCCAACCGTGGCATTCTTGGCCCATGGAAGGGTTTAGGTCAGCAGTTACTGTCCAGTCGGAGCACCAGGCTTTGAGTACATGGCTGGAATTCACTTGAAAGGTCGTGGGTTCTCGGAATAGACTACTGAATGAGCCTGAGTTTCAAGGCTACCACATCACCTCAGGCCATGCTCTGACCCATCATGGCCCGTGGCAGGGTTTAGGTCAGCAGTTACTGTCCAATCGGAGCACCAGGCTTTGAGTACATGGCTGAAATTCACTTGAAAGGTCGTGGGTTCTCAGAATAGACTACTGAGTTGCTGTGGGACCTCAAAGAAGCCCAACTTTTTACATGATAAATGGCGGCCAAGATAAAGTGTGTAATGAGATATAAGAAAATGCTTTGAGCTGTGGTGCAAATAGGCTGCCCTTTCCCGCCACACATAAACCTCCTCTGATATAAGAAAATGCTTTGAGCTGTGGTGCAAATAGGCAGCCAAGCAAGACTTGTTGGCCCCTGCAGTGTCAGAGAATAATAATTTACCTTTTGACAAAGAGCAAGCAGGTAATATGAGCAAGAAGGGTAATGTAAGTGTTACCCTTCTGCAGACGGGCCAGACTCCACCACATCTGCTTTTAAATCCCTGTTCTTTCTCTTTTTGTAACACTGCATTCAGTTATTTTTTTTTAATTGGGATAAAACTCACATAACATAAAACTCATCCGTTTAACTATTTTAAAGTGTACACGTCAGCGGGTTTTAATGTGCTCACAATATTGTGTGTAACTGTCACCACTATCCCAATACTCTCTTCATTGATGAACACGAGGAGGGGAGTAAAAATAACAAGAAGGATTGTGACACACAGACAGGATGAGAGGGTCACCCTGGACACACAGCAGGCAGCCTCAGAGCCAGGACAAACAGGGAGTCCCGATGCCCAACCAGAGCTCTAGTCTGTGGGTCCAGGGCTGGCCCCCTCCTGGAGGTTGGCATGGATTTCCCTCCCTGCATACCCGGGGCTATCTGAGCTCCATGGCTGCCTCGCCCTTGGCCCAGCTCACCCTATAGGTTGCACTCCTCAAGCCCTTTTCCAGGAGTTACTTAGTGAGGTGACATGTATGTACATGGTAATGGGCCTCTCAATAAACAGACTGGAGGAAGGAAGCCCCATTACGTGCTGAGGCTGAGAGAGGTGGCCCACTTGCTCAAGAACCCATGGATCAAAACTGGACAGCCAGAAATGCAGACCTGCGTCCTCCCGGCTCCGAAGACAGGGAGCTGTGCCCGAGGGGGCACTGCACTGTGCCCGAGGGGCACTGCACTGACTCAAAACTCTACAAAGCGCTCAGCTGTGTTGCCCAGATGCCAAGGGCACCAGGCCTGCAGGGGCTTAGATCCTTCAGGCAAAAGGGGCACTTGAAGGACGGAAACATTTAGGGCGAGGGGACAGAGGAGGGTGGCTTAGGCCTGTGGCAAAGCCTCAATTCCCATCGCTTCTAAATGAGAACGTCAGTGGCCCTTCCCCGCAGTGGAGATGCCGTCTGTCTCTGGACCCAGGGAATTCCCACTCTGATCCAGGAAACTCCAGCTCCGCAGCCCTGGCCCCTGGTGTCCCAACAGGAGTCAAGAAACAAGACACCAGAGTGTGGCTGTCATGGTGAGCAAGGCCGCTGTGGAGAAAGGCTCTCCTCGATTCATTACAGTACATCCTGGGCACCACACCAATACCAACCAGCCCTGGAGTTTCTCAGTGATTCTGGGACTGAGTTTTCCATCAGGTAAAGTTGATTTGTCCCCACACCAGGTTGTGGAGATGGTTCAGCTCTGGTTGGCCCTTGGGAGTTAGCAACTTCGAAGCTCTTTCTACCAAAACAATGATCAGAGAGGACACTTACTAACGAAAGCATGTATATGCATCAACCGTCTAATCCACGCAATCGCCTGAGGTCAGAGTTATTACTAGTCCCATGTTATAGATGGGGAAACTGAGGCTCAGCTAAGTTAAATGGCTTGTCCAAGATCACACAGCCAGGCGGTGGCGAAGCTAAAACCCTGGGATCCCCTGCCTTCCCCCTCCCG
>NW_005369061.1:2129660-2138617 GCF_000412655.1 Myotis brandtii | reverse complement strand
ATTGGAGGCGAGAATAATCACAGCTACTGCGATGGAGCACTTGCTCAATAACTATAGGCAGGTCCTGAGCTTTTATCATCCCACTCCGTCCTCCGGCAGCCCCTGTGAAGGTTCTGTCATTACCCCGATTGCACAAGTAAAGTAACTGAGACACAAAAAGGTTGAGCCACCAGCCCTATGTCCCTCAATTCATAAGGGATGGAGCTGAGGCTTGGCCCTGGTCTGAGACCAAGGTCCTCGCTGGGTTGCAGGTGACCCCCCCCCACCTTGTGCGCCTCTGTGTGCACGCCCATTTCTGCATGTGGGCACACCCCAGGGGCAAGGTAAAGAAGTGGCAGGATGGGGGTGGAAAACTGAAGCCAAGGTAGGAGCTGAGTGTGACCTGGGGTTGAATGTTCTCCCTCCTCTCCCCCAGGAACCAGCATCTGGTGCCGGTAATATGGGGGGGAGGGGTGCAGGGAGGAGGAGACCCTGCTGTGTGCCACTGCTTCTCAGAAGCCCCCGTGGAATCCTCTCGCCGGCTCTTTGAGGAAGCTACTGTCATCGATAATTACAGAGCAGGGACCTGTAGTTCACAGAGGGAAAGCGACTTGCCAGAATCGCCCAGGGAGTTGGGGGCAGAGCTGGGATTTGAACCCAGAACTGTCAGACTCCAAAGGCAGGTTCTTTCTATGGCATGTGTTTGTGGGGCGCCTGTCACTCTTATGGCTGTGTTCCCGTGGTTCACAGTAAGTAGGCGCTCAAACATTGACTGCATGGAGAACTGTGCCCTCGCTATGTGCATGGCACTTACCCACCCTGTGACAACCTTGCAAGGAAAGTGCCATTGTTCCTGTGGTAGGCAGTTGGACAGACATGAGTAGAGCAAGGGCAATGGCCAGGTGCAGGAGGTGACCTTGGTGGAAAACCCTGGGTGTCCAGCAAAGGACAGTTATAGGGTGAGACCTAGTCCCCAGGTGACCTTTCCTCCCCGAGCACTGGTCATGCTGTTTGGACCCCTCTGACCTTTCCTCCTAGAGATAACTTCTAGGCCTCAGTTGTATTTCAGCTCCAAGCCCAGAAAAGCAGCAAAACCAGACAAACGACACCAAGGCTGACCTCAGGACCAGCTGCATTGAATAATGACCGCCTGCCAATCAGTCAGTGGAGACCTGGGCCCTGAAAGGACACACCTGGAAAACTACCGAATATTCTATCGAGAGCTTCCCGTGGGACCTCCCCTAGAACCTCCACCCTTCAACCTTAGGAAGACGGACCCAGCTTGCCCACCTCTTTTCCTCCCCCCCGCCCCTCCCACTCCTCCCGGGCACTTCACCTTTACCTTCCTCACTTCTAAGCTCTAAGGGCTCCTCCTTTACCTCTGTCCATTGGAAAATAGTGTGACTGTTCCTCAAAAAGTTAAAGATTAAAAAAAAGTTCAACATAAAGTTACCCTATGTCCCAGAAATTCTACTAAGTGTATAGCCAAGCTGCTATAACAGCTGCTTCCTAAGCCCATTTCTTCTAGGAATTACTTCTCCTACCTCTGTGATTCACCCAATAAATGTTGTCTTATAGTTTGAGTCTTGGCTCTGAGTTCTTTCCTAGCCAGAACTCAAGTACTGAGGTTGCTGAACCCAGGTCCGGTCTGACCCTGCGGGTCTAATACCTGGTGTCGGTCCCACCGCCTACAACATTCCCATCTCACAGGGAGGGACAGGACACTGAGGCTGAGAGAGGTGGCCCACTTGCTCAAGAACCCATGGATCAAAACTGGACAGCCAGAAATGCAGACCTGCGTCCTCCCGGCTCCGAAGACAGGGAGCTGTGCCCGAGGGGGCACTGCACTGACTCAAAACTCTACAAAGCGCTCAGCTGTGTTGCCCAGATGCCAAGGGCACCAGGCCTGCAGGGGCTTAGATCCTTCAGGCAAAAGGGGCACTTGAAGGACGGAAACATTTAGGGCGAGGGGACAGAGGAGGGTGGCTTAGGCCTGTGGCAAAGCCTCAATTCCCATCGCTTCTAAATGAGGGCGTCAGTGGCCCTTCTCCGAGGTGGAGATGCCGTATGTCTCTGGACCCAGGGAATTCCCACTCTCGTCCAGGAAACTCCAGCTCCGCAGCCCTGGCCCCTGGTGTCCCAACAGGAGTCAAGAAACAAGACACCAGAGTGTGGCTGTCATGGTGAGCCACAGGGCTCTTGGGGAGGTCAGAGGGTCATGCCTCCTGCCCTCAGGGTCATTGTACCTAAGGCAATCCAGAGGGGATTTGGGGTGGCACCTGGAATAACTGCCCCCCTCCCTCCCCTTGTAATAGTTGAAGTATTTATTGATGTGATTACTGTCTGTGACAGTTCACTGATTTTCCACTTGTGGAAAATAATGCAAATTTATTTTAGAAATACGTTTAAGTTTTTTTAAAAAAGTGAATTCAAGGGAAAAAAATGTTTCAGCAATAACAGTGTAGGTGGTTTGCAGGTGTGACAGAAATTAAGAAAGTGGGACAGAAATAACCGCAAGGAAAGTGTACCAGGGGAAGGTGAGTTTGGCCGTGTGTGTGTGTGTGTGTGTGTGTGTGTGTCATGGCAAGTCACATGTCCAACGCCCCTGTCAAAGGAAGGTGCTGGGAAGAGGCTAAGAGTCCTCCCAGTTCTGGTAACCATCAGGCGTTAGGTCTCAAACAGGCCCTGAGCCCCGCGTCATTTCTTGACTGACCACTGGAGGGCGGGAGTCGCACAAATTCCGGGCAGCTCAGTAGCCAAGGTCTCCCCGGTGTGTACTAACTTGAATGACATGGAAATGACAGAAGCCGAGGGATTTTTGCTGGAAATGCCCAGATGGCCACCTGCGGTGGACAGACCTAGGGTGGACCAAGACATGGATGGCCTTGCTCGCTGAATCCCTGGAGCATGACTCATGCTGGCTGGCGCAAGCCTGGCACTTCACTGGCAGGGCTGGCACAGTGGCCCAGGACCTGACCAGCTGGGGCTCTTGGGAGTGTCCCAGCCAGGAATTTTCTTGCCGACACACCCCAGAACATCCTCCCTTCTCTGTCCTTCGTGCTGCTTCATAGAGTGGCAACCAGGTAAGTCTTTTTTTTTTCTTTTTTAAATATATTTTTATTGATTTCAGAGAGGAAGGGAGAGGGAGAGAGAACTAGAAACATCAATGATGAGAGAGATCATTGATCGGCTGCCACGTGCACGCCCCAAACAGGGGATCAAGCCTGCAACCCAGGCATGTGCCCTGATCAGGTATCGAACCATGACCTCCTGGTTCATAGGTTGACACTCAACCACTGAGCCATGCCAGCCAGGCAGACAAGGCTGTTGGCTGTTTGCCCAGCAATTTCAGAGTGTCTCTGGTTGAGGTTGCCCCCAGGACTGGTGAACTCTCCAAGGCCTGCTGTGGGTAGAGTGGCCTTCCTTGGTTCTCAAAAACCCCTCAGGCCCAGATGTTGGCAGCTGAATTTACATGGTACACTGGAATGAGGGGTGTGGGTGGAGGGCAGGCTGTACAGTTACAGGTGGGTTAAGGTTAGGCCAAACAGAGGAGAAAAAGAAATGTTTTCCCCAACTTCAGCTCTGACCGGTAGGTTAGCTTGCTGCTGGGGTCTGGCCAATCAAGACTGAACTAAATGGGCCAGATACGCCCTGGAGCCCTCCCATGGTCCCTCCCCAGGCTGGCCAACCTCCTGCATCTTTCCCCGGCCATGATCGTGCACCGGTGGTGTCCCTCAGCTTGGCCTGCGCCCTCTCACAATCCAGGACCCCTTGGGGGATGTCGGAGAGCCAGTTTCAGCTCGATCCCGCAGGCCAGGCCAAGGGACCCCACTGGTGCACTAATCTGTGCACCAGGCCCCTAGTTTTATATAAATGAACTCATGCAATATATGGCCTTTTGTGTCCGGCTTATTTTACTTAGCATAATGTTTTCAAGGTTTATTCATGTTGTAGCATATGTTAGTACTTCACTCCTTTTTATGACCAAATAATATGCCATTGTATGGACATACCACATTTTGTTTATCCATTATTCCGTTGATGGACATTTGGGTTGCTTCCACCTTTGGATATTGTGAATAATGCTGCTACGAACATTTGAATACAGGTTTTTGTGTGAATAGATATTTTCAATTCTCTTGGCTATACACTTAGTAGAATCTCTGGGTCATAGGGTAACTTTATGTTGAACCTTTTAAAAATCTTTAACTTTTTGAGGAACTGTCACACTATTTTCCAAAGCGACTGTTCCATTTTCCCTTCCCACCAGCATTGTATGAGGGTTTTGATTTCTCCACATCCTTTCCAACACTCGTTATTGCCTGTCTTTTTAATTCTAGCTTCCTAGTGGGTGTGCAGTGGTCAATGGACTTTTGAGAAATGAGTAACTGGTCAGTGGATGGGTGGGTGGGTTGGCTTGTAGAAGTGGATTTTCACGGGGGGGCGCGGGGCTGCACCCAGTAGGGACGCAGCAATCTTCAGCCTGCCTGACTGTGGTTCCAGATTCCTAATCTCCCTCAGCCCCGAGTGGCTCAAGCATGCAGGTGGCCTGGACTCCCCTAGGCCCATGGAGAGGCTCTGGACGGGGCAGAGGGGGCCTAGCTCTGCAACCCCCTGGGCCTGAGTTCCTCTTCTGTGAAAGGGAAATCGCCTCCACCCTGGGTGACTGGAGGATGAGGGAAGGCACATGCATTGCCCGCACAAGGCACAGGACGTAATGGGGCTTCCTTCCTCTAGTCTGTTTATTGAGAGGCCCATTACCATGTACATAAATGTCACCTCACTAAGTAACTCCTGGAAAAGGGCTTGAGGAGCGGGGGCGGTGGAAAGGGAGGGAGACGGGAGGAGGTTTATGTGTGGCGGGAAAGAGCAGGGGGGCAGTGGGCCCACCTCTGAGCGGGTGGGATCACAGACAATCCCAGGATTATCCCCGGCCTCGGAGGGGATTTCCTGTCAGCCATGTGTCCCCTCAAGGTCCACTCCTGCTTTCCAGACCCCCAGGATTCCCATTTAGGCCTTGGAGGGACACGGAGCCCTGCAGCAAGAGGGTTGCAAGGGTCTGTATATGTTAAGGGGTGGAACTCTGTAAGAGCCGCGGCCGTGTTTACTATTCTAGACTCTCCGTTAGACGCTTTCGCTGCCACCTAAGTAATTTGCTGGTTGGGGCAGTTTAAAGTCAGGAGAGATAAAGGAGAGAATTAAAATAAGTTGCTGAAACGACTGGGGTGGTGGCAGCCAGGCTTCTTGCTTGCAGGTGAAGCTGCCCTCGGGGACACACTCCAAATTGAGCATCTGGTTTGTGGAAGACTGGGCAGAGGTTGTCACTACCAGTGAGAGAGGCCAGGCATGCCCAGGCCTGCTTCTGGAGGGGAGGGGGGGAAAGAGAGAGTGACTGGGTCATAGAAAGAACCAGGTCACAAATTAAAAGGGTCCCAGCTGCTTACCACAGGCCAGAGCAGAGAGACACGCAGACACGCAAGAATTGGGGGCAGGTTGTTTTCAACAATGTTTATCCAGAACCCGGGACCCAGCAACTGCTCCATCCATGAGAGGCTGCCGCTGTTCCTACGGAGGGGGGGAAAGAGAGAGTGACTGGGTCATAGAAAGAACCAGGTCACAAATTAAAAGGGTCCCAGCTGCTTACCACAGGCCAGAGCAGAGAGACACGCAGACACGCAAGAATTGGGGGCAGGTTGTTTTCAACAATGTTTATCCAGAACCCGGGACCCAGCAACTGCTCCATCCATGAGAGGCTGCCGCTGTTCCTACCAGGAAGCCTCCTTCTGAACCAGGAGGAGGGCACGGGTGGGCACTGCCTCTAGAACTGGGCCGTGTCATCCCCACACCCTGTGGGGACAAGGTGCATAGCGTTTGGATGCTATGCCAAGGAGTGTGGACCCTTCATCATATAAATAAGGAAACTACCAAGTGATATGGCCATTGCTTAATTGAATTTTATTTTTACTAACTTTTTTAAATTATAAGAATTATATATGATTTAATTGTAGAAAAATACAGACCAACAAAAAGGCAATTGAAACCCTTTCATCTGGAGAGTAGTTACACTATTAACGTTTGGGCTGGTTCTTCTATTCACACACACTCACACACACAACACACATATGTCCTTTTCTTTCTTTCTTTCTTTCTTTCTTTCTTTCTTTCTTTCTTTCTTTTTTTTACAAAAATGAGACCATACCATACATACTGTTTTGTAACATTCTTTTTGTTTTTGCTTAACCATAATATATGTGAATGAATATTTTTCCGTATCATTTTATGATACCATTTTGTGGTTAAGATCAACTTTTTCCTTTATTAGATTTTATGCATTCAAATTTAACCATGTAACGTTAAAAGCATGGACATGGAGGATGAAGGAGGCGTCAGGGTGACTCCCGGGTTTCTCAGTGCTGTGACTGAGGAGCAGAAATGCCACTTACTGAGCCGGGGAAGCCCGGGGAGGAGCTGATGCGGCGGTGGGATCAGATTAGGAAGTCGACGTTGGGTGTGTTAAGGTCTGTGGGACATGAAAGTGAAAAGGGATGAATGACCCCAGAATGAAAACATATATGAATGGGTGGATGGAGGACCCTCACCCAGGCAAGGACATTTACAGCCCAGCAGCAGACAGCTCTGGCCAGTCACGTCAGGGAAGCCAGGAAGCTGGAGTGTAACGTTGAAAAGGGTCCCAGCTGCTTACAACAGGCCAGAGCAGAGAGACACGCAGACACGCAAGAATTGGGGGCAGGTTGTTTTCAACAATGTTTATCCAGAACCCGGGACCCAGCAACTGCTCCATCCATGAGAGGCTGCCGCTGTTCCTACCAGGAAGCCTCCTTCTGAACCAGGAGGAGGGCACAGGTGGGCACTGCCTCTAGAACTGGGCCGTGTCATTCCCACACCCTGCGGGGACAAGGTGCATTCCTCAGCAGCCCGGCCAGGGGGGAGGCGGGGGGAGGTAGGGGGGGGATGAAGGATGGGAAAGTTTCAGTCCTCCTTCTCAGGAGACAAAGGGCTCTTCATGGTTTAATTAAAATGCCCATCAAAGGCCTCAGAAGGTAGAGGTTAGTTGGGATGAAATAAAAATAGTTCGAGTGAACATATTTCAATTTAATATCATTCCAGGGGGTATCTATGAGGTTCTAGTATTAGAGGGACAATCCATCACTAAATTCTCATCTCTCCTGCCATATTGGGGGCATTTCTGAAGAAGTCCAGGCCCTGTTTCATGAGGACTGGAGAGCTCTCAGCAACTGAGCCCATCTGCCCATTGTTTCTCAGTGAGAGGAGAGCTATAGGGGGTGCGAAAGTGTCTGGTATATGGTGGACATTTAATTAATGTGTGTGGAAGGGAAGAAGGACAGAAGGAGGGAGGGAGGGAGGGAAGGAAGGAAGAAAAAAAGGAAGAAAGGAAAGAAAAAAGGAAGGAAGGATGGAAGGAAGGAAGGAAGGAAGGAAGGAAGGAAGGAAGGAAGGAAGGAAGGAAGGAAGGAAGGAAGGAAGGAAGGAAGGAAGGAAGGAAGGAAGGAAGGAAGGAAGGAAGGAAGGAAGGAAGGAAGGAAGGAAGGAAGGAAGGAAGGAAGGAAGGAAGGAAGGAAGGAGGGAGGGAGGGAGGGAGGGAGAGAGGGAAGGAGAGAGGGAAAGAAAGAAAAGGGGAAAGGAGGTTTGAAACTAGAATTTGCCTAATCTAAGGGTGAGCCAAAGCCTCGCACGAACAACTTTTCCTCCAGATAACCCTTTCTCTCCTCCTTGGAGTCTTTGTTCATATGTCACCTCCTCACTGAGGCCAACCCTGTCTTCCCTTTTTAAAATTACAGGCCTTGCCCTCCCCTGACCCTCCTGATTCCCCTTTAGCCTGCTCTATGCATCACCCCGGAACTTAACTTCACACCCTATATCACTTACTTATTTGTTTATTGTCTGTGCCTCCCACACACTAGAATGCAGGCCCCATGAGAGCAGGAATTTTTGTCTTTGTTCATATATGTATACCCAGTGCCTAGCACAGTGCCTGCCTCAATCTCTGTTAGGTGAATGATTGACATTCTCTGCCATAATATGACAGAAAATAAAGTCTCTGTCCATTGCAATCCTTGGTTGGTGGAGCCCACCCGTCCCACCCAGGTCCTCTTCCCCAGGTGCAGCTGCCCCTGCAGACTCCAGGTACTCAGGGATAGTACAGGAGTCAGAGAACGAAATACTCCTCCAGCATTCACTCAAGCACCACGGCCCTCATCCATGTCTGCTCCGAGGCTCCATGCCCACCCACACGCTCCAGAAATGGTGAGAAATAGCAAGCACTCTTCTGCCCCATCCTCCGAGTGTCAGTGTGATGTACACAAAAGCAGCTTTCTCGTCCCTTGCTCATGGCAGAGTGCCTGCTGGGGATCACGTGACCAGAGAGAAGGCCCTGGGGTGCGGTCCAGGAAAGCTCTGGACAGGAGTCATCTGCCTGGAAAATATTAGTCCCCAGTCTGATGTCTGCAGAACCTGAGCCTGGGACACTTTTTCTGTTGGAGAAATAAACAGTTTCGAGGCTCAAAATATCCAGGACTTTCCCTGGTGACCGCTGCTGCCAGTACTGGCTTACTTAGTCCTTCTTGGGTTAAACCCTGTTTTCTTCCGGAAGCAAAAATTGGAGGGGGGCAATGTGAAGAAAAATGAAAACATTTAAAAATGCAAAGCGGGTAGTTTCTTGGAAATCTTGTTCTTCCAGCAACCGCGGAAACATCTGGGCCTGTGAGACATCCTTCTACGGGTGATGGAGACAGAGACCTTCACAGATGGAGAGAAGCAACCTCCCTTCCCTATGTCTCGTCCCCCTGAGAGTTGATGCCTCCATACCATTCCAGCCCAGAGCATCTAGACGCCGCGCCTTCGTCTCTTCCCTCTGGGGCATAGTCTAGAGAAGCCGTGGGCAAACTACGGCCCGCGGGCGCCCGTTTGAAATGAATAAAACTAAAAAAAAAAAAAAA